>NC_058413.1:19368948-19630883 GCF_002201575.2 Neomonachus schauinslandi | reverse complement strand
TGTGTGTGTGTGTGTGTGAGAGAGAGCCCAATGCCCAACATCCCAATGGCCTCAGTGTGTGTGTGTGTGTGTGTGTGAGAGAGAGAGCCCAACGCCCAACATCCCAATGGCCTCTGTGTGTGTGTGTGTGTGTGTGTGTGAGTCAGTAAAAGAATAAATCATCCAGATAAGAAAGAATGAGAGAGAGAAATAGAGTACAGTAACAGTAAGCCTGACATTAGAGGTGGATCAGAAACTCCTAGGCTTAAGAGCTCTGTTTTTCATGTTTGCTGGTTCATGAGTCATAGTTGAAACCATAGGCATGGGTTAAATTTCATAAGGAAAAATTATTCAGCTAACATTTATTGAGATCCTTTGTTATGCCAAATGCCATTCTGGGTGGTGGATCTTGTTTTAGGATGTAGGCCATGACTTCCATCATTTAATGAGCAAACAGAGAAAAAGGGGAACTCAATGAAGCCTGAGCTGGAATTATCAGAGAACCAGGAGGAGGAGCTGTGGAGGATGGTGCTTCGAAAGTCCATGGAGGAAAAGTTTCAAGAATTTTAGGAGTCATTAAGACTCTTAATCATTAAGAGTGTCAAGTATCACAAAGGAATTAATAACTTAGTAAATAAAAATTGTCCTTTGGATTGGTTAGGAAGTCAATGATATTCCAAAGCAGAATGGCAGATTATGGGGAAAAAAAAAAAAGGTCAAGGGAACATGGATGAAGAAACAATGAAAATTTCTTGGAAGAAGAAACTTTAAAAAGGGGTGTATTTTTATGAGCCTTGATGTTTGAATAGGAGCTCATTTGGAAAACAGAGGGAGAAAACAATCAGAGCCACATAGAGTTGCAGCCAGATAAGGAGAAACTTCTTAACCATTTAGGTGTTATATATATGTGGGCTGAATTTTAAGACCAAGAATGGGACAGACCTCTCTCCTACCTAGAAAGTAGCTCAGGAGTGCCAGGACCAAATAAAATGGTAATCTCTGCCTCATTTTCCTCATCTGTAAAATGGGATACTAATAGCCCTCACCTCACAGGTGGTTGTGCAGATAGAACTGATGGATGTAAAGCACTCAGAACATTGCCTGGGTTACAGTAAATATTCTATAAGTGTTAGCTGTTACTGCTGTTCTAATTATTACTATTATTATTATTATTATTATTAAGTTAATGTCTAGAAGCTCTCTTGGGCATTAACAAACCTGAATAATTTCCACTTCCAGAGGTATCAACCATATCATCTATATTTTGTCTATTTTACATGTTTCCATACATAGAAGGCATACATTTTATAAAAACTAAGGTGCTATGATGTATGATTCATGTCATTTTTTAAGAATATAATGGCATCTGAGAATGGCTTAATGATTTGTTTTTTTAGTTCTCAGTATTTAGAGAAATTTTAGATTTTAATACAAAGAGGTAGAATTTTATAGTAAGCCAGAATATATGAAATTAATAATGGGCTTTTATACTGTACCCTAAGCACTACAGATTCTAACTATAAAGCCTATAATTTTCCCATTTTACGTTTCATTAATTCAGAGAAAGACAGATTGTGAGGGTAGAATGCATAATGGGTCTGACATGAATCTAATCAACATGTGTTGTTATTTGGAGGAACAAAAAGAAAAATAATGTAAGTCACTTTAAATGATTTCTGTTGGCTGTGTATTCTTAACTGGCAAGCTCCATCTCTGCAACCAACTAGTTCTGTGACCTTGGGAAAGTTACAGGACTTCTCTGTATTTAATAATAAGTTTGAGATATTATTGGACCATCACATCATGGAATCTTCTTCAGGGCACCATTAAAACAACAATAACAACTCTCAAAGCAGGTGTTCATTACCAGTCCACTGACAATCCCTGCCACATTCTGTCTGAAGGCCAGGGACAAAATCACACCAGGTGGCATCTGATCCAGTTAAAACATACACAGTAGCTCAGTAAGTGCTCAACACTGAAAGGTTTTAGGGATACCAAAAGCCTATGGCACCTCCTCTGTCTTTTGACAGAGGTGTCCTTGATTTTATCTTTACTGAAAGCAGAGTGTATGGATAATGAGTCTCAAAGACTATTCCTTAACCTAGAGCTGAGCAGCTGGTCTTTGGCAGTCTATGTGGATACATATGGATGGAACACCATGTAAATATCTACAACTACTTGGCAACCCTGGTGGATTCACTGAAACATAGGGCCTGGGACTTAAAAGGATCTCCACAAATGCATGCTAAAAGAATGAATCTATCTGCATGGGGCATGATATACAGACTAGTAAGATCACAGGGTCTTAAACTATTCCAACCTCAGATCAAATACCAGCTCTAACTACTCTAAGTAGATTGTTTGGGAAGACTGCTTCCACCCTCTGAGCCTGTACCCTCATCTGTAAGATGGGAATGATAATACCTGCTCTGGAATATGCAGTGAGGCTGAGATAACATGTTTCTATGGATGTAGGTATGCATGTGTATATAATTTATTTATACCCTGTAATAGCCAAGATCCTAGATTCTAAATTTCAGAAACCAATTCCAGCTACTTTAAGCAAAGAGAGGATAGCTTTAGAATTCAGGGATTTAAAGCTAGACTTTAAGTAAAAACAGATATTGCGGATATATGTCAAGACTCTTATCTTTGATCTCTTCCTCCTTCTCTGCACCTGCTTTATACCCCTTTCTCTTCTCCTAGAGAATCGCAGTTCTGGAGTTTGCATATTATTCTTCCAACCACCTCCAGAATAAAAGTCTCTGAGTCTTAACTTCATTTGCAAATTCATGGGAGAGAGGATCTAAATGTCCTGGTTTCAGTCAGATGTCCACCTTGGCTCAATTTACAGTGACCAGAGGATAGGCTCATGTATTACAAAAGCGACTATTAAGGGGATTGTAGATCAGGTTGGAGCCAGGCTTTCCAGGTGGAGAATCACTGTGAACTGAACAGAAGCACTGTAAGCTTAGAGTCAGTCTCTATAAATTGTCCTCCCCAAAGCATTCAGAACAGAAATAAGATATGTAAAGTACCTGACACAATGCCTGGCAAATAGCAGACATTAGATAAGAGGTCATAATTACTATAAAGATGAAATATAAAGATACATCTATGTCTTCATTGAATCAGCTTTCACTGAGCCCCCATGTTATAGTTTCAACATTGGGCTTGTGCTGGACTGGGAAGTGACAAAGGCCCGGGCCATTAAGAAGCCCACTGTCACACAGAACAGGGTGACTACCTTGTTCATCTCTCTTTAGTCCCCAAACATCGTCCTTTAAGAAAAGATTCCTCTTTCCAAGATATGGTAATTCTGGTATGTTTTGCAACTCAAAAGAGATGTTCTTTCTATGCAATTCTCACAGTAAATTAATCTCATCTTTCTAAGCAAGTAAGCATCCTGATTTGGAGCAATTCCAAGCTCGTGGTTCTTTCATAAAAATATCTCAAAGGGCTTTTCAAAGGAGCATTAGTGCTGTGAGACTACTACGAAAACTGAATCAAAGGGGGAACCGAGAGAGAGAGAGAGAAAGAGAGATTGGGTTAGGGGATACCACATTCCCTTTTCCATCCAATGATAAAACCCCGAATAACTGGAAAGTCTCATGTAATCAGGATTACACATCTACTAGCCATAAAGTATAAAACAAATCACCTGTATCATGTTGTCCAATTGTCACAAATTAAACACAAATACCCAAGATGAAACAGAAAAATCAGAGGTCTTAAAATACAGTAAATATGGAGAAAGAGGAGACAGGAGTGTTCACAGATGTGGTTCTGTGCCAGAGCATAGGGAGATACCACGATCAAGAAGGTGGTTTTCCCAGGGGGAGGCTTATCCATTGCAATCTCGATGTGCTGACCCCTGCAATTTCCCCAAATGTGGGAAACTCAACTGCCTAATTCGTGGTGGTGGGGGGCTGCATCTGTGCTTTCCCCTGATGATTAAATGTTCAAAAAAAACCCACTACAGTAAATAGGGGTTTCTGGCCCTGGCTTCCCCATCTTCTGCATGTATGCCCCTGGATAAACCTCTTTGTCCTCACTTGTCCTCAGGTTTCTTATGCAAAAAGAGGACCTTGAGTTTTAAATTTGCCACTGTTCCTTTTAATTCTAAACCAGGCATTGTGTTACCTTGGCTGTGAGGGTATCAAGTTCTATTTATTTCTCTTATTTTTGGATAAAATTAATATATACATATGGTGGAGAATTTAAAAAACACAGATGTATGAACATGATATAAAAAATAAGCCAAACTCTACCCACCAGCCTCTCCTGGATCCAATATTATTGTTTTCAGTTTTATTCTTCAGAGTCTTCTTTCTTTCTCTGCATGCATATATAATTTGTTTTGCATAAAGGGGGTTTGGATCACGTATAAAGTGTTTATACACTTTGCTTATTTATACCATGAGCATGTAGGGCTGTCTATTGACATCCAGCATCTTCTGAGCATCTTAACTGCAGCTGTAGCAATTCCTGCACCAGGCACACACAGATGCCCACTCAATTTTCCAGCCTCCTTAGGAGTTAGGAGGTAGCCTGGGTGATCCAGGCTTCATCGGATGCTTGCGTCTTTCATGTGGAAGAGGGTGACATGAGGAAGGAGACTCCACGTAGAATCCATCTCTCATCACACAGCCAAGAGAATGGAGCTTTCAGGAACAGCAATGGTAGTGGCTCAGCAGTAGGACCCAGCCTCAGAATTCAAGGGAAAACTTTCTGGTGTCACATTTAGAAATCGTGGGGCTGGGGCGCCTGGGTGGCTCAGTCGGTTAAGCGACTGCCTTCGGCTCAGGTCATGATCCTGGAGTCCCTGGATCGAGTCCCGCATCAGGCTCCCTGCTCGGCGGGGAGTCTGCTTCTGCCTCTGACCCTCCTCCCTCTCATGCTGTCTCTCATTCTCTCTCGCAAATAAATAAATAAAATCTAAAAAAAAAAAAAAAAAAAAAGAAATCGTGGGGCTGTGTCCGCACCAATGACACAGCAGGGATCACACATTTTTCTTAGTTGCATGACCTGCAGTCATGATTATCTGACTATCCTAGAAATCCCTATGAGCTGATATCCTTTAGTAAATTCCCTTTGTACTTAAAGAGGTTTCTGTTTTTGGTAACTAAAAACTCTAAGCGACACAACTATATTCCTTTGTCAATAAATTCTCAGTAAAAATGCCATTTTAAGGGCAAATATGCCGTCAGATACATGCGGAAATATACATTTTAACTCTTCTTTCATTATCCATTTTTTAAATACAGTTAATGCTGGTAATCTTCCTGGAACATATTTTGTTATGTAATATTATTTGAAGCTTTAATATTTTCTCCCAGATATTTAAGCAGTTACCTCAATCACAGTCATTGAAAAATGCTTCTATTTCCTGATGTATGTCATATATGTCAAGGCTAGCAATGCCTCTTGGTCCTATAATAACTCCATTATTCTGTCTGTAGCCTCTGGACTTGATACAACAATTTTAAGCACTGTATCCTTTTTTTTAAAGGTTTTATTTATTTGTCAGAGAGAGAGAGCACAAGCAGGGGAAGTGGCAGGCAGAGGGAGAAGCAGACTCCCCACTGAGCAGGGAGCCTGATGCAGGACTCGATCCCAGGACCCTGGGATCATGACCTGAGCTGAAGGCAGACGCTTAACTGACTGAGCCACCCAGGTGTCCAGCATTGTATCCTTTTACTGTGTTTTAAAATGTGGTAAAGGAAATGCTCCCGTGATTCTCCTTTGTCCAAACTATACAGGTTACTTGCACCTGCTTATTCTTCTGAATAATGCTATGTTTTAATGACCAAGCAAGGTTTCTTGCTGTAAATGCTTTAAGTTCTTTATGGGTGCGTGATCTAGAGACGATATAAATTCTAGACATTAGCAACTCAGGATTGGTTGGAAAATGATCGTCTGGATTATGACTTCTTCAACTTTGGTGACGCCTGAATTACACAGTCTAAAGACGTCAAAGGAAAGCTGCATTTGGCATCACAAATGCTTTGCTGCTTTCATCTTCAGTTACTTGTTCCTCTTTTCTCTTCATGCCAACGGGGCTAGCCCTCCAATGTTGCTTTCGTTCTGTTCAGCGAATCCTTTCCTGCCACAGGAAGCCCTGATATGCATGAGATCTTCCTTAGCAATAGATCTTGGAACAAGTGGACCTCTGCTGACGGTGACCCTCCCCATCACAGCAAGCTCTCCTCTGACTCCCTTCTATTTACAAACACAGACTTCTCTTCTGGTGTCGTATTCTATAGGAAATCTTTTGCCATGCCATGACATCTCTGGCTGGATGTGAAATAGTGCAGATAACTATAAACACTGTCATTCAGAGGCCCAGCAAATAATGCTTGATCCACGCCACATGTGAAACTCTCAATGGAGGGCCATCAGTCGGCCTGAATTGCCCTACCTTTAAAAATTATGCTTTTATTTATTTTTTGAAGCCTGGGCAAAATAAGTTAAAATCCAATATAATCTCTCATAGAAGTGGGATTTTTGGCCCCAGGCTTTTTCTATAATCAAAGGTTCTCACATGCTGGTTCTATTTTAAACATCTGATTAATTATCTCAGGAATTATAATGACCTCAGATTTTAGTCTCTGCAATCATTTTTGGCACAGTTTAATTATTTATTTAGTAGTTATGATATGCAGAACCGGCCCTGGAAGAATAGGATTGAATAAAATAGCAGAATGAAATCTCCATTTCAAAAACAAATTGTTAAAAAAAAATCAAAGATTTCTGATAACTCCTGTCTTCCTATAATATATTACGGATATATCTTTCTCATCCAGAAATGGAAAATAGAATACAGTGGATGTCCACTAAAAGTAAAAAAAAAAAAAAAGCTCTATTTAGCTTATACACGTACTTGAATTTCTTGAAGAAGCCAGTAGAGGGCAGAAGATGCTGTACATAGGATATATTTGCATAAAAAATATTTAAATTGAGATCTGAAATCCTATTTCAAAGGAAAGTGAAGGTGCTTTGCGGTAACTAGTTTCAGGAGATCACAGCTCAGTCAGAATGTGGCACATTGCACAATAGGGCAATTGTGATTTTTTATTTCCAATTCAGCCAACTCTCCTAAACTCTTTCCTTCTGAACCCAATAGTTTAATGAAAACAGAAAAACCAACATTTATTCAGCCACGACATCTGCTACTTACACATTAATAATCTTGTTTAAATGTATACAGGTAAGGTTCTAGTATCAGTCCCATTTTACAGATGGAGAAACCGAAGCTTGCCCAGGTTAAGTCACGGGTTCAGTGTTAGAAAGCTATAAATCACGGCACTTGATTTTATCTGCTCTGGCCTGAATGTGTCCCCTTAAAATTCATGTATTGAAATCCTAACCCCCAAGAGTGAGGGTATTAGTAGGTGGAGCCTCTACTAGGTTTGGAGGATGGAGCCCTCATGAATGGAATTCGTGCTCTTACATAAAAGACCCCGCAGAGCTCCCTTGCACTTTCCACCACGTGAAACTGTACCAACTCTGAACCAGGAAGAGGCTCTCACCTGATCTTGCCGGCACCCTGATCTCAGACTTGCAACCTCCAGAACTGTGAGAAATAAATGTTTGTAAGCTACCCCGTCTGTAGCATTTGGTCACAGCAGCCCAAATAGACTAAGACCGACTCCAAAATCTACACCCCATCCACTACCAATACCTTCTGCTGCATAACAGTGACTGTGTGACCGTTCCAACACTCCCAGGTACAATTACCTACTGTTCAGAGCTTCAGTGTTAGTCCTGCAAATGAACTGATCCTTTCTTTTTCTAAGTCTGATGTGATCTTTTAAAAAGCTGGGTTAAAAAGCAAACAAAAAACCCGACTTAAAGACAACTCTGGACACAGAGCCTACTGTGGGTAACTGGGAAGTGTGTGGTCTGGCTGGAGAGCTTCTTCCTTTCCACCTGGAAGGCAGGGCAGAGCCTCTGCCAGGCAGCTCCCAGTTTCCAGCAGCAGCAAACTGTGCCCCCTCCCCTCCTCCTTCCCTGTTTCCTCCTCTTAAAACAAATCTCAGTTAAACCAACTGGCTTGCCTGGACCTGATATTCTCAGCTTGTGATATCCTTCATCTCTGGCACATTTGCATTTGAAGAAAGATTAGTCCTTTTACAGTGGAGGGCAAATAAATTTATCTGACGGTAGACTTTTAGTTGTGGGTGACTGGGATGGTAGTAGGGGCAAATATTCTTATATTCTTACCATCGGAAGTCTGATCCCCATGAAACAACACCGCGAGTTCAGAGTCTTTTCTTTTTACTATCCTAGAAAGAGATGACAATCTTTACTAGAAAATCCAGGTGTGGGAGCTAGAGCTGAGAACAATCAGTGTGCTGGTAGGGGCCTGCAAAAAGATACATTCTGACCTGGATATAACGGAGGCTGGCAGCAAAAAGTCAGAGCTGTTTGTAAAAGTCTGCTAGATTGGCCTCTCTGTGTTCTGTATCCAAAACGCCCCTGCTTATCTTCAGTCAATACCCTGAGATTCCCAGCATCATGGTTAATTGATTTAATGCCCTGTGGGATAGACATTATACAATGCCCCCTTGGGTGATGGATAGGCAATGTGGCTACTCCTGAAGATAAAGCCAGCAGTGATGAGAAAGTGGAAGAGAGACAGAGGAAAGAGAGAGAGAAAGAAACCCTGGGGAATCTCATCAACATGATACATACTGAAAGTCACTTAAATGGGCTATCGAATTCCTTTCATTTTTAAGTGTGTCTTTTAATTATTTCACCATCACTATTCCATGACATTTTATGTTGTTTTGCTTATCTTAATAAAGAAGGAGGGAGAGAAAGAAGAAAGGCTGGAGGAAAACAGGGAGAGATGAGACAGAGAATGAGGCAGGGGGAGAGAGGGGAGAGGAGGGAAGGAGAGAGAGGAAGAGGGTGGGTAGCATAAAGGAGAGCTAGTTCTCTGAAATGATGAAACAGAACAACCTAGACTGGAAAGGGAGCTCCTGAGCTCAAGTTTCCTCATCTTTAAAATGGAAATTACAATATATCTACCCGCCAGTGTGGCTGAAAGATTATAAGAAAACATGTATGCAAAAAGAAAAAAAATATTACCCCCCCCCAAAAAAACTCGGAGTAACTCCTGGCACACAGTAAGTACTTGATGAATGGTAGTGATTATTATTATTATTAGCTTCTAGCTCCTATAACCCTTAATAATAGTCAAAACACTATAGAAATCTATTTCCCCTTGTACTACAAAAGAAAAACCAAGTAATGTTGCTGAAATGTAAATGCACCAAATTAAATGCCCAGGCATAAGAATTAACATAAGCAATATCTCTCCACAAAATTGGCACTCAATATCTCTCAGCACATAATCTTTACCATCAAAGGAATGAGCTACCTAAAATAAGCACATTAGTCAGCTACCAGAGACAAGCAGTGTTAATATCTATAGCAAGCTACAAATTATCCAACAACCACAACACATGTTTTTAGAGGAAAATACCAGAGCACAGAAAATCAGACTTTAACAGTACAAGGCTCAAGCTACAATCAGCTTCCAATGAGGACAGTATGGGGCGTCCCAATTGGGTGGGGGTCAGCAGCTCAGGCAGAGGCAGAAGAAAGGAGATAGAAGTTTACTGGATACACTGCAAGGGGATAGAGGACAGGACGGCAAAGGAGAGCCTATCTGCCATGAGGTGGTGGTGAGGGGCCACAGTTATAGGGTGGAGTGGGGGAGTATGGGGAAGTATGGAATTTTCCATCTTCTGGTAACTGTGCTGGTTGTAAGTAGCCCATAGGCCCTGTTAGTTAGGGCCTATGGCTATTTCCAGGTGGGTCACTTAACGAGCCTGTTTGCATTCAGCTCAGCTCAGCGGTCACTGCGGGCCCTTTTGCCTCGCTCATGTTTCCATTGCTCAAGCCTGTTGCCTAAAAGCGGCCTCTACAGAAGCTCTGGAAAAGGAGCTACGGAGTGGGGAGAGCTATGTGCTTCTTCCTATCTATAATTGTATGTAAAGTGGAACACTGAAGTTTATTTAATAAATTAAATTTAATATATTGTAAATCTGATATTTTTTCAGGTCTCATACCCACCTTAATACAAATCTAAAATATGAGCCAGCATTTTTCAGGACCAAACATTTGACCTAGTGCTAGTCTTAATCACTACTACCCATCTTTCTCTTTAACCAGGGTAAAGTATTTATGAGATCAATTTATATTTTTAGAAAAGAAAGCAGGGAAATCACACTCAGAGAGTACATTTTCTAATAGTCTCATTTTGGACATGGAGTCAAATGACTTACCCAAGATATTACTTTTAGTTAGTAGCAAAATTAGAATTCGTTCTATCCACACTGGCCATGGCTCAGTTTATGTCTCCATTTCCTCTTGCTTAAATATTTCAGCAAGGTCCTATCTTAACTCCCTGCCACCCATTTCTCCTTCTCCTCTCCACCCATGAGTCCACATGGTTTTCCTTAAGTACAGATTTAATCTGGACACTCTTGCTGGTGGCAACACTCGAATGACTCCCCCCCAAGTATTGAGTATACAGTCAAAATAATTTCACATGACATTCAAGGCCTTGTGCATTACATACCCTGCTAACTTCTTCTCCATGAGTACTCTCCCACTCCCCACCCTCCAGCCTTCCTGAGCTGCATGCAGTCCCCAGAATCAGACCCCTGGCTCCTGAGCCTCTTTACCTGGTCCTCCGCTCCTTCTGCTTGGGTACCTCCTCTTCAGTAGCTCAAGTTTACATCGTCAAGATCAGAAGTCCCTTCTTCTTCCCCCATTTGACTGGTCTGGGGTCCTTCCTTTGTGCTCCTGTGTATTTCTTTTATGGTAATGATCATATGTGAGTGCAAAAGCCTCTCAGATTCTTTCTTTCTCCCCCGCTAGATTGTCAGCTCCTTGAAGGTAGGAACCATGTCTTATTCGTCATTATATTCACAAGGCCTAGAACAAAGCCTGACACACAAAGTTCAATAAATATTTTTAATCCGATGCCTTAACTCCCAGGCCTGAGATCTTTCTAGTATTCTACCATATCTCCCTAGCACTTAATTATCTACTATTTGCTTCACATGGATTAGTCACAGCTCATGAATTATATGATAAGCAACTTAAGGGCAGAGATAGTGTTTTACTCATCATTCTTATCTTCTTGAGGGCCAAGGCTATATTAGGCAGCTTGCTATTGCTAAAGGAGTTCTTTAAAAAAAATTTTTTTTTTTTAATCCAAAGAATACTTTCTCCATATGGAATTTCAGGTAGAACGGCATACAAAATTGAAGAAAGAAAAAAAGGGGCGAGAAAGATGCTGTGGCTCAAATGGGGTCTGCAGATACCCAAATTGCCCTTGAGGCTGTATCTCTAAAAGTCTACTTTTCAAATTGTGCGTCAAGCTCCATTAGTGGAGAGTGACATTAATTTATTGAGTCTCAATCTGCATTTACAAAATGCAAAAGAAAAGATCAGGTTCCATCATATGTACTATAGGTAAGTATTGTTATGGGAGATTATTATTCTATTATTATTTACTTATACATGGATTTTACTTCTTACTGTTTCCTAGTCAGAGAATTAATGAGAGATCTCCTGTACAACATTGTGCTGATAGCTGACAACACTGTAGCGGGCACTTAAAAACTGGTGAAGAGTATTAAGTGTGCTGAGCCCAATAAAAAAGAAAAAAATTTTTTTTTAAGTTTGAAATCCCCTACCTGAAAATGCTTCTTGGGGCACCTGCTGGCTCAGTTGGGAGAGTATGCAACTCTTGATGTCAGGTTGTAGGTTTGAGCCCCCTGTTAGGTGTAGAAATTACTTAAAAATAAAATCTTTTATAAATAAATAAAGTGCTTCTTAAAGCACAGGTAAAAACATCGGGTGTAGTACAGTTGTTCCAAATGGTGGTTCACTTCGGGGATTTGGTGTGGAATTTGATGGAAATAAAGAGTCCCAGACCCCACTGCTGGAAGATTCTGGTTTAATAGGTTGAGGCTCAGCCCAGGAATCCGTTTTTATCAAGCTTCCAAAGTCATTGTGATACACACGTAAGTTTGAAAACCACTGGGATAATGGAAAGGACACATATAGGACCAGAGTCCCAGAGTGGAAAGAATCTGAAAGTGTGTCCACTTCCCTGCTGTTTGAATATACACCCTCTGTTTGGACACCCTCCTGAGATGGGACGACTCACAGCATTCTAAGACAGTCCCCTCTGTTTCTGGGTGGCTTGCACCCTTCACCTTGATTCTTGTGCCCAAGAAGATAAATTTAAATCTTCCTACCCGATAACAGCTCCTTATTTATTGCACACCTAGCTTCAATTTTCCCATCTATCAAGGCTGTTGAAAGAGGTTCACAGAAGATCATGGTCAAATGTATATGAATGGATATTGTAAAATGTAAACTATAATGTCACAAATAGTTTATTTATTACTATAGAAGGAGCGCAGTAGATATTTTTTCACTAGCTGAGAGGTGATAAACATGTCTCCTTCTTACATTCTAGGCTAAGCGCTGCCCTCCTCTTTCCTTCCAAATTAACTATTAAATTAAGCTCCATAAAGCAGGGGCCCTGGTTTGCTCCCCATATAGCACTGGTGCTCAGCACAGTGCCTGCTATTACGTAAATATCTATAGATGGAACGAGCCCACAAGACAGAACCAAAATTCCTCTAAGTGTATTATATATATGTAGGTATGTGGTATATCTACGTATATGCATCTATATATACACATATATGTCAGTGAACTGTATCTCCACAGACCTTTTCTTGGTCTTTCTCAGCCCAGCGCTCACTCCTTCAGTCTTTTTAATATATATATTTTTTCCTTTTTTTTTTTTTAAATTTGAGAGCAAGAGAGAGCATGCATGAGCAAGCAGGGAGGGCAGAGGGAGAGGGAGAAGCAGACTCCCCACTGAGCAAGGAGCTCAATGCTGGGTTAGATCCCAGGACTTCAAGATCTTGACCTGAGTCGATGGCAGATGCTTAACCGACTGAGCCACCCAGGTGTGCCTCACTCCTTTAGTCTTGCACACCAATCAGGTGTATTAGAGGATGGATAGAGCTCTAAATAAATTTTTCACAGGCCCACAACTTCCTAGTAATCTTTAATGGCACTTACAGTAGAAATGACATGAAATGGCTCTCTCACTCACAATGATCTGAGCAGCTCTAAAATTCACTAAATGGCTCAAATGAATTCTGAGTCAAGCAAAGGCATTTATGTGCACACACTTTTCCCAATCACGGGTAAAACTTGGATGCTACAGCCTGAATTTATTACTTGTCAAAAAAAGTGTTTTTGTTTTTGTTTTTTAATAAACATCCTCCTTAAATAAGGAGGAATCAGGGTAAATTTCAACCCTATGCTCTCATACAGATTATTGTCTAAATCTATTAAAATGTCAGAGGAATAATTCTTTTGAAAACATTTTAAGTATGTTTTAGTCCATTTTGTTGATTGTAATGCAATAGTGAGTAAATGTGAAAGTTAAAATATCATGCCTTTGCTCTTTTCTACTTTACATAACAGTTGGTCTATTTGATTACACTGGTAAAAGAGATTGCGGCTGGTCTGAATCTTGGGCATTTTTCCCCGAGCTAATCTAACATAAAATATTCCTTATCCATGGAGTGTGGTAATTCAATCCTCACTCCTGGCAAAGATAGACATGTAAAAATATAGAAACCACAATAATAATAATACTTAATGTCCCAATGACTAAGTGGATTAATCCCTCAAAGACAAGTAGACAATTCTTTTTTTTTTTTTTAAAGATTTTATTTATTTATTTGAGAGAGAGCAAGCATGAACTGAGTGAAGGGCAGAGGGAGAAGCAGACTCTCCGCTGAGCAGGGAGCCTGATGCAGGACTTGATTCCAGAACTCCAGGATCATGACCTGAGCTGAAGGCAGAGCTTAACCGACTGAGCCACCCAGGAGCCCCTAGACAATTCTTTTACATGTAAAAGAGGTGGAAACATTTTACATCATTTGAACAGCAAAAGCTAATGCACTTCTATTCTCCTCCAATTGTTGTTTTACTCCTATTTTGCCCAACTCTGCCTTTTATTTGTTGACTTAGCCTTATCCATCCATCAACAATCTTAAAGTAGAGCTTTGTTTCAGAGACCCACAATATAAATATTGCTATAAAAACCACTTTACAAATAAATCAACTGTATTTAAGAGAATTTAAGCGATTTTCAAGGTTCAATTGCTACTAAGTTGCATAACTGAGAACTATTATGCCAGCAAAGCCAATGTCATGTGTGTGCACACACATGTGTGTGTGTGTTACATCATAAAGCATAAGCCAGAGTTATCATGTTGCTAGATAAGGTTGCTGTTTGCTCTCAGCCAAATTCCCATTAAAATGCCTAAATCAGATACATGACCAGCTACACAATTTGATGGGCTCCAGTGAAAAATGAAAATATGGGGCCTATTGTTCAAAAATTATTGCTAATTGCAAGATGGTGACAGCAGAGCATTCACGCAAGTGTCAGGTCATGCAGGAATGCACAGATCACACATGGAAGATGCTGGCTCTGAATGTGTAATAGATTTAGATAGAGTGAGGCATTGACAGAGATTATAGACTTGTATAGACGTTTGAGTTGACATATTAATCAGATTCTGCCAGCAAACAAACCCAAAATCTCAGTGGCTTAACACTACAGTCATTCCTCACTCCTTGGTCAATGAGTCAGCAACGGCTTGCCTGGGCTTAAGGGCAAGTGTGCCCTCTATGTCTTCTCTTCTGAAACCAAACCTGAAGGAGCAGCTATCTGGCACATAGTCTCTTCGTGGCCACGGCAAGAGCACAGGCCAAAACATACAAGTCTCTTTAAGGTCTCTGCTGAGTCACATCTATCCCCCCTTCCAGTAGTCAAATAAAATCACATGACCAAGCTCAAGGTTGGTGCAGTGAGAATGAGAATACTCCTACCATGGAAGTGGGAAGAAGAGTATTTGCTCAACAATCATATAGTCTGCCATGACTGAGATGGTACTCTATTGAGAACCTAATTACTGAATAATCTAGGCACTAGTGTTTGGAGACGGTTTGGTTCTTTGCTGAGATTCCAGGTTGGCCCCAAATCCTAAAGGCATTGATTGGTTTGTCTGAATATTCTAAAGACGGCTTAAAGATAGGGATTAGGAGTGAGGGAAAAAAAGTGGGTTTATAAGAGGGAGAATGTAACCCTAGGACATGTAATTTGTTTCTACTCTCTGAAGCCAAAAAAAGAAGGACCTGAAGAGCTAAATGAGTCAAGTGTGGTAAATATCACAAGAAGGAAAGCCTAGGATTTCATTCATTGACATAATGTATCTAGCCACAGAGTTTGTGGCCCTACCCACATTACGACTGGAGCTGACAGAAAAACATGAGAAGGGCATGGCAGAGTTAAGGAAGTGCTCAAGAATTAGTGGCCTAGACTTCTACCATCTGGCATGACAAGTTACCTACGGCTGCAAGCAGCTGGGGTTTACACTGCATTGCCTCCCCAAAGGGGCATCTTCTGGACTAGATCACAACAAAGATTTGAAGAAACAACTGGAATCAAGGCTAAGGAGAATTAGGGATGAAAGAGCTGAGTCCAGTCAGAGGGACCAAGGGACAAGAAGGAGGAGTCCACCACAAGAACTATGTAAAAGAACCAATAAATATATGCCCAAAGAAGAACCAGAAGTTGAGCCCTTTCTGCACGAAAGCAAGGTGAGATAGCCATACAGTGTTAGTGTGGCATCAACTGTGAAGAGCAAAGAGCCATCAAAGTGCATAGCCATTACTACTGAGAAAGTGAACCTGACATTAGGTAATGCCCTCTTTCCCTCTCTCTTCCTTACTGTGACATCAGGGAAGTAAACACAGAAAAGACAGTGTTTTGTACAGCAAGAAGAGAAAATGGGATGTACATAGCCCTTCTCCATTCCAAGTCCTCAGCTAGAACCACAAGTCTAATCTCCTCCTGGGGGAATAGGAGAGCTTTAGGGAACATATGAAGAGAAAATCTTTCAATAGACCAGACTAAGTCGTGGCAGTTGAAATGAGTCTGTTTTAATAACTGAAAGTACTTGCAATGTCCTGCTATTGGAAGGAGATGTCATGAACAAGTACACTGTGCACCAGGAAAGGGGATCTGTCAGAGCAGTTAGTACAGTGACTTTCACAGGTTTCTTTTCCTTCACAAAATCCAATCAGTTATGAGACTGTATTTTTAAAAAAGGAGTTTTGTCAAAAAGTGGGCAGAAGATATGAAAAGACACTTCTTTGAAGAAGACATACAAATGGCTAACAGACACATGAAAAAATGTTCATCATCATTAGCCATCAGGGAAATTCAAATCAAAACCACATTGAGAGGGGCGCCTGGGTGCCTCAGTTGGTTAAGCGACTGCCTTCAGCTCAGGACATGATCCTGGAGTCCCAGGATCGAGTCCCGCATCGGGCTCCTTGCTCAGCAGGGAGTCTGCTTCTCCCTCTGACCCTCCCCCCTCTCATGCTCTCTCTCTATCTCATTCTCTCTCAAATAAATAAATAAAATCTTTAAAAAAAAAAACCAACACATTGAGATACCATCTTACACCAGTTAGAATGGCCAAAATGGACAGGGAAAGAACCAACAAATGTTGGAGAGGTTGTGGAGAAAGGGGAACCCTCTTACACTGTTGCTGGGAATGCAAGTTGGTACAGCCACTTTGGAAAACAGTGTGGAGGTGCCTCAAAAATTTAAAAATAGAGCTACCCTTTGACCCAGCAATTGCACTACTGGGTATTTACCCCAAAGACATAGATGTAGTGAAAAGAAGGGCCATATGCACCCCAATGTTCATAGCAGCAATGTCCGCAATAGCCAGACTGTGGAAAGAGCCGAGATGCCCTTCAACAGATGAATGGATAAAGAAGATGTGGTCCATATATACAATGGAATATTACTCAGACATCAGAAAAGATGAATACCCAACTTTTACATCAACATGGATGGGACTGGAGGAGATTATGCTAAGTGAAATAAGTCAAGCAGAGAAAGTCAATTATCATATGGTTTCACTTATTTGTGGAACATTAGGAATAGCATGGAGGACATTAGGAGAAGGAAGGGAAAAAAGAAGGGGGGGAATTGAAGGGAGAGATGAACCATGAGAGACTATGGACTCTGAGAAACAAACAGGGTTTTAGAGGGGAGGGGGGAGGGGGGATTGGTTAGCCCTGTGATGGGTATTAAGGAGGGCACGTACTGCATGGAGCACTGGGTGTTATATGAAAACAATGGATCGTGGATCACCACATCAAAAACCAATGATGTATTGTATGGTGACTAACATAACAATAAAATTTAAAAAATAACAATAATAAAATAAATAAATAAATAAAAGCCCCATGACTTGGAAAAAAAAAAAGGAGTTTTGGGGGTCAAAATCAATGTTTTGCACAACAATTATAATGTATTTTCCTTTGAAAGACTCCCCGAAAGGAAAGACAAGAGGACAGGAAAAGATTCCAGCTCCTCGGTAGAAGTTAATCCACTTGCATAGAATAAGAGAGGAATGAGGTTTGGGGTAGACAGACAGTTCTTTACTAGAATCACACCCACTTCAAGTCACAGTTGGCTGTTGAGCAGATCAATATTAAAATACTCACGCTCATGAACAATTATTTTCATAGACATTTTAAAGTAGATTCAATAGCATCTCTGTAAGGCAACATCACTCTCACTTTTGCATTTACTACATTACACTGTCTTGAGTTAGACAGAAAGGGTTGGTAGAATTACAGTTGGTTTGCCAAGAATTCCCTGGGACCTGAATGGGAATGTGTCATTCACGTAAACACCATCCAGCATGCCTTTCTCCACCAAAGACAGCTGAGAACTGTACCAGCAGGTAGCCACCCCCTCATTCTATCACACAACATATTACTAGTCACTCACTCTTCCTGAAATACACGGCAGTTAGAAACATTAGAGCCACAGAGAGAATGGATTAATGCAGGCTCCCTACAGAAGACATTTTCCCTAGTGGCTTCTCAAACAAGATTGGGAGTAATTTGTAAGAGTCAGCTATGCAATAATACCACATAACAAATCACCATAAAACCTCAGTGGCTCACGAGGAGCATTTAATTTCCCTTCTTAAAAAGACTGCGAGTTGGTTAAGATGGCTTTGCTTCAGGCTATAGGTGAGTTTGTGCTGAATGATACTCGATTATCTCTCACAGAAAGCACAGTGGTTTGGTAAGCAATAGGAAGTCTCTCCTCTGGTTCATAACTTGAGGGAGAACCTTAGAAAAACTTGGCATAGAATAATGAAATGAATTGGGAGCTCAATGGGTAAACTGAGGGCTTTATGTTGCTAATTTGTAAAGTTGAGATAAATTATAATTATTTAAAATAATTAACAGCTTTCGCTAATAATAGAATAATAGCAATTTGTGAAATAGTAAGCACTTAATATCTTATTCAACTATTGATTCCCCATTAAATATTGTACATGTCTATAGACCAACACATACTGAGTAAAGAGAGGTCAACGCAGCGTAGGGAAAGAGAATGGGAATTGATGCTGGGTGTGACTGTTATAATTATTATATAAATATTAGATTGTGTCATTATATTCCTAATGGTGGTCATAGAGATGACATAAGTATGAACAACACAGCTAGGAAAACCAGGATTTAAACCTGAGTTTAAGACTTTGTACAAATGTAACCTGTGGAAGGATACTTTACCTCACTGATTCTTACCTCACTTATAGATACTGGTAAGAATGTGGGAGGAGGAAGGACAAGAAGGAATAATCTTTTCTTCCCCATCCAAAGTTCAGGATTGAAAAACAGAGTATATACCTGCAGGATATACTGCTGAGTGAAATCAGCCACTGCTGATAAGGATTATGCTTATAATGAGGCTTCTCAAGAATCAAATTCATAGGAGTAGAGAATAAAATGGTGGCTGCAGGAGGCAGGTAGGAAGGGGAAATGGGGAAGCGTTGTTCAATGGGTATGAAGTTTCAGTTACGCAGGATGACTACATCGTAGAGATCCACCGTACCACATTGTGCTTAGAGTTCACAACACTGTACCATCCACTTAAAATTTTGTTCAAAGGATAGATGCCATGCTGTGTTCTTATTACACCCCAAATTTTAAAAAGGTAGAGCAGTAGGCAAGGAAACTTTTTGAGATGATGCAAATGTTTATTACCTTGATTGTGCAGAGAATATCATGGGCGTATTATGTATGTGCAAACTCATTAGATTGTATACATGCAACATGCTCAGGGGGTTGTTTCTGTATATAAGTCATACATCAATAAAGCTGTTAAAAATGAAAGATAGAATATAGAATTTGGAAGGTAAATATGTGCTTTGTTACTGACAAAGCTGATTAGAGTGGGCAGTTAATAAGAAGCTCTAATTGACCTGTAAGCATTTCTCCCCCACTGAGACAGATTTACCTGCCCTTCCAGGCTGAACAGCTTTGGTCCTCCCCAGTACCATCCACTGTTCCTCCCATGATTCTCCTGGTACCAGTAATGGACAGCAGTTTGCACCCCACTTGCCTCCAGAAAGTTCAGAAGTATTTCACAACAGCACATTACTTAATTCCAAGCTTGAAAATGCGGTCAAGCTGTCTGGCATATTTTATCAGAGGTTAGATAATGACTTTAAGGGATAGCATGAACTCCAGGAAGACAATGCCAGTAAAATAAAAATCCCCCCCCCCCAAATTTAACATAACCTCCCTTCCCTTATCAAATTTCTAGTGGATATTTATTTATTTTTAATTTTTTAATTATTAACATATAATGTATTATTTGTTTCAGGGGTACAGGTCTGTGATTCATCAGTCTTAACACACAGTGCTCACTACAACACAAACCCTCCCCAATGTCCATCACCCAGCTGCCCCATCCTCCTACCTCCCTCCCCTCCAGCAACCCTCAGTTTTTTCCCTAAGAGTCTCTTCTATTTTGTCTCCCCTTCTGGTTTCGTCTTGTTTCATTTTTTCCTCTCTTCCCCTATGATCCTCTGCCTTATTTCTTAAATTCTGCATACCACTGAGATCATATGATACTTGTCTTTCTCTGATTGACTTATTTTGCTTAGCATAATACCCTCTAGTTCCATTCACATTGTTGCAAATGGCAAGATTTCATATTTTGATGGCTGAGTAATATTCCATTGTATATGTATACCACATCTTCTTTATCCATTCATCTGTTGATGGACATCTGGGTTCTTTCCATAGTTTGGCTATTCTGGACATTGCTGCTATAAACATTGGGGTGCAGGTACCCCTTCGGATCACTACATTTGTATCTTTGTGGTAAATACCCAGTAGTGTAATTGCTGGGTCATAGGCTAGCTCTATTTTCAACTTTTTGGGGAACCTCCATACTGTTTTCCAGAGTGGATGCAAAAAAACTATATGGTAAGATCAAAGTAAATGAAATCCCACATGTATTATAGTCCTTCTGGATTTCTATTCTACCAGTCTCAGGTAAGACACTCACTCACATTTCTAAATAGAGGGATGCTCCTTCTAGGGTAGTAAACTGGGTTTTTTTTTTTTAACTACAACCGATGCAAATCTCTTAAAATCACTAAAACAGAGTAAATTTGACTCCCAGTCTCAGAGGTCTTTGACCTTTTATAAACTCAGTTTTGAAAGAACTGAGAACGTATGAGAAGAAATGCTGTATGTAGGGTTGCCAGAAAAACACTGAGCATCCACTTAAATTTAAATTTCATGTAAATGATGAATAATTGTTTCAGTATAATTATGTCCCCAATACTGCAAATAAAATACAAAACACCCAGATAAGTTTGAATTTTATATAAACATTTTTAAAAAAAATATGAATAGATTCCATTCAAATCTGTAAAAAAAAATACACTATTTATCTGAAACTCAAATTTAACTTGGTGTTCTGTATTTTTATTTGCAAAATCTGGTAACCCTACCTGTATACTCTTCACTCCAGTTTCTCCAAAGGTTAGCATTTTAGTACACTTATTTCATCATTCTCTCTCTGAAGAAAAAAAAAGTGTAAGTTGAAAACGTGATGTCTCTTTGCCTCCGTTAAAAGGATATTCTCTTACATAACCACAGTATAGGAAAATTAGGAATCAGGAAATTAATATTGATTCCATAGTATTATCTAATCTCTAGTCTCTAATCTCTCCCACCAGTGTCCTGTTTCCTGCACTGGATCCAGATAATGCACTTTGTTTAGCTGTCATGTCTAGTGACATGCTCAGCCTGGCAGAGTTTCTCTTTGTCTTTCATGTTTCTTGTCTTTCAAACGTTTTCTTGGCCTTTCATGACCTTGGCATTTTGAAGATTATAGGCCAGTGATTTTGTAGACTCTACCTCAATTTTGGTTTGCATGATGTTTCCTTATGATTAGATTCTGATTATACATTTTTGGCAGGAATCCTACAAAGTTCTGTTATATTTTTCTCAGTGCATCATACCAGGGTGCCTCACTTTTTAAAGAGCACGAAATGATCATAGGAAACACATGTTTGTCATGGCAACAGCCTCTATCTACCATATTTAGAAACAGAAGCAAATGCCCATTCCCTAGTTCAGCACTCTGAGCATGATATCATCATCACCCAGATATCTGTAAAATTCAAATCATCTCTTGCTGAAGATCAGAGATTTGCTTCTATCTGAGGCAGTTGGGTAGGTGAAGTAAACCTTGTTTTCTTTCTAAGGTGCTAATCAAGCTGCGTCCCCCATCCCTGATCTGTGAGTGTAAAGTTAATCGACAGAAAGTTCTACTCAAAAGATTAAGAGTGGTTCCTACATGTGCTCTGTAAAGGGAAAAACCACACACAAAACAGCAGTCTACTTGTATGCACTGTCCACTGTCTTCTTACGCATTTTAGACTTGGAATGGGTGTCATTCACAGACACCTGATCTTAGAGTTGTTCTTCTTCCTTATCCAGGATATCCACAACTCTTTCATGTCCCATTTCCCCATATGCCCTAAGTTTCTGCCACTCCAGTACTGAACACAGGGCCAAGGTCTGCTCTATCACTTTCAAATAGACAGTTTCAGGCTGGAGCTAAAGTGCCTACTACCACTCATTCCTGCTACGGCCTTACCTGAGCTTAGAAAGCCCCCCTCATGGGAAAGGTTTCCACTTCACTCTTGCCTGAGGTTTTGGTGAAGGATCACTCTCAACAGATTCGGCTGATACTTCTGATATTTCAACTCCCAAGTGGCACCATGACAATGAATGCTTTGCCATGCTTTCTGGTACCCTGCCCTTCCCCGACTTTTAAATTTTCTCGACTTGACTAACTTATGCTATTTCAATGGCTACCAAATATTTTCAACATTTTTGCCCACAGTGAGTGAAATATGAATAGACTTCTAATGCTCTCCCCTGTGGACTCTCTCCCTTTGCGGGGAACTTCAGCAGGGATTTTCTCATATTATTCTGTCCCTTTCCTTCTCTCCCACAGTAAGAATTGCTGAATCTGAGGACTTCTGTTCTTTCTTGCTTTTTGCATTGCTTTCTGGCCTCTGTTTTAAAATTATTTTTATTTTTAGGACTTTATTTCTCTAGAGTTCATCCCATTTCATCCTCCATTTTGAAGAGACGAGATAACGATAATTTGGGATCTGCCAAAAGAATTCACTGTTTAAACAAATATCATCTAAGCTCAACCCTTTGAGATGGAAAAACTCAGAAAGTTCTTCTCCCTGCAGAACAAATCACTCAGGTTTCAGTTTGGTCTATTCTTTCCCATGCTTCATCTTTCCATATTTCTGTAGTTTTAACTCCATAAATTTCTTAAACTTACTTCCTCAGTCCACAGAGAGTACTTTATCTTTCCCTAATGATATCTATGTCAACTTCGTGATCATCTCATAGAGCTTGAGCTCATCTACACGGATCCTCCCGTTCGTCCCCTCTCAAATCTCTCCATTTCCTTCTTTTTGTGTTTTTAGACAATTCTTCAGAGAATGGTTCCAATAGCTTTTACAGCCTCTATCTACAATTTTAAGAAGATACCTCTGAATGGTTCCTCTAGGACTTATGGGAGGGGGAGATACTGTCTCTCCTGTACTGTTCGATTTGTTTGGGTTCTAGCCATGATTTCTTCTCTAAGGACAATTAAAATGTCTGCCCTTTTTCTAGTCCCCTATTAAAAGCAGTTCAGCCTGGGCTCATTCTTTGCCCTTTCAAGTGTATTTAGCCTGGCTTCCAACATCTAATTCCCCGAGTAGATCTATCTAGTCTACATCTCAGTCTTTCTCCCGTGAAAGATCTCTCTTCTTTTAGCATAATTATGCTATGTGTTCTCCCAATTCCTCCTTGATTTCTGGAACAAAATGGATTCTTTGGGAGAGTGTTCTAACTACAAACCTTCCTGACCTTATTTACTGGCTTATTAGCCATTGGGCTTGGAATAAAAATATATGAAGTTGCTTTTCTAAGTTGGAAAAAAAAAAAAAGGCCAACAGCCTGTTTATAATAAGGGCCTTGATTCCTTTTTATAAAATGTTCCACCCTCCAACAAGTAAAACCACAGTGCAAAACGCTGATATTTTAAATCATATTCAAAGACTATGTAATTAACCTATCTTGAGCCAAGGTGAAACCATTTAGTAAGGGTTTAAATTTTGAGCTATGACAAAGCCTGTGAGTCAAAGAGCTTAGCCCCTCCCCACAATTCTCTCTGTTGGCTCTAAATGCTGTTCAAAATAACGTAAAAAAGGTAGAGCACTTGGGACATGGGATTATTTTAGTCTACGATACCTGGCAGAAACCACATTCTAGTGCTCTGTGGAAGCTTGGTGTCATATCCTGGCTTACAGACTCAGCTGAATCACCAAATAAAAGTAGCAAAATATTGCTCAATCTTCCCATTCCAAGAGGCCAAACCAAGAGGCCTATATAAGAAAATTCTGCTAGTGTGAAATAATTGTGGCAAGTAATAAAAGTATTACTCTTCATTCCAATCTTGAGTTTCCTTTGCTCAGGAAAAATCTGCTCCTCAGTACTGCACAGAGCACCTTATCTGCCAACGCCTTGTTGCTTCTCACTGAAGCCCTAGAGGCCTGGCTTCCTGTTAAACATTATCTCTGCATCTACAAAAACTGGACATAATTCATAGCTGTTTCTTATGCAAGTGGGTGGTTTTGTGTCACCCAGGCACAAACACTAAGGCTGAAGTCACCATTCTAGGTTATATCAGCAGCCTTCAAATCTGTGCCAATTTGTTCCCCGGATGTCAGCTTCTCAAGGCAGCAGACTAAGGCCAAGATGTAAGTAAATATATAAATACTCCTTTCTTTTCTTCCTAAGAACTGATTGAGAGTTAAGCCTTCTAGTTAATATGCTAAAATGCTAAAAATGCCAGTCTGATTACTGATTAAGCACAAGGGAGGTGTACTTTGATACGCAGTCATGATGGGCTTTTTATATTCACCCCAGAACTGTTGAGTCTAACCCACCTGGTCCTTAGCACAGAGAAGAGGCTCAGCCCTCCACTCCCCAAAAGGAAGAGCATACATACTTAGGTTTGTTGCCAAGACGGACACCTCTGAAGGCAAGCAGAGCCAGATGAAAGTCAGAGGAGGTTAAACTAAGTTTGCTAGGTGCTTGCTTTTGAATTCACCAATCAGATCAGTTGCCTCTCCTCCTTTGGGGAAGATTTGGGAATAAGGAGGGAGTAAAGAGACACCAGAAATATTCTTCATTTGCCCTCCCAGGATGTGGGGTAGAAAATCTCGCCCATGCATGAAAATATGGCTCCTGAGAAATAGAATTTTTGCCTCTAACAAACATTCGTAATATTGTAACAATAAAGGAAAATATTAGCAGGGAACACTTTTCCCCCACTCTTCTTGGGACTCTCATTAACATAACACTACTGATTTCCTTACTTATTTTTTCCCAGCTGAAGGCTAGTTACTTTTCTGATTGTTAGGTTTGTAAGGATCAGCTGAGCCTGAAGAGGTAGGTTGGCTCCTTCCCTCACTATCTTTTCTCTCATTGTGTATTCTACTTTCTCATCTCTTTTCTCCATGGAATGGACCTATAGTTTACCTTCCATTTAGGTGGAGTGTATTTGCAGGTACATTCGGCTCCATCTAAATCACATTCTCCAACAGCTTCATTAGTCATAAAGCCGACACTGTCACCTCCTGCTGTCAATCCCCTGTGACTGTCCCCAAGTTGCTTCTGAATTCAAGTGGAGAAAAGAGGGGATATTGTTTATCAGACCCCTTCAACCCCAACAGGAATGTAGAGAAAATATGTGATGGTGTCTGTCATGGGGCAGGCAATTAATAAATCTGTCTCCCATTTTAAGCTGAAACATCTATCACACAGATTCAAAGACCATTTTTTTTTTCCACACCCTCACCCCCTTGCATATGATTTAAAGACTATTCAACTGGATAAAAATCAAACTCTTCTCCACTCGTTCTATTGTATTTCATGTCACTAGGTTAAAATAACACATTAGTTATCTCTGGCAAACTCCTTGAGTGTTATTTTTCAAATCTCTCTGTCCATCTACATAATCTGGGCCCAACTGATAATGAGGTTTTGTCAACTCTCACCACTCTGAACAGGCCCGGATGAAAGAAAGGGTGAAGAACAATCAGGCAATATGGTGTAGTTAATTTCTGTGAGCCCAAAGACAGCTAATGGGACCACGGAAGCACCAAGGAGAGTGGGTTCTTTGTCATAAAATGGGTCAAATTTGTTTTCCATTATGACTCTGCATTGTGTAAGTCCGTACTGTCGTACTTCTCTGTTCTGTTCACAAAGCTCCTCTCGTTCCTGCTGTGATAAAACAGGAAGGTCTGTTTCCCATGAAAACAGACTGGCTTCTCAGCCTGGAGATATAACACAATGCACATCCCAATTGCGGATGTCCCAATTTGCAGCTTCCATCCCTCTCTGGACAATTCCCAGGGCCATCCTTTAATGACCGCCTTCACATATAAGAAGAGCTATTGAATGGCAAATCTACTTCTGAATAGAGCTGAACAGGAGGAAATAACTCTAAATTACCCCAAATCTATGCAGGTTGGACATTAGTAAGAACTCAAATAATAAAACTCTTGTTGGACATGGATCAAGGTTATGACAGTACAGGATTATCCAGGTCATCCTTAGGAATACATTGACAGAAAATCACTGTGTAGAAAGTGTTAGGCCTGAATAGGTTCCATCATTCCCCAGTTCCCTAATCATGACAGACATCACTAATTGAGCTCAGAAATCCTACTGCGCCCAGATATGGCCATAGAATTACTCTCAATGTTGTGCTTCAGTGGCATATTACTAATAGATCAGAGTAGACACAGGAGATGAAAACTTGGCCACCACTATTTCAGACCTGCAAAGAAGTCTCTGAACTTTCAGATACAGATACTGGCATTCAGCATTTTATTATTAAATATGCTTTCCTTTGATATAATAAAGCACACTTGTGGAACTCCCTTATCCTTTTAGTAGAACACATTCTAAGCAAACTGGACTGCCAATAATAAATTTTCTAAAGATAATGAACCCAGAGATCTAGCTGAATCCTGCCACACATTATATCATAGGAAAAAAGCAGGGGATGGGACAGGGCGGGGGGGGCGGGGCGGTAGGAGAGGTGGGGGGAGACATTGATATTCAAAGAAAGATCATCCAATGGAAAAAAAATCACTACATAATGAGTTAAAATATTTTCATCAGCTGTTATTTCAAATATTTAGTAGAAAAGAGGTACAAGTTTTAAAAAACCTTTTAAGGAGATTTTAGAAAAATGCAAACAAACAAATAAGATGAGAGGTCATTTCAAGCAGGCATATACCAATCACTGATTAATATGGTTAAGAATGAGCAAGCATGGGCTTAAGAAAACTTAACAGAGAAAATGCAAAATCTACCAACATAATTGTGAGACATGTTCCAGTATGGATAGACTGCCCTAGTGGGGATATTGAAATTGTTACATTTTGTGACTCTCCATTTTTATTCTCTTCCAAAGTAATCGTAAATGAAAAAGGATTCATGACATAACAGAGCCATGCAGTAGTCACAGGATAGCTTACTTCTCTCATCCCTGACAAGTTCCTATGAATAAGCCACAGGAATGCAGAGGTTCTAGTTAAAGTAATTGAAAAACATAAATATTTTCATGTTTTTCAAGATTTCTATGTTTTAGTTCCTATTGCATTAATACATACTCAGGCACATACACATATATGTAGCTCTCTGTAGTTTATGACTAATGGCATCAGGCATTGTAAGCAACATGGCCTAGAGCCAGAAAGACATAGTTCAAGTCCAATTCTGTCACTTAATTGGTGTGTGACTTTGGGCAAGTTAATTAAACTTTATGTATGTTACTTTGAAGTCTTTTATGAGTCTATTCAATACTCTTATGAAGATGCTGAGTGAATTATCTGACCTAGAGTAGTGATTTAACAAAATTACTCCACTGCTGTATTATAAAAAGCAAATAAAGCCAAATCAAATAGACTGACTTAATTTCATTTGTAGTTTATTTCCAAATATAAGACTAATCAAAGCAGTAAGTTGCTACCCCAAAATTCAGAATTTCACCTGGTGAAGGCCACTGGGAGGAAAGGTCTCATAAAATATACCCTAATATCTTTGGACTGAGCTTTTGCAGGGCAGTAAGGAGTTTACCCACTAGTATCTGTTTATGGCATAACCAATATAACACAGTGAATGAGAGTCAGATTGCCTGAGTTCAAACCTCAGCTCTTTTACCAGACATACAACTTTGAGCAAGTTTCTTAACTGCTCTGTGTCGATTTTCTCACTTGTAAAATGGGAGCAATTGTAAGCATCTACCTTATGTGGTTGTTCAGAGGATTAAATGATTTAATGAATGAAAGTACTTAGGGCATTGTCTGACATACAGTTCACACCATATAAACGTTAGCTAATAACAATAATGTTTACCAAGCTTGTTCATCTGATGCATATAAAATTCATTCAGGGTAAATACATCCCCTTCCTTACAATAGAGTCTATGCTGTACAACTTCCTAGCAATCAATTTACTCAATGAATTATGACATGTAAAGGGTTAATTTCCCTGACATTTATTTCATATGAATGGGAATAACTATGCTTGGAGGCAGACCTACCATTTTTTTTCCTCTCCAAAGAAGAGCCCAAATTCTGTGTATGGAATGAAAGAGAAAAATAAATAAAAAGAGAAAGAAAAATTAATCCTGGCAAATGGAGATGAAATGAAAATCCTTCTTTCTTACTTAATCATAATATTCATAAGTGCAAAAATGTGGCCAGCTTTTCCATGGCCTGACCATGCATTGTCAGCTTTTTACTCTCTTTCTGCCTCTTCATTCAATTATGGATAGCACATTTTTTTTTTAGATTATTTATTTATTTATTTGACAGAGACACAGAGAGAGAGGAAACACAAGCAGGGGGAGTGGGAGAGGGAGAAGCAGGCCTCCCGCTGAGCAGGGAGCCCAATGCGGGGCTCAATCCCAGGACCCTGGGATCATGACCTGAGTCGAAGGCAGGCGCTTAACGACTGAGCCACCCAGGTGCCCCTGGATAGCGCATTTTTTAGTAGCCCTACATATAAAAGAAATTTCACTCTGATTAAATATCGAACGTTAAGATGGTCAGGCATAACGTGCAAACAAGGAAGGCCTGAGTCAGTGGGAAATCCGAGCAACAAGGAATGGTCCCAAGGAGGCTATCCATTCCAGAAAAGTGACAGAGACATTTATAAAACTGTCTGAAGATTATAAATCAAATTGAGAACCCAAAGAAATTACTGTATGTTGGATATATAAATATATATAATCACGTATACGCAACAACGATTCATGCCACTGAGGGACACAGAAAAGCTAAGTTTCAGATATAAATAATTCTGAGTTTCTCAGACATGATTTTGCCAGGAGACAGGGAGAAAGAATGGAGCTCACTGCTCATTGGTCAAACAAGCATAAGAGAATTGACCGGAACCTGAGGATTCCAGGTATTAAGGTATGCAAAATGACAACTCATGCCTAAGCAGCACTATGCTTTCCCTCCTCAAAGTACTTAGCAAACCTGAACAATAAATCTCTCTAATAGCCCCTAGGAGGCAGATTATGGCATTATCCCATTTTATGGGTGAACATTCTATAGAATGTAGACTTGGGGATCTGCCCAAGGCAAGAGGCAGATTTGTCTCAGAGCTCCATAGGGCTCAAGCAGCTGTGCGGTAGTGGAAAGAAGAGTGGACTTGGAGCCTGTGTAAGTTGTGAACTTAAATCTTTTATTTCAGTCTTACCCTCATTTTCTTCAACTGAAAAAATGGTTTGTGTATTTGACTCATGTCTCCTAGAGAACACTTCACCATTGAGGAAAGAGGAGCCATGTGACTGACCGTGTCTAAAACTGTAGCTAGTTTTGCCCATGGTAATTTCAGTTCTACATTTCCTACGTTATACTCATATCCCTTTACCTCCCTTACCTGCCACTCTGGTTTCTTCCCCCACACTACCGTGCCGAAGCTATCAGAGAGATCTACCTGTGACATGTTTATCAGCTCGTTACCTTCCCACCCACAGATTTTCCGCGCCTCCTAGGACCAAAACATTCACTGAGCTAAGTACTTGGCATTCTTTACTGTGTGGCATAGAAAGGTTAGAGCAGCAAAATTAACATTGATTAGTTGATAGCTTCATTCGTTCATTCAAGCGACGATTATTTATTGGATGCCTACAAGTGCCAGGCACTTCTTGGGCACTGGGGATACAACAGTGAATAAAACAGACAAGTCTCCGTCCTCATGGAGCTATAGTCTAGTGGGGTAGACAGATAATATATACAGATAAAGAAGTAAAATACATAGCATGTTAGATAGTACAAGGATTAAGGAGGAAAAAAAGTAGAAAAGGGGGATATGAGGTCACGGGAGGATGATGAAATTTTTAGATAAATTAACCAGAAATAAGCCAAGAAGGTAGCATTTGAGCAAAGACCTAGAGAAAATGAGCAGCTCTTTTGTACCATGCACTTTAAATATAAAACTACCCTGTGAAGGCAGTGTTATTTCCCCACTTCACAGATGAGGAAGTGGTCTAACTAGGTCTAGAATTGCTGGATTTATCAAATAATAGTATAGCACTCTAGTTAAATTTGAATTTTGGAAATCTTTATACCATGCAACATTTGAGATACTTAAAAGAAAAAAAAGTATTGTTTATCTAGAGTTTCTGGGGCTGATAAATGACTGTGCTTGAAGAGATCAAAGAGATTCTCATTAATACTAATAATATTAAACACTTACAGAGTGCTTCTGTACCAGGCATTGTTCTGTATTAACTCATTTAATGATGACAGTAACAGTTACTAGCTTAAGTACTATTATTATTCCCAATTTACAAATGAGAAAACAAAGGCACAGAGTAGCTACCTTGTGATTTTGAATCCCGGAACTGAACTTGGGACTGGAAAAAGACTTTGTCACTTTGCTAAAGATCTAATATTAAATATAGAGCACTTTTTTAGAAAGGATTTTTATTCCTTTTATTTTCATTGTCTCTTAACCTATGTACCATCTAGAAGATGTTTGTATTTTATGTGTATTTTGTGCATCATTTGAACAGTTGCCATTGATTGAGCTATTTTAGTCTTAGATTTCTTATATCCTATCTCTAGTCCTTTTTTGAAAATTAAAATTTAAAAAATATTATTTATCTCAGTGATGGGCTGGCTGAGTTCAGTGAACAATTCTTGTTTGAGGCTTTTCATGTGGTTACAGTTAGTGGCAACTGGGGAAGTCATCCAATGGCTTCTTCACTCATATGTGGCATCTGGGCTGGATGGCAAGCATGGCTGGATTCTGGTCAGACATCTCTCTCCACCTGGCCTCTGCTATGGCTTGCTTGGGCTTCCTTACAACATGACAGGTTTGGGGAAATCAAGCGCTCTAAGGAGATTCTAGCTCCCTGTACCCCCAAGCTAGCGTTCTAAGAATGCCATCTATTCTTTCAACAAGAATAGAGCAGGGTGGTTAAAATACTTGCCCTGGGGCGCCTGGGTGGCTCAGTCGGTTAAGCGACTGCCTTCGGCTCAGGTCGTGATCCTGGAGTCCCGGGATCGAGTCCCGCATCGGGCTCCCTGCTCAGCGGGGAGTCTGCTTCTCCCTCTGACCCTCCTCCCTCTCGTGCTCTCTGTCTCTCATTCTCTCTCTCGCAAATAAAAAAAATCTTAAAAAAAAAAAAAAATAAAATAAAATAAAATAAAATAAAATACTTGCCCTAAGTCAGTGATAGAGAAGGAATCAAACTCAAATTTATCTCACTCAAAAGCAGGTCATCTTTGGGGCACCTGGATGGCACAGTCGGTTAAGTGTCTGACTCTTGGTTTGGGCTCAGGTTGTGATCTCAGGATTCTGCGGTGGAGCCGGATGCCCAGCTCCCCACTCAGCGTGAGGTCTGCCTACATTCTCTCTCCCTCTGCTCCTCCCCCACCTTGCTCTCTTTCTCTCTCGAAAATAAATAGTAATTCTTTAAAATTAAAAAAAAAAAGCGGATCATCTTTTTACTCTTCCATGTTGAAGCCTTCACTTAGGGGTGTTAGGGGCAGAAGATTTTATCCCAGTATAAAATATAATATTTTGTAGTATAGTATAATATCACAGTATTTATCCAGAGTATTCTCCATGAATTTTCCTTCCCATGTATATCACCATATATATATAAGCTTTTTAACATGCCTTCAATTACTGTACAGCATATCTAATACATAACATCTTTTCCTCAAGAACATTCAAGAAAATTACTAATTAAGGAGGAAAAAGACTTTGCCTATAAATCAACCTCAATCACAAATCATCCTTGCTAGATACTTTTCTCTAGATGACAACTCAGACAAGAATTCAGATGTATAAACTTTATCAAGGAAAGTATTAGCTGACAAAGAAGGAAAATATTTTAGATTCTCTCTTAGAATCTGAGCTTACTTCCCTATGGATAAAGATTACAGGGTGGAAGGAATATGGCCCTTGATCCTTGACAACAGTTAAGAATTTAGGCAGTGATGAAGAAGGGAGTGTAGTTACTTTCTGGCCTTGATTCTAATTCAAGATTGAGTTCAGGCATCTGTAAGACATGGATAGATAGATAAGATAATCTATGTATTCAAAGTCCATCTTATTTAACAATGGGATGGAAAAGGAAAAACTTGCAGGATCTGCCTTTGTGGCCATGGTCCCCTAGGTCCTTGGAATGCTACTGAAAAGCATCTACAGAAGGCAGAGGCCAAATGTATACAGGTTTAGATAAGAAGTGTGGTTGTGTGCTCAGACATACATGGGGAACACAGAAATGCAGGCGGAGCAGACACTTACGAGGTAGAATGGGCCCAAACTGCAGTCTCTGCATGATAGGGAGCATTGGTTTCACCCTGTAGGCAAGCTACAATCACTGAACTCTCTGAGCAGGGAAACTTCCTCATTCTCCCCCTTGTTTTATGATTTAGAATAATAACCGAATCATCTGTACTAAGGAAGGATTGAGCAGGTAGGTCACAAAATCTCTTTCAGTGTTATTTTTCTTTTCTGTGAGATAAAAGAAATCTCATGGGGCTTCTTTTATAAATGCAGATGATCCCCAACTTAATGAAGGTTTGACTTAGGATCTTTCAACTTTATGATTGTGCAAAGGCGATACACATTCAATAAAAACTGAACTTATAATTTTGATCTTTTTCTGGGCCAGTGACATGCACTATGATCCTCTCTCAGGATGTTGGGCAGGGCAGCTGCTGCAGCTCCCAGACAGCCATGGGATCAGAAGGGTAAACAACCGAACACTCACAAGCATCCTGTACCCATACGGCTGTTCTCTGTTTCACTTTCACTGTGGTATTCAATAAATTACATGAGCTATTCAATACTTTATTATAAAATAGGCTCTGTGAAGAAAAATAAATAAATAAAATAGGCTTTGTGTTAAATGATTTTGCCCAACCATAGGCTAATATAAGTGTTCCGAGCACATTTCAGGTAGTCTTGGCTAGGCTGTGATGTTTGGTAGATTAAGGTGTACTAAATGCCTTTCAGCTTGTATTTTCAACTTATGATGGGTTTATGAGAACAAAACCCCACTGTAAATCAAGGAAGACCTGTTTATTTATAGAGAAAGAGCCACGACCTCCTTTTAAATGCCCAATATTCTTTGTGGCACCAACAAAAATAAACTGTAATTAAGTCCCTACACAGCTTTCCTAAAGAATCATAGGAATTAGGCAATAGGCCTGCATGATTCAGCACATGTTTCACTGGATGCATTATTCCATGTCTTTCCTTAATGCAATGTAAAATAAAATGGAAAGCTAATTGGGAGATTTGACAGGTTCTTTCCATCTCTCTCAATCAAGAAAGAGTAAGCAACATCCAACATAGACTTAAACAATAGCAAAGAACATTCTTTTTTCCAGCAGGGACACTTTGAAATTCATATCCCATTTGTAAGACTCTCACTGAAGTACTAAATTAAAAAAGAGCTCTAATTTCCCAGGTGCTTCATCTCTGGGAACACCTCCCTTTCTGCAAATTGTACTAGTATTCCCTCGGCATTGAATAGAGCTTGATTCATGTTACAACTATGAGAAATGCCAAGTTGAGTATTTCAGAAAATAAGAATATAAGGATCTTTGGTTTAAAAAAAACCACCTCAGATTTTGGGTTGGTGTCTGACACAGCTATGAAGTGAAATGGATCTGGTTCCAGTTGACATGTTGGATTTAGTGTGCAAACATCGGCAGATTCCATTAAACAAGCAAATAATCTAATTACAAAACAAGCAAATGTATATGGAGAGACAGTTCATGAGAAGGAAGTAAAGATGACAAACTAAAAAATGTTCAACATCATTGGGTATTCAAGAAATACAGAGTAAAACTACAATGACATGTCAATACACACCTATAAGAATGGCTAAAATTTTTTAAAGCGTAACACTACCAAATGCTGGAAAGGATATGGATAAACTGGATCACTCATATATTAGTGGGGATATAAGCTGGTATAGCCAATCTGAAAAATAGATTGACAGTTTCTTTGAAAAACTAAACATACAAGCAATTATGACCAGCAATTGCACTCCTGGGCATTTATCTCAGAAACATACCAAATTATGTTCACACAAAAACTTATGCATGGGGGCACCTGGGTGACTCAGTTGGTTAAGCATCTGCCTCCGGCTCAGGTCATGATCCCAGAGTCCTGGGATTGAGTTCCGCACTGGGCTCCTTGCTCAGTGGGGAGCCTGCTTCTCCCTCTCCTGCTCCCCCTGCTTGTGCTCTCTCAGTCTCTCTCTGTCAAATAAATAAATAAAATCTTAAAAAAACAAAGACTTTTGCATGAATGTTCACAGCAGCTTTATCCATAATAGGCCAAAAACTAGAAAGACAGGTATGTCTTTCAACAGATGAATGGCTGAACAAACTTTGGCATACCCATATCATAGAAGACTACTCAGTGATAAAACAGAACAAATTATTGTATACCTAACTATCTAGATGAATTTCTGAAGAATTATTTAGTAAAAAATGTTAGTCCCAAAAGTTTTCATGCTACAAAATTCCATTTAAATAATATTCTTGAAATGATGAAATTAGAGAAATTATAGAACAGATTAGTGGTTGTCTGTGATTAGGTACAGTGAGGAGAGGGAGAAGAAAGTGAGTATAGCTATTAAAGTCATGAGGGTTCCTTATAGTGATGGAAATGTCCTGTATCTTGATGGTTTCAATGTCAATATCCTGATTGTGATATTATACTAGTTTTGCAAAATGTTACCATTGGGGGTAACTGGGTAAAAGGCACATGGGACTTCTATGTATTATTTACAACTGCATGTGTATCTGCAATTATCTCAAAACAAAAGGTTTAATTAAAAAATAAAAAGGTACATCTCCTCTTAGCCAGGTCTACATTATTGCTATAGTTCCTCTTTCTCTGGGTTACAATAACTATTGATTCCATTTGCCCCTTGAGGCCTATAGCTGGTAGCAATTCCATGCAGTTGTTTGTCTGGGACATTCTATACTGTTACTTGTTAGTTTCCTTTAACCCTGCCCCCACCTTTGCAATTAATACATATATTTTTTTAAGTATTACTTTATCTGTTTCTAAGACTCTGAATAATATAAATGTAAATATGCTTTTCACATGGCTTGGCCTTGAGCTCTCAGGTGAGGTCCTCAGTGAAAGACAAGTTACAGTGTAGTTGAAAGAGCAGGTATGTGAAGGTCATGGAGCACGTCCTATGTATCAGGCACATGGTTAAATTATTCTGCATGAATCACATCATCGACCATCTGAGCTAGACACTTACTCTCCATTTCATGATAAGGGTCCTGCCATCACATTGCCACACTTCTAAGGGCTTGGATTCTAGTCTAGCTTTGGCAAAAATCCTCCAGAATAGAATTTCCTTCTTTCCTTTTAAGCTTTAACATAGATATTTCATGACCAGTGCTTAAGGAGTCTGTCCACACTCAAGAGCACTTTTCCCTTTGAGCCATTGTTTGGTCCATTTCAGAAGTCAATGAGTTAGTGTCTCTGCCTCTCTTATGATGCACTAGGAACGGAAGTATGAGTGGAGAACAGTGTGCTGAGCCTAATGTCCAGGGATACTGGTGCTTAGCATACCTCCCACGTGACATTGGACAACACATTTAAAACTGCTGATGTTCAAATTCTTCACCTAAAAATGGTAAAAAAAAAAAACAAAGGAGGGGTGCCTGATCAGCTCAGTTGGTTAAGCATCTGCCTTGGGCTCAGGACATGACCTGGGGGCTCTGGGATTGAGCACTGCTTTGGGCTCCCTGCTCAGGGGGGAGTCTGCTTCTGCCCCTCCCTCTGCGCCTCTCCCCAACTCCCTGCTTGTGCTCTCTGCTCTCTCATGCTCTCTCTCTCTCAAATAAAATATTTAAATAATAATAATAATGATTCAAGAGCTCCCTTTCCATTCTAATATATCATGGTTCCATTAAAGGACATATCTTTCTTTTCCTTTAAGTCCTTTTTTTTTTTTTTTTGGTTTTACTTTTCAATTTTTTTTTTACTTTTTGTTCTAGGGACATACTCTTCAATTGTAAAGTTTTTTCTGTTCTCTGTAGTCAGTCATTTGTTACCAAACTATCTTTGCCAAAGTCAGGAAAATAAATACATATGAATCTCCATCAGATTCTCATTGCATTTGTAATTTATTTTCACACAGAACATGACCCAAACCTAACACCTGAGTGAGATTTTTTGTTTGTGTAATTTTCTGGAAAAAAAAAAAAAAATCCTTACCATCTCTTTCAACTCCTCTCTCTAAATTAGAAATTTTAAAAAAGAGAGAGAGAGAGGATGAGAGAGACCTTAGATGTAGCACTGTTTCTACTTGAAATCCTACCAGAGGTCCCTCAGTTTGGCCCATTTTCCATTTTGGAAACTTTTCTTCACTTCTGTCTATCCCATGCCACTGTAAGAAATGATCTTTGTTTACTGGAGCTGCTTTATGTTCTTAGTATTGTGACAACCTATTTAAAAGAAATGGAACTCACGTCCTGTGTAGGAGTATTTTGCTCTTGCCTTTAAAGGCTTGTACTCAGCCTGTCAGAGAAAGAAAACCCAATCTCATTTTCATCTAATATACACTGCAGAAACACTACTCTGATATGAACCAGAGCTTGAAAATGGAGAAGCAATTGTTGTTGCTAATCAGACACAAATATCACACAGAGACAATTGCTTTTTTTTTTTTTCTGTGCAAACAATGTGCTCACCCATTAAATTCAGGCGCACCATTGACACAATCTGATAAGAAGCTGTTCTTAGCCCCAGATGCCTCAGAAATGCTGACTTCTGTCTCAAAGGAACACAGTTACTATCTACTTCTCTCTGAAGCAAAGAAGAGATACAAAATGAAAGCAGCTACTCTTTACAAAGTACATAGTAATTGCCAACATTTGTTGAGCACTTATTACGCATCTGGCACTGTGAACACTGTTATTTCTTTTTTTCCTCCTTAGAACAAACCTAAGAGGTGTATACCATTATGCCGATTTTCTTAAATAACTTACACAAGTTCACACTATGAAAAATGAAATGGTAGTAGAGGGACTCAAGTCTAGTCTTTTTAGATGACAAAGACTATATCCTCTCTCTACATATGAGACTGCTTAGAACAAGCTAAAAATAGCCAGTGTATGTGATGTGGTTTTTGACTATAGGTGAGGTTGGTGGGTCTGGACTGAGCCTATGGCCAAAAATAATTCTCTTCTGGGCGCCTGGGTGGCTCAGTTGGTTAAGCGACTGCCTTCGGCTCAGGTCATGATCCTGGAGTCCCTGGATCGAGTCCCGCATCGGGCTCCCTGCTCGGCGGGGGGTCTGCTTCTCCCTCTGACCCTCTTCCCTCTCATGCTCTCTGTCTCTCTTTCTCTCAAATAAATAAATAAAATCTTTAGAAAAAAAAAAAAATAATAATAATAATTCTCTTCTTTTTTTTAAATTTTTTAAAAAATTTTTATTGTTATGTTAATCACCATACATTACATCATTAGTTTTTTTTTTTTTTTTAAAGATTTTTATTTATTTATTCATGAGAGACAGAGAGAGAGAGAGGCAGAGGGAGAAGCAGGCTCCCAAGGAGCAGAGAGCCCGATGTGGGACTCGATCCCAGGACCCTGGGATCATGACCTGAGCCGAAGGCAGACGTTTAACCATCTGAGCCACCCAGGCGCCCCTACATCATTAGTTTTTGATGTAGTGTTCCATGATTCATTGTTTGTGTATAACACCCAGTGCTCCATGCAGAACATGCCCATCTCTTTAATACCCGTCACCAGGCTAACCCATCCCCCCACCCTCCTCCCCTCTAGAACCCTCAGTTTGTTTTTCAGAGTCCATCCTCTCTCATGGTTCATCTCCCCCTCCGATTTCTCCCCCTTCATTCTTCCCTCCTGCTATCTTCTTCTTCTTCTTTCTTTTTTTTTTTTAACATATATAAAGGATTCTTGAGAGGTCTTCGGTGCAAAGTGTTGGTTTTATTAAAGCACAGGGACAGGACACCTGGGCAGAAAGAGCTGCTGCTCCCTGGGGCCCCAGGATTATGAGGAGCAACTGATTATAGACTTCTGTTGGGGGAGGTAAAGATAAGGGAAGTTCCAAAAGGATTTTCATATGCTAAAGAAGACTCACCAGTGCTGGAGGCCTTGCTATTGTCAAAATGAGGTTGTTTTTCCCTCTAACAAGGCATTAACATTAAGACAAGAGCTTCCTGGAAGAACATAAATACTCTGCCTTCTTCAACTATTTGTCAATGGGATGAAGGTTATATGGGTATTTAATTTTGTCTACATTTCCTTCTGCCTTTGTTTCCCATATTGCAGGTACCCAATCATTCATTTATTCCACAGATATTTACTGAGTCCTTCATGTGTACCAAAAATTATTCCAGAAAATCAGGATATATCACTGAAAAAGAATGTAAAACCTCTGCTATTGTGATGCCCACATTATAGAGAAAAGACATAAAGAGTAAAACAATCACATCCACATAATTTGAAAAAAATAATATGTAGCATGTTAAGAAAGTGGTGTTATGGCGGGGGAACAGAGTAAGGGGGTTGTGGTGTGTGGGGTGTGTATGTGGTTGGTGGGGGCTGGACACAATTTTAAGTTGAGTGATCAGGGTAGACCTTAAAGGGAACATTTAAATCAATATTTGAAGAAGGTAAGGAAGTTTGATAGATGGAAATTACAGGAAAGTGTTTGCAAAAAAGGGGAATTTATGCAAAGAAAATAAGGCAGGAGGGTGTCTTGCATAGTTGAAAAACAAGAACAGCAAAGAGGCAGATATGCCTGGAGGAGAATGAGTAAAGTGGTGAAGAGCTGGAGTTGAGCTTAGAGAACTGACATGGGCTAATGGATAGAATTTGACTTCTATTCTGCAGAAGATGGGAACCCTTGGAAGGTTTGCGGCAAACAAATGACATTATCCGACTTACTTCTAGAAAGAATCACTGGCTACTATATTGAGAACAGAGTGTAAGGGAGAAAAGTAGGAATAGAGATACCTGTGAGAAGGCTCACACAAGGTGATAGAAAGCGATAAATTCTGAATATATTGTGAAGGCAGAGCAAATAGAATTTCCACTGAGATCAGATGTAGAGTTTGAGAGAAAAAAAGTGAAATCCAAGATCACCCAAGATTTTTGGTCTCAGAAATTACAAGGCTAGAGTTTTCATAACTCAGTTGATAAAGCCTAGAGATAGAACAGAATTGGGGGGGTGCCTGGGTGGCTCAGTCATTAAGTGCCTGCCTTTGGCTCAGGTCATGATCCCAGAGTCCTGGGGTCGAGCCCCACATCTGGCTCCCTGCTCAGAGGGGAGTCCGCTTCTCCCTCTCCCTCCTCTTGCTCGTGCTCTCTGTCTCAAAAAATAAATAAAACTTTCAAAAAAAAAAAAAAGAACAGAATTTGGGAGGAAGATCAGAAGTTCAGTTTTAGAAGCATGAAGTTTGAGATGTCCATTACACATCCAATTGGCAATGTTGAGCTGGCAATTGTACCTATCAGCCTGGAGTTCAGGATCTTGGTCTGGTCTGTAGAGGGCAAAATGGAGTCTCTCATGTCAAGCAGGAGTCTGGGTCGAGCAATGACGCAAGCAGGTAAGGTACTGCAGCTAGGAGATATGGCCAGGACCAACGTCAGCTGACACCCTAGAACAGATAACAAGCAGAAGCAGAGGAGGTCTATGGGGACCAAAAACTGATTAAATCCCTTTAAAAAGGGAAGGATTTTGGCAGCAAACTGTCAGACTCTTCAGACCTGACCCCTCTATGTCTGACCCCTTAAAAAAGGCAACTGCCGCCGAAGGCTCTGCCTCATGGGTCTCCGAACAAAACCGAGAGCCTTCCCTGCTTGAACAACAGAAGCAGTGAGTGCCGAGGCCTTATCTCAACTGCGTGCCCACAGACTGACTTCACGCTTGGTTCATTCACTTCCTGCACCCTTCTGTTATCTTGCTTGTTGTGTGGCTTATCTTCTGTCCTGCTCTGTGTGCCGTCTAAGAAGCCAAGTTTAATCATACAGTGAATTGTCATTGAGTTTGGAATCCTGAACCTGCTTTATAATTGTAATTTAACTTTGCTTTATGATTGAATAAAGCTGACATTGTGGAAAGACACAACTCATGTGTGTGCCTTCATAGCGTGCTCATGACAGTGTAAGTCTGGTAGACTGTGGCACTAGATTGGAGACCAGATGGGATCACCAAGAAAGTGAATGGAGATGAAGAAAACAATAGGCCTGAGGGCTGATCTCTGGGACAAAACAACTGTAAGAGGTTCAGGAAAAGAGGATGAACCAGCAAAGGAGAGTTGATGAGGAATGACTAGTGAGACAGGAGGAAAGCAAAGAAAATAATGTTCTGAAAGCTAAATGATGAGTGTGTGTCTAGAAGTAGGGGGGGAGACCATTACGCTTAGAGTAGCAAGTGCCTCTGTAAGTTAAGAATGATGAAGACTGAGGAGAATCCATTGGTTTTAGCATCATAATGATCTTGACAAGAACACTGTCATTGAAGAGGATGGAAAGGTGGAGGCAGTGAATTTAAAAGAGAAAAGGAAAAGAAGAATCTGAAGCAGGCAGAATAGATAATGGTTTTAAGGACAGACTGCAAAGGGAAGAGAAGAAATGGTATATAAAACCGGTGGGGGAAATAGCGTAAGATTTTTTTTCTTCAGAGTCCAGAGTGCTAACCATTACACCATGGAACCCACTAAGATTTTTTTTCTTCAAAAGGGGAAAAATAGCATCATGTTTGACTACTGATAGAAATGGTCCAGCAGAGAGGGAAAAGTCCCCTACATTGGAAAGAGAGGGCATAATTGCTTGAGTGATATCTTTTGAGTAGGCAAAAGGGGATAGAATCTAGTGAGCAAATAGGGATTGATTTTTAGTTAGGGATGTGGATAGCTCAACTACAACAACAAGATTCATATTTTGGTTGAGTCCATAGGTAGGGTGGATGTGGGTGGAAAATGATCTTCTGATTGCTTCAATTTTCTCAGTGAAGTCAGAAGCAAAGTCATTCACAGAGTACAGAGGTAAGAAAGTAAGAGAGTGAGTCACTAGCATTATATGGTATGGCTGCTGAGTACCTTTCACGGTGCACTTAAAATACGTGGTCATGAATTTAAAGTGGGACCAACCAGTATGATCAACAAGTTTTGTTCCAGACACAGTCAGCTGCATGGGCATAGCCCCAGGGAGGGGAGGAGATAGACTTAGCCAAAGTGTCTGTCTTGTCAAAAACTATTAATAATTGAGAAAGAGACAAGGGAATTGAAGATGAACACAAAAACAAAGTGATTATAATGACTAACCATGAAATTTGAGCTTGGAGAGAACACCATAGAATAAAAGGGAATATGCAAAGTTTATGGAGATTTAAAGAGTGAGAGAAAAAGAGAGACTGGGGTTTCTTCAAGCTCTTCTGAGAGCTCAGAACTCCTCTTGCCTCCTGATATTGGTGTTGGGGTAGAAGGGTCATACATTTATGATGTCTAAAATGGGTGAGGCCTTGTAATTTGAAACAGCATCTACCTTTTTACATATTCTCCCCATTCTAACAAATCTAAGATTTGGTGGATATGAAGTCCCTTTTTCTCTCACCTTGAATCCAGGCTACTGAGAGGTTAGGTTAGAGGGTCTAAGGATTGGAAATTCTCTCTAGAAATAGGAGGGAATCTATAGAGGTCTATGTGAACAAGAACAGTGTGTGTGTGTGTGTGTGTGTGTGTGTATCATCGAGGACAGGAAACCAGAAAATATACTCCCAAAAGCAACCTTTCTATTCCCTAGGTGATGAGGAATTGCGTGAAAGGAGAAACTTTATCCAGTAAGACTAAAAGCTAACAGTTTTTGGCCTTCTAGCCAAAAATAACTGATAATAATGAATCTTTTTCCCACCCCTACACCTGACTTTGATACTCCATAGAGCCTCCTGGGATGCACAGGATGCTGATAGCGATGGTTTATGTTCTTATAAACTTCTTTCTTATTCTTCCTTCTCACTCAGAAAGGGAGTGGAAGAATGGCCTTCAAATATGGTATTTCTTTCCTCTATCCTAGAATTCTGTCACTTACCAAATCATCAGTCAATTCTGGCTGAATATTATTTGTAATTCCATACCCTAATGTATAAGAGACTATAATCACAGATATTTGATCTCTTTATGTATTCTTTATTAATATGTAGATTACATTTATCCCATTGTCGATTTTCTTGACAAGAACACCAAAGACTTTCCTCCACTTCTCCCGTTCAACGTCCAAATGAACTGCACTTCCATCCTCTTTTAAAATCCCTTTGGATCCTAAGTCCCTTTCCATCCCTCAGCTGTCACTAGAATATCCTTTCAACCTCTTCTGTAACTTGAATTTGCGACACAACAATCCTAGTAATTGTCTGAACTCTTTTAGCTTAGATAATAACTCCCCTTCCTAGAAGCTTATGATAATGCATGAGACAACACTAATGCTTCCAGAATTTTGGCCTCTTAAAAGACTGGTGGGTACTTAAAATTCACAGAATCAGTAGAGTGGAGAAAGTACTCTCCTCGAATCTCCAAGATATGGATACAAAACTCACTTCTTCATGTTCAAAAGAGAGAGATAGTAGGATATAAGGAGCACTGTACAAATTTTAAGATGTTGTATAAAAGTTAAATTATCTTTTCTTTCTTGAGTCAGAAGCTGTGACATATAGGGAATCCACCCACTTACCTCCCACAATTTCTACCCAGCTGCCAAAACTGAAATGGTTCTCGTCCTCTCTGTCCTTACCTTTGGCAAGTTTGCTAACTTTCCTGAGTCTCATTTTTCTCAAAAGCAAAACCGATTATATATAAACGTAATGTGTGTGTGTGTGTGTTAGAGAGAGAGAGAAAGACAGTCAGTTAAAAATGCCCCGTTTCTTCCAGTGCCTTTCACCAAGGTAATCAAGGGCCCTGGAGCTCTGTCTAGGCTGTATTTCAAGGAAACTTGCTAGGCACAGACATGTGTGTGTTAGTATGTGTCCATGTATATCTGAAACTCATGAAAAAGAACAAGATTCCAAGTCTGGGATGAAAGAAGGTCCAGAACATAAGAGTCCATTCTCAGTACAAATGAATATCAAAGACTAATAACTGGATTCAAAGAAAGAGGCTGACCCTGCAGAATAGACCTGATGAAGTGAACACCGTCAGTGAGCAGATCATGAAACAATTCCCAAACACAACTGCAGACAGGAGTATAAATATGCCCAAAAGTGGAAGGGATGCTCAGTTTGCTCAGTCAGGAAAGAGAAAGCCACACCATTTTGAGTCTAGTTACACAAGACTGTTGATCTAACCAGATGTGTCCCAGACACTTTGCACATCCTAAAGGATACTTGTCACAAGTGCAGAAACCCCAGATCCTTTCGACGACTGGTGAGGAATAACGAGATTGCCTTCCTAGCCCTAAGAGAGAAACAAAATTATCTTTTTTCATCATTTGGAATAATGTGAAAACTGACTTAAGAGGTTTTTCTTTTAAACACCACCACTGGTGTGATATAAATACATATGGTGCTTCATGGCACAGTCAAAATGTGGAATGGTTTTGCAGAGAACGCTCGTTTTCTGAAGTGCATTCTGCATAGAACCGTCACTCATGCGGCAAAGGTGAATGGCTGGTGGCTTCCTGAGCAGGACTTGTGGTGGGGCTCTTGGTGCCACTGAGCTCCTAGTACCACCTGTTTTCCTGTGGTTGAGCGAAATCCAAAAGTGACAGGGCCAGGAGCAACTAAAGGGTTCCATTTAATGCCTCTTCCTCCTCTATCCCAGAACTGTAATATGCAAGTGTACCAAGGTCAAAAGCGATCTTTGATACACATTTATTCAGCCCAGGCAGGGCTAATGGAAGTCAGAGACTGGAAGTAGCCTCACTGGTTTTCTTGGTGTGCCCAGTGAATATTGCTATGTCTTATGTGTGCCAGGAAATGAAAAATGATGTGACACACAGAACTAACTAGTAACAGGGAATCGGGAATGTACATCCATTCCGAAAGGATGAATCTCAGCATCTAATAGCAAGTAGTAAGACCATGTAGAAAGAAAATGCTTTTAGAATGTACAGCAATTTAAATCTGGGTTTACATTCCAGATTCTACCAGCTAAGAGAAGTTTGGTTTATTTAACCCTCCTGAGTTTGTTTTCTCATCTGTAAATGGATACAGCAACCCCTCCTTCCTAGAAGCTTCCGGTAGGGTTAAAAACTAATTGCTTGACACTAATTACTCAGTGTGTAGTAAGTACTTGGCAAATGTTATTTTCATCCTCTGCCCTTCGCTCACTGTGACCATGGCTGTATGTGAATATAATTTTTTCACTTAGAAGCCTGAAAGACCCTTCAAATGAAGCAAAAGCTCTAAACTCAGGGTTTCCCATATTAAGAAAAAGTTTTAACAGCATCTCAGTCTTTGATTAGAATGTCAAATACCATTTCCTTCTATTTCAATGCGACTCAGTTTCTAGGTCTCAATGAAATCCTCGATGAAACATTATTCACTTACATCCTCACCCTCCAGTGAATTATTCCTTCCCCGGTAGCCCATGTGTTTGCCGGGGTAGGTTGGGTTTCTGATACCATCTTGCGCTGCATGAATGTTATTTACATGTCTTCATCAGGCATTCCAGGTTCCTAAATGGTCTTTCCTGATTCCTCTTTGAACTTTTGTTCCACTTACACTTAATTATATGCCCGGTAACAATCGCTTATACTTACTAAAACTTACTATATCTTAGGGAGTGTTCTAAGTGTTCTACTTGAAAGATACAATTTAACCCTCACAATGATTCAAAGAAATAGGCACTATTAGGGGTCATCCCAATTTTAGAGATGAGGAAACTAGAGGTTAAGTCAATTGTCCCTGGCCACATAGCTGTCGTTGAAGCATCAGCAGTCGAACTCCGGTAGCTTCCAGAAGCCAACCCTTTAACCACTATCCTGGTGATGCAGCAGGTGGACTTAGAACCCAGGCCATCTCTTCCCCTCTGTGTGGGACTGCAGCTGAGACTGCACAGGTAGAGTGACAGCACAGGAACATGAGTATACAGCAGAGAATGTGTCTTGCAGAGCTCGGTGCATTGGCAGAGGTATTTATTTATTTATTTATTATTATTATTTTTTAATCTTATGTTAATCCCCATACATTACATCATTAGTTTTAGATGTAGTGTTCCATGATTCATTGTTTGTGCATAACACCCAGTGCTCCATGCAGAATGTGCCCTCCTCAATACCCACTACCAGGCTAACCCATCCTCCCACCCCCAGCAGAGGTATTTAAATTAAACTGTCATGTTCCCTCCCACACACAGCGTGAGGATTTGAGTCATCCCTTGGGAGCAGGAGCATGATGCTGCGGGTAAACTACCTCTTGCAGCACCGATTTGAGTGGCAGTTGCCAGCCCAAATCTGCATCTCACCACAAATCAAGGTAGATACCGTCTGTGCAGGGAGACAAATGATGTCAAACATCTGCCGAAAAACATGTGTACAGATTGTAACAAGCCAAGCTGACAAATAAGCACAGGCACAGACACCCCAATTACCTCGGCGGTGGGAGCCTTATGGGTCTCAACTGGGTTCTTTCTGATAGTAAGGAAGCTCTTTTGTGAGACATCATCTAGGCAAGGTGAGTGGGATGCATAGAGAGGAAAGGCCACAGGGGCAGACCCAAAAGTAACCTTTACCAAATTCCAGGGATTATATACTATGTCGAGGGGTTTATGTGTGTTATTTTTTAAACGTCTCTCTCTCTAATACACATGTGTGCATAATATATGTACTATATATAATAGATGAATAAACAATCTTCTTTTTTTTTTTTAAAGATTTTATTTATTTGCGAGAGAGAGAATGAGAGACAGAGAGCACGAGAGGGAGGAGGGTCAGAGGGAGAAGCAGACTCCCCGCTGAGCAGGGAGCCCGATGCGGGACTCGATCCTGGGACTCCAGGATCATGACCTGAGCAGAAGGCAGTCGCTTAGCCAACTGAGCCACCCAGGCGCTCTGAATAAACAATCTTCTTAAAATTTCCTTGAATATATGAAAGTATCAAGGCAAGGCATCTTCCTATATACCACATTATTATTTACCCACTACTCCAAAGGAATCCAAAAAGACCTGTGAGTGATCACTGGGCTCCCAAGAACACAAGCCACAGACCACTGTGCAGCTGTGATGGTAGAGGAATGCATATATAATAATAATATATATAATATCAGTTTTACTGTTTTTTTTTTAAGATTTTATTTATTTATTCATGACAGAGAGAGAGAGAGAGAGGGGGGGGCAGAGGGAGAAGCAGGCTCCCAAGGAGCAGGGAGCCCGATGCGGGACTTGATCCCAGGACCCTGAGATCATGACCTGAGCCGAAGGCAGACGCTTAACCATCTGAGCCACCCAGGCGCCCTATCAGTTTTACTCTTGAGAAAAATTAGATTCAGAAAAGTCAACATACTTGCCAAAAGTAAGGTAGGCAGAACCAGAAAAAGATTCAGACTCAAGTTCTCCTTGACAGTAACTTGCTCTCTTCCTGCCTCGCTCCAATCTCAAACAATGGCCTTCATAAAAGCTTACTATATTTTCATTCATTCATTGGACAAAACGCACCTATTATGTGCCATCACTATTCTAGAAGCTGCGGATCCGACAGAGTATAAAACAGACATATTCCTTATTCTCATAGAGAGGGTGGAAAACAAAACAAAACAAAATGCCTTGTAATTAAGTGGTAATCAGTGTTATGAAGAAAAATAAAGAACACCTGGTGCATAGACTTTGGTAGGGCATTGTATTTTCAATAAGACTGTCATGGAAGGCCCCTGATAGGGGGTGGCATTGAGCACAAAGTGGAAGAATGCACTTCCAGAAGTATACATGAGCCATGCCAATTTGAGCATGATGAAAAGCATTTTATGCACAAGAAGCAGCAAATGCAAAGACCTGAAGAGGGAGTATATGTCAAATGTCTGAGTTTGTTCTATTATAGGAAGAACAAAGGGGCTATTGAGTCTGGTTCATAGTACGGGAAGGAAAATCCATAAAATTCAAGACAAAGAGGTATCTGGGGTCAAATAAAGTAGGGCCTTCTAAGCCATGAATTGGAAATTATTTTTAGTATGATAGGCTACTGGTTTTAAACAGAGAATGATACAGTATGACTTTGTTTACTGCTACGATATAGAGAATAAAACACAAAGGTTCAAGGGCGAAAGCAGAAACATCAATTGGAAGACATGTGAAATAATCTAGGTAAGAGATTGTGGTAGAAGGCACCAGGGTTGTAGCAGTTGAGGTGATGAGAAGTGCTTAAAACCAGGATGTATTTAAAGATAGAGTATACAGAATTTATGGACAAATTGTATGTGTGGTATGAGAGAAAGAGAGGAATCAAGTTGACCTCAAGATTTTTGTTTAGGCATACAGAAGAAATGGATTCTCCATTACTGAGAAGGAAAAAATTGGACTAACAGTTATGTGGGGACAATCAAGAGTCTAGTTATGCCTGAGATGCCTACTGGACTTCTAAATCATTTTGGACATAATGTCTAGAGTTCAGACTGGAGACACAAAATACATTAACGCAGACAAATTGAGCCACACACTCTCTCCATCTTTCTAACCTTCCTTTTCTTCTCAATCTGTGTTATCTCAGGAATATTGACTTTCACTTACCTAATTATATTGGGTTCCTTCAGGGAGTGGTGAAAGAAGTGTCGCCATAGCATTTTAGGAAAAGCCCTCCCTCAGAAATCAAACAAAGTGAAGAGCCTTTCTTAATCAGACAAATAGATATGCAAACATGAAACTTGCTAGCTTAGTTGGAGTGATCAGAATGAAATTATGCTAGCTGGAAAAGATACAGGAAGAGCTATAAAGAAAGAAGAGTGGGTTTCTATCAGAAATGAGAAATACTGCTACAGAAGAGGATAAAAATTTACTGTGAATCCTCCCTCAAAATTCAGTCACCCTGAGAGATGCTCAGTTTGACATGGTCTACAGGGTTATGATCCTATCACACTTCTAGAAAGAGACCAGAGCATTCCATCAGTGACTTTAAATAGTAGAAAAAAGAATGGCCATTGAATGTTATACGTTTCCCAAAGGGAAGAAAGGTAGCCCTGCTCAGGCCCTGAATAAATGATAGAGATACAGGAAAATCTAGGATAGAATCTGGTTCTGTGTTCAGGCAGATTGGAGGCATCAGACTTAGAGACAAGACCCCTTTTGGGGGTGAGGAGAGAAAGACAGAGACAGAGGGAGAGACAGAGAGGCTGAGACAAAGGAAAAGACAGAAAGAGTGTTAGAGAATGGTAATTTGTATTGTGAGTAATAAAATGGTAGAAGGAAGAAAGGAGACAGTGAGAGGAGAGAGGGTAAGGAAGTAGAGAAGAGAGGACTGGAGTGAAGGAAGGAAGGTAAGAGACAGAAAACATCCTAAGATGAAGAGCTGTTAAGAAATTGTTGTTAAGCCTAGAAAAGAGAAGAAATAACATATTTCAGAGATGGACTTCCATACTATACCTCATTGTGCTTTAAAATGTGTCTTCTGTAAATGAGAATAATGACAGAACCTACTTCAAAGTATTGCGAAGACTAAATAAGATAACTTTAGTAACATAAATAAGTGGACCAAGGCTGGGGAAATTAACTCTGGTATGGGGCTGGCTCCTGGTATGAAAAAAGGGTAGAATGCTAACTCATATTTATTCCAGGATAAGTCTGGTACTAAAAGTGATCAACCCAATAGTTTAAACATGCAACATAGCAGATGTGGATATTTTCAACTGATTTGTCTCTTCAGACCAAGATCCAAGTCAGTGGCTAAGAAGCATGTGGGAAGGCAAATATGGGGAATAAAATCCAATTTGTCAAGAGATTAAGGATACAAGCTCAGAAAGGTATGAAGATTTCCTTGAGGTAAGCTAGGGTTCAGGTTGGACTCTAGTCCCAGCTGGAGAAACCAAGGCAGAAACCCTGTCACTTGTCTTGGCCCAATACAGAGTTGTCAAGGCAGACTCACTTGCCATATTGGCTTTTAGGAATTTTTCATATACTTTCTAGATTACATCTTCATGTGGTACTGAGGCTCCTCGTGCTCTCCTAGCCCTGACTAAATGGTCTGCCAGATTTGGGTAGTAGAAGATAGATGGTGAAGGTTATCTGTAATTGTGGCTGAAGTGGTAGGAAGGACCCAAGGCAGACCCACCTCATTGCTAAGGATTTATGTTTTTAACAATAAGAATGAACAGAGCAAGTTTTCAGGGAGGTAGTAAGCACCCTGTTCCTGGAAATCTCATACAAAAGCAAGAAAGGCCATGTTATGACTTTGTTAAATTAACATTTGTTAAGTAGAGCACAGGGTGTAGAATGGTGAGCTAGGATTCAAAAAAAGACTACAAGAGAAATTGAAATAAATAAGCTTATTTCTCATAGGTCCTGGAGAAAGTACACAGCACACCTCGAGAGGCCGCAGAAGGAGGTCAAGGCAGAATGCAGACAGAGAGAACAAGAGACCTGGGGCACAAACTTTATGAGGGTCTATGGGTGGAGTGCTTTGGGGATCCCAGGTTAAGTCCAGATTGTCCAGATTGTTACCCAGGGCGATTACTTGCATGAGGGGCTGGTGTTAATATAAGGCCCTCACACATTACGTGGCCAACAAAAGAGATGCCAAGTCAGCAATACCACAGAGTAGCTTAAACTCTCAACCTACCACCTACTTAGGAGGCCATTACAAACATTCATATAGGAAGGGGTTCTAGCAGACTTCTAATAATATCTTCTCACTCTGTGTAGTGAGCTGAATGGTCACCTTCAACTATACCAGATCTTATTTTCTAAAACCTGTGACTATTACCTGGTAACGTTCTGCAGATCTAATTAAGTTAAGAATCTTGAGGTGAGGAGGTTAGCCTATATTATCTGAGTAGGCCCTAAATACTATCTCATGTGTACTTATAAGAAGAAGACACAGCCTATTAGATACACAGAGAAGAGAAGATAGATGTGAAGACCAAGCACATAGAGCAGCCATAAGTCAGAGAATGTCAACAGCCACCAGCCACCAGAAGCTGGAAGAACCCAGAAATGGATTCTCCCCAGAGGGAGCAGAACCCTGCTTGCACCTTGATTTTGGGTTTCTGGCCTCATATGATAGAATACATTTTTGTTGGTTGAAGTCACCCAGCTTGTGATAATTTGATATAGCAGCCTCAGGAAACTAATGCACTCTGACTCCTGAATTTTTACAGACAAATAGAGGTATGGATGATCCAACTAAAGATTAAGCAACAGCAATCAAATCCCATTTACTCTTTCCTATTTTCTGTATTTCCTCAGAAATATTATCTTAATTAAAAATGTCCTCCATAGGGGCGCCTGGGTGGCTCAGTCGTTGGGCGTCTGCCTTCAGCTCAGGTCATGATCCCGGGGTCCTGGGATCGAGCGCCGCATCGGGCTCCCTGCTCTGCGGGAAGCCTGCTTCTCCCTCTCCCACTCCCCCTGCTTGTGTTCCCTCTCTCGCTGTGTCTCTCTCTGTCAAATAAATAAATAAAATCTTTAAAAAAAAAAAATGTCCTCCAGTCCAACTGCCAGGAGATGTTCAAAGGAAATAAATTTAATAGAATGAAAAACCCAGTTGGTAACTGTGTAATCAGGGAGCTTACATGAGGTAGTCAAACCACACTGCTTTCTCAATTTCCTCACAAAATATATAGGTGCCTATGGGGATGAAGTTCTCCCTAAGCAAATACTAATCAGACTCCTGAGTTGAGAGCTGAATAAATAGAAAAATCTAGCAGAGTATCGATCAAATGATACAATGTTCTAGGCAGTAGGAACACAAATATCTGAAAAACAACAGGAGATTTTAAATGTGTTTTGTTGTTGTTTTTGTTTTGTTTTGACCAAAAAAAAACCATGGTCAAAAGTGGATAATTAAAAGATAACTAGCTACAGAGACATGACGGGAGGGCAGGTAAAGGGGAACCAGAGGGTCAGATGAAAAATCATGGTGGCTTAGACTCCGGAGGTGGTGTGAGAGATCCATCTTCATTCTTCAATTCACCTAGCATATATTTTCTGGGCTCAACAGTGGGAAGATACAGACAAATTTAATACATAGACCTTTCAATAAGTCTATTATTACTTTGTACAGAATTGGAGACAGGTAATGGATTCAAGCAGCAATGGATATTAGCTGTTACCAGTGAGTGCCACTTTTCTGACTGCCTTGGAATTTTTTTTTTTTTTCTGTGCTTCATACTTTGCTAGACCACACTCTTGATCTCCTACATATTGTGTATGTGTTTCCAAATATACTTAAATCTTCTATTACAATGGTTTTCATTTGTTGAAAACATACAACATCTGGACATGTGATGCATGTCTTCTCATATTTGGGACCAGATCTGAACAAATACTTACTAAGCTTTTAAAAATCCATGAAGAAGCTGTTAAAAAGCTATTGGGTTTTTATAGCTAGTATTCAGAGTTAACAGATAAGCAGTTTGAAAGAGGAACCACTGTTGAAAAATGGAAAATAATGATATAAGAACAAGAAGGTCTGGACTTAGTTTTGTCTACAAGCTTGAAAATGTCATGAACCTCTCTGATTACCCATTTCCTCATCTCTTAAGAGAAAATAATGGACTAACACCTCTAAAATTATTTCTACCTCTAAAATTTCATGAAAATACTATTCATTTTCCACAAACTCAGAGCCTATCCTTTCCCTTTTCCTTACCCACAGTCTAAACCTCACCTATTCATGCTGTTCTATTTTCATTACAAGGGACGATTACTTTTTGAATGGCTTCTTTGAAATGAATAAATAAAGTCCATTCAAATCAGAAGGTTAGCATCTTTAAAATTTTCTTCTTTACAGTAAATGAGTGTATGGTTTTTCATGCACTAGACACATCTCCCTCCTCATATTAAGAACTCTTTTTACATTTTGTGGTCTCTCAAGCATTTAAAAACCATTCATTCAAAGTGGGACTGTTCTGGCTTGTTTCATATTTCCTAGAATATACAGTTATTCTAGAAGGCTTTGATTTCATTTGCAGGGATTCCCAGATATATTCAGCAACACTCAATAATGTCTTTTCCTGAGACAATATTTAGAGCAAAGATGTAAAGACCGATGTCTCTCATAAAGATTCATTTCTCCCAGATTACTTCCCACAAGAGAATAATAGCATAATTCTCATGGGACAATATTCTATCCTTTAATATAATTTTGCTGCTTCTAGTCATGCACTGAAGATGGCCAATTAACTGATATGCATATTAAAGAATAGTGGTGAAGGGCGCCTGGGTGGCTCAGTTGGTTAAGCGACTGCCTTCGGCTCAGGTCATGATCCTGGAGTCCCTGGATCGAGTCCCGCATCGGGCTCCCTGCTCGGCAGGGAGTCTGCTTCTCCCTCTGACCCTCCCCCCCTCATGTGCTTGCTCTCTCTCATTCTCTCTCTCTCAAATAAATAAATAAAAATCTTTAAAAAAAAAAAAAAAAAAAAGAATAGTGGTGAAATTCTGAACTCAGAGTCAAAAAAAAATAGCCTTATTCTTTTACATACCTTATTTGTGAATTTCAATGGTCTTTCACATTTTAAAATTTTGGTTATTTAATTTTCTAATGGAGAAAAATTTTTAAAAATAGTAATACCAAGCATTTTTGAATCCTTAACACATGGCCGGCTCTGTGACAAGCATGTAATATATACCATTTCATTTTGTCTTTATAATACTACATAAGTATTTTCTTTTCAAAGGTAAAGAATCAAAGTTTTGAAAAGAAGGTCACAGAGACTCTCAATCTTAAGAGTAAAACTTAAAAGCTGCTAGAAAAAGAACAAAACAAAAAAGATAAATTACTATCAAAGGAACAAGAATGAAACTGATTCTTGACTTCTCAGTAAGGATCATAAAAGCCCTAAGAAAATAAAAACAGGGGCGCCTGGGTGGCTCAGTCATTAAGCATCTGCCTTTGGCACAGGTCATGATCCCAGGGTCCTGGGATCGAGGCCCGTGTCGGGCTTCCTGCTCTGCGGAAAGCCTGCTTCTCTCTCTCCCACTCCCCCGTTTGTGTTCCCTCTCTCGCTGTCTCTCTCTCTGTGTCAAATAAATAAATAAAATCTTTAGAAAAAAAAGAAAGAAAAGAAAAATCATAAATTAGTCTAAAAAGAGTGTCATGTTTTGATAGTATCTGTAGATGTGGTTTTTCACATAGAGTGTACGGAATTCTGATACCTACAAAACCCATAAAGATTTTGAAAAGTTGTATTGGAAAAACCATCCCTGGTTTGGATTTAAAAGACTAAAACTGTTCAAATTCAAACAACAACTTCTAGCCTAAAAATTTCTGTAGCCAGGGGCGCCTGGGTTGCTCAGTCAGTTAAGCATCTGACTTGATTTCAGCTCAGGTCTTGATCTCAAGCTGAGCACTGGGCTCCATGCAGGGCATGGAGCCTAGTTAAAAATAATAATAATAATAATAATAATAATAAAATAAAGTAATTTCTGTAGCCAGGAAACAGCCTAAGAAACCATCTCAGTCTCCAAAAATGATATTTTATGATGTCTCTTAAGAGGTGGGCAACAGAAATGGTAGGGAAAAAAGGGATCTCCCAGAGGTGAATCCAAGAGTCATGGAGACCAACAGACTTGGGAACCATCCCGATGAATCGATCCAGAGCCCAATAAAGAAACATTCAAGTCCCAAGAATAGCCAGATGCAGCAACTTTTGTCCATTTTGTCCACTGAGATTCCCAAATTTCTAAGACACAGAGATTGTTACGTGTTCCCTATTCACCACCCTTCTAAGTGAATTCTGTCCCTGTGTTAGCATGTATAGGGCTGAATTGTATTTTTCCCACAAAGATTTCAAACAGGAGGAGAAAAATACTGACCTGACATAAAGCATAAAATTCTGGTTTTGAGCCTTATACCAGGATCAGATAAGACTTCTGGAGTATTTTAGGGAGTGGATACATTTTGTGTGTGGGAGGGATATAAATAAATGCCACCAAGAGAGCAAACTGTGATAGACTGCACTGATATTTGTTTCAATGTTTCACTATTCTCAATAGCCACATAATTGTTATGTGATTTTGCAGCTCTTTCCACTAAAAATGGGGCATATATTGATGTTGAGCTTGGCCATTTGACTTCATTTGGCCAATAAAATATGGACAGAAGTAACAGTATGCTAGTTCTCAACCATGGCTGAAAAACAATGTATTTTTACACTCATTCCTCTTTCTTTCTTCCACTGTCATAAGAAGAAAATGTTCCAGGTAGTCCACTGATTTAATAAGGATAAGAAATATATATAACAGACTTGGATCCAACCAACATTCAACAACTGGAAACTCAAAACTCATGTTGCGATTATAAATTGTTCAACCACCGCTGAGTGGCAATATTCACTAAAATTCACCATACATATACCTAGCATTTCTATTTCTTGGTCTAGACTTCAAAGTAATGCATATGCGTGCATGCGTGCATGTGTATGTATGTGTGTATGCATGCATGCATGGATGCATACACACACAAATGCATGCAAGACCACTGATGAATCTCACAAGGATAATGTTGAGCAAAAGAAGCCAGACCCAAGACAATTAGTAACATATGATTCCAAAAAGCTCAAAGGAGGCAGAACTAATCTAAGATCATAGAAACTGGGGTAGCAATTACCCTTGAGGGGAAGTGCTAGTAGGAGAAATAAGAACTGTTGGTTTGCTGCTAATGCACTGTTTCTTGATCTGGGAGCTGATTTCTGGGTGTGTTCATTTTGTGAAATTTCACTAAGTCTTAGACTTATTATTTATGTTTTTTCTGTATGTGTGCTATTCATAAACAAAATGCACATTAAAAATGCTGTGAGAAGATTAATGAAGGTAGACATTCTATTTTTCTTTTACATGCTACCTCTCCTTTTGTTGCAAAAAATGTATTATTACCTTATAATTTAAAAACAAAATTAATTAAAAAGACCACGTTATTTGTTCTTGGATGAAGCAAAGAAATTGATTCAAATACACAGAGATTACATTTATATTGAGCTTTGTGGATAAGTAGGTATATATCCGGCATTAAGGTGGTGAAAGAAAGAAATACAAGAAAACTTTTCAAAAAAGAGGGAGAGTGCTAGGAAAGGCAGAAAAGTTATAAAATATAAATTATATTAAATATAATCAAGGTATTTTATTGTGGCTAGAAGTTTAGGGTATGTCCAGCCTAAATATATCAGGCACTTAATAAAAATTTCATGAACTGATTAATAAAGTATATGTGGGAGATAAATACCAAAAATGCTGTTTGGGTAGTTTGCACTTCTTACCTTCTCAATCAGACAATGGGGTTTTCTCTGCAGCTTTTAAACTGATCAAAACTTTGCTTTAGAAGGTACCAGAATAGAGATCAGAGTCAGACAAACCCGTTAGAAGGATTGCTGTAAATTTTCAAGGCCAGAAATAATCAAAACTTAATTTGGTCCATAAAAGGCAATTTTTTCAGGAACATTCCCAAACCACACTATGCAAGAGCTGGCCATAACCACTTCTTTATAGGAAAAAACTTGAGTAATAATTCATTAGAACCTAAAAACAAGAAATACAGCCCCTCTTTACAAGTTGTGACCAGACAGACCCAGAGCCTCCATATGGAGCCCCAAATGCCTTTTTTCTTTTTCTTCCTTTTAAAATTTTTTTATTGTTATGTTAATCACCACACATTACATCATTAGTTTTTGATGTAGTGTTCCATGATTCATTGTTTGTGCGTAACATCCAGTGCTCCGTGCAGAACGTGCCCTCTTTAATACCCATCACCAGGCTAACCCATCCTCCCACCTCCCTCCCCTCTAGAACCCTCAGTTTGTTTTTCAGAGTCCATCATCTCTCATGGTTCATCTCCCCCTCTGATTCCCCCCCTTCATTCTTCCCCTTCTGCGATCTTCTTCTTTTTTTTTTTCTTAACATATATTGCATTATTTGTTTCAGAGGTACAGATCTGAGATTCAACAGTCTTGCACAATTCACAGCGCTCACCATAGCACATACCCTCCCCAGTGTCTATCACCCAGCCACCCCATCCCTCCCACCCCACCCCCTACCCCAGCAACCCTCAGTTTGTTTCCTGAGATTAAGAATTCCTCATATCAGTGAGATCATATGATACATGTCTTTCTCTGATTGACTTATTTCGCTCAGCATAACACCCTCCAGTTCCATTCACGTCGTTGCAAATGGCAAGATCTCATTCCTTTTGATGGCTGCATAATATTCCATCGTATATATATACCACTTCTTCTTTATCCATTCATCTGTCAATGGACATCTTGGCTCTTTCCAGTTTGGCTATTGTGGACATTGCTGCTATAAACGTCGGGGTGCACATACCCCTTCGGATCCCTACATTTGTATCTTTGGGGTAAATACCCAGTAGTGCAATTGCTGGATCATATGGTAGCTCTATTTTCAACTTTTTGAGGAACCTCCATACTGTTTTCCGGAGTGGCTGCACCAGCTTGCATTCCCACCAACAGTGTAGGAGGGTTCCCCTTTCTCCTCATCCCCACCAACATCTGTCGTTTCCTGACTTGCTAATTTTAGCCATTCTGACTGGTGTGAGGTGGTATCTCATTGAGGTTTTGATTTGGATTTCCCTGATGCCGAGCGATGTTGAGCACTTTTTCATGTGTCTGTTGACCACCAAATGCCTTTTTTCTTAATATTGTACTTATCCTCTCCAGTTTTTGCCCCTGTACTCCTCAGAGTAGAGCTGACTCTACCATGGAATGTATATCCCACCATTGATTGGGACTGTGGGTCAGAAAAGCCTCTGGATATGACCCACAGTGATAAAATCCCAGTATATCCCATTCTTGGAATGTCTCTTGGATTTACATTTTTTTTTCCCCAAGTAGAAAACAGACTGCATCTTACCCTCTCAAAAAATGAAGCCTAAAGTTGTTGCAGCATTTTGCTTATACCCTTTCTATAGTGCATACAAATTTCTAGAGAGATTAATTTTGTCTCTTTACTTCCTTTATGGTGTAAGGCAGGTTGATAAATTCTGTTGGGTACATAGAAATCCATCTATGGATTTCTCTCTGGTCAGTTAGAATAGATACATAGTTCATAAAATAAAATCACAGAAGCATAGAATTGAAAGCTTAAAAGTACTTAGAGGCTATCTAATACAACACCCTTATTTTACAGATGAGGCAAGTTAAGAATGGAATTTTTATTTGTCCCAGAGGACTCTCCTAGTGACCAACATCCTAGGGAGGGGAATGTAGGTCTCTGGAATGTTTTGGGTGTCAGAAATATTTTCTGAAAATAATTTAACTTGGCACTGAATGTTCTCAGATTTTTGTATTAAAAAGATCTAAGCTTTGACTTTTTTTTGGCCAACCAGTGTGTGTCTGAGTATGTGTGTATATAAATGATTGCCTCCCCTATGTGTTATTAATTTTGTTGGCTGGTACTTTTTTGGGATTTGGAATGAGAACACTTGTCAAAATAAAAATAAATATTGTTTATAAATAACCATACATATATGCAAACAAAGATCACATTCAGTTAAATGGAGCAGCTGAGGTATGTATTTAGTCAATTTAATATTTAGTTAATTAGGAACTCCTTTATTAAAACTCACACCTGGTGGAATAAATATAGTTGCTGGGGATGTGCAAAGGGTTTGCAGGCCACTGAAAAGTGACAGAATTATTAGAAGTCAAGTGTGTTTCCTGAAATTAAAATACTTTTCAAGTGTCCAGAAGCAAATCAAAGTAATTGTTAGAATACTGACAGATGTTGACATTTTTCAAGACATTAAATGCATAATGAATATCCACTGAATGTCCAAAAGTTTGAGACCAGGAAAGTGCATTCTATAGGAAAGTGCTGAGAGCCTATGTGGTGTATGAGAGGCTTACTTCCTGACTTTATTGTGACTTCCATGGATGCAAGAGGACTCCATGCTAGAGGATAATAGAGGAAAAGATGAGCAGCAGGATTATGGACTGAATGCTTGGGTCACCTAAAATGCACCGGTTGAAGTCCTAATCCCCAGCCTGGCTATATTTGGAGATGGAGCATCTAAGGAAGTAGTTAAGGTAAAATGAGGTCATAGAGTCCAGATCTGATGGGATTTGTGTCCATATAAGAAGAAACACCAGAGAACTTGCTCACTTTGCTCACACATACTGAGAAAAGGTCATGTCAGGACATAGCAGGAAGGTATCCATCTACAAGCCAGGAGGAGAGCTGTTGCCAGAAGCGGATTCTGCTCTGGGGATGGAAGTAGGACTTCTAGCCTTCATCACTGTGAGAAAATTAATTTCTGTTATCTAAGGCCTAGTTTGTGATATTTTGTTGTGGCAGCTGAAGCAGACTAATAGAGACATGAAAAAATGCTTCTCAACCACCAGTTTATTCTAGTAGGTACCTGAATTTTAGAGAAATTTCATGTAAGAAAGCAAGCTAAAAACAAGAAAAATAACAATGAGATCCCAAAGGAACAGCGGAGATAGAAAAAAAGCTTTGTCAAAAATGTGGGTAGTGAATAGTGTGGTAGTGGAATATGATGTGAGGGAGAAAAGGGATGTCTGCTTCTTTAGATTTTTACATTAGGTCTAATGCATTTCCCTTTCCAGGAATAAATCACAAAGTTGGGTACAAGAACCACCTACAGGGAATTACTTAGTTGTTTAAAAATGTGTGTTTCCAAGGCCTGCTTAAAATTAGATGGTCTGATGTTGAACTTGGAATCTCTGGTATTAGCAAGATTCTGTCTGAAACTTTTGAACAATAAAGTTTGATAACTGGTATCGTAGAGTAAATGTCAATCAAAGGAAGGTTTCTTGTGACTTACCCTTCAGTTTTATCATTGACTCATTTTGTTTAGAATATTCTGAAATGAAATAAAAATTACATACAAAATAATAAACCATGCTTTGAACAACACCAAACTTTGATGAAGAAGACCAAATCAAGACTTAAATTAATAAAATAACCCACCCAAGACATCAAAGTCAACAAGAATACATGTAAACATCCTAGATTTATACTTGAAAAAATATTTTAAAATTTCAGAATGGGAAAGAGCTTGTTGTCTATTTCTTACTTATACCAGGATTCCCTTTTGGACAAGTGATGATCATGTCCATCAGCAAGTAGAATTTGAATGAATTTGTCATCCTTATGAAATTAACATGCCACACGGTACAACAATGTTACATCCCAAGCTTATCACAAAGCAGAATATTTTTGTTCAGATCTTGCATGAGTAGAAATACCTTTCACATGCAACATTTTAGAATCACCTCAGCCCTTACAACAGAGAATCTGTGTAATATGTCTCTGTGTATGTGAATGTGTGTGCGTGTTGGTGAGGTGTGGAAGGGAGCCTGTAGATTACAAGGAAAAACTAGAATTTTCTTATAATTCTGAAAGATATATTCTTAGAAATCTTTTCCTGTTTTCTCTTTTGAGCTACATTATTTTTTCATTTCAACGTCTGCCTATCTGCCTTATGGGATTTGGTCTTTTCCAGTGTTCTTGGCACTTTTCAAGAGTTTCTCTTTATCTTCATAGTTCAGGAACTGTATGAAGCTATGATTAGATGTATCTTTTTTATCACCAACTCAACCTGCCATGTGAGCTCTTTTATTCTGACAAATCATATTTAATTTTAACTTAGGATAATTTTTAATAATTTCAACCTAGGGTATATTTTTATGTATTTCAACTGCCTCTTCTCGTCTCTCCCCTCGTGGGAGCTTTCTCCTACTGGATATCCTTAAACTCACATGCTTGCTCTGCTGAGACCCCCTATATCTATCCTGTAAGTCTCTCATATTTTCTATCTTTATGAAATTTTGCTTTTTACATTAAGATATTTCTTCCATTTCACCTTTGAGGCCATGACTGTATCATTGGAAATCATGGTTCCCTTTTCAGAAGTTATATTTTTGTGCAGCACATGAACATCACTGTCTTTTATTGGCTCAGTTTTCATTTCTCTTGTTCAGCACTTCTATTTCACTTTTTCTATTCAGCTCATCTGCTTTGGTTGTTACTCTAAAGAAATACCAACATCTTTCATCACTGGCTCATTTGGGGTACATCTGGTTGTTGTACTTTATGAGGTAGTTGCCTCAGGGATGGAATGGTTGGTATTGTAGGACAGTTAAAATCCCCTTTCTGGGCAGCACAGAAGAAGCCTCCTGATTCCCCAAGTTCCCCTCTTCCTGAACCTCATGGCTAGGGATGACCTGGCTTATCAATGCAGCATATCCTTGAGTCTTAGGAGCCAGGGAGAACTTTATAAAGTTACCCTAAAGCAGGGATTATTAAATGTATGTACTGCTTCCGATAAATGAGTCTCAAACTCTTTTAGCACTGGACCATATTAATTTCCTAAGGCTGCCATGGCGAAGTCCAGAAACTGGAGGTCTTAAACAACAGAAATTTATCTCTCAAAGTTTTGGAGGCTTGAAGTCCAAGACCAAGGTGTTGATAGAATCGATAACCTTCTTCAAGTTGAGACAGAGGAACTAGCCTATGCCTGTCCCCTAGCTCCTGGTGGTTTCATGGCAATCTTCTGCATTCCTTGGCTTATAGAAACATCACCCCAAACTCTGCCTTCATCTTCACATAGCTTTCTCCCTATTTGCTTATCTTTCCCTGTATCCAAATTTCTCACTTTTAAAAGGACACGATTATATTGGATTAGGGGTTAGCCTGATGACCTTAGCTTAACTTGATCACCTGCAAAGACCCTATTACCAAATAAGGCTACATTCACAGGTACTAGAGAGTTAGGACTTAAACATCTTTTGCAGGGCACAGGACTCAATCCATAACAAGAACTGTGCTTTGTTTTTTGTTTTTTTTTTTGTTTTGTTTTTGTTTTTTTAAATAGCATCTTACTCAGAAACTCAATATATAAAACAGATAAAATTGAGCAGATCTGATTAAGTGATGGTGGGAGAAAGGCATAGCTGACCCTGTCAGGGTCATATTAGTGAAATCCCCCCCCAGACATGCGCATTCTCCTCAAAGCACAGTTTAAAAAGGGCTATTGGGCAGTCCCATTTTTGAAATAGCTATATGCTAAGCCATTGTATGGGAAAGCTGTAATTTATTTTAATAATCTCATTGATATTCCCAGACATTTCAATCATTTATACTTTTTTTTCAATCTTTTATACTTTTTTACTATTACAAACAATATGGGGCTAAACAACTGTGTAGCTAAATTTTATGTCCATTATTGATCATTCCTTTAGTGATACTTTCTAAAAAATGAAAAGGGTTTAAAAATTTTTTTTATTATTTTTTTATTATTTATTTATTCGAGAGAGAAAGAACATGTGTGCAAGCAGGGGAAGGTGCAGAGGGAGAGAATCTTTCAAGCAGATTCCCCACTGAGCACACAGCCCATTGTGAGGCTCAATCCCATGACCCATGAGATCATGACCTGAGCCAAAACCAAGAGTCTGACATTCAACTGACTGAGCCACCCAGGAGCCCAGAAAAGGTGTTTGTTTTTTTAAATATTTTATGTATTTGTTTTTAGAAAAAGAGAGAGAGCATGAGCAGGGGTGGGGCAGAAGGAGAAGGAGAGAGAGAATCTCAAGCAGACTCCTTGCTCAGCTGGAGCCTAGTTAAGGGCTCCATCTCACAACCTTGTGATCATGACCTAAGCTGAAATCAAGAGTCAGATGCTTGACCCACTGAACCACCCAGACACCCCCCAAAATGAAGAGATATTTAAGTACTTAAGTACGTTAGCACATTATGCCAAATTGCATCCTCCAAAAAAGTTGTCCCAATTAATTCTCTTTTCAGTTTTGTACTGTGTATTTTTATGTTAAATGGCCTTCATCATAGAATATTGTGTTTCAAGATGGAGTTGTTTTGTTCTAAATTATTATTTTTTAAAAAAGATTTTATTTATTTGAGAGAGAGAGCAAGCACGAGGAGGAGGGTAAGGGGCAGAGGGAGAGGGAGAAGCAGGCTCCCCCACAGAGCAGGGAGCCCAATGCAGGACGCAATCCCAGGACCCTGAGGTCATGACCTGAGCCGAAGGCAGACGCTTAACCAACTGAGCCACCCAGGCGCCCCTGTTCTAAATTATTTTTAAGTGGAATAAAAGCGCTGGTTCTGCAAGCAGGCTTGGGATACCCCACCCCAAAGTCAGAATTTATTCTCACTGAAAGGAAGTCAGTTTGAAGCATTGAGAGGACAGACATTAGGCAGAGAAGTTGCCTTTTAAGTGTAGAGTTCACTTTCCAAATAAGGCAGTGTATTAGTTTCCTAAGGGTATAAAAAATTACCACAGACTAGGTGCCTAAAAACAAGAGAAAGTTACTGTCTTACGGGTCTGAAGATCGTAAGTCCAAAATCAACGTGTTGGCAGGGTCACGCTCCCTCTGAAGGCTCTGGGGAAGAATCCTTTCTGGCCACTGCCTAGCCTTTGATGGTGGTCAGCAATCCTTGGCATTCCTTGGCTTGCTGCTGCATCAGTCCAATCTCTGCCCTACTCAGCACATAGCCTGCTTCCCCCTGTGTCTTCAAATCTCTCTCCTTACAAGGGTATCAGTCAGGTCACTGAATTTAGGGCCTGCCCTAATCCTTCATGACCTCAATTTAACTTGATTACATCTACAAAGACTCTTTCCCAAATAAGGTCACAATCATGGGCACCAGGGGTTGGGGCTACTTGAATATATCTTTTTGGGAAGCACAATTTATCCACACGAGGCACCACCTGAATTCCAGGGCAAAAGTGGGTGCCTAGGTTTGGGGCTGTTCTGACGAGAAGTCCAGGGAATCTCTAAGAGTAACCTTGCCCTCTTTAGTTTCATACAAGATTTAACCTCTTTGTGACCACAGATTCCTCTCCAAATGACATCCTGGGTTGGAACCATTTTCTGTGCCACTGAGCCACCTGTCACTGGCACTGTCTGCATCATAAAGATAAACGCACAATTAAAAAAAAATTATACTGTCACAGAAACTAATTATATCCAGGGATGCTACAGGATTCTGTGTGCTCTTTGCAATCACTGGGCTATTTCAGTTCTGTTAAGTGGCTCTGCCCAGACAGGAGTGGCATGTGCTCATTAAGATAAGTGGCACATTTAATTCCAGGCTCAGAAACACAGGTTTCAGTACATTCTGTGAGGGAGCAAATTGCACTTCACACACCTGCCAACACAAATATAGATCCTAAATCACAGTCAGGGCAATACTCTAAGAGCAAAACCACTCCAGGTTCTCCATTTCACTAATCTATGGCTTTTTTTTTTTTTTTTCCTGCACAGAGGTTACTATTGCCTATAGCTGAGACAGAGAAGTCAGAGAATTCCAGCCTTTTGTCAACAAATATTTACTCAGCAAAGCTATGTGCCAGGCCCCATTCTGGGTTCTTAGAATACAACAGTGAAAAACAAAACAAAAAGCAGATATGGGTTCCTCCTCTATGATGCTTATGTCCTACTTAAAATCTTCACTGATTATTCTTTTATTTTTCTAATTTTGCATGGCACTTATTTGTGGTTAGTTGAATTTTTACTGGAATCACAATGCATAAGGATCAAAATGTTTTTATGTTGGAAAAGCCTAATACCTCTTCCTCCCTCCCTCCCTTCCTTCCTCCTTCCTTCCTTTTCTTCATTTTCTTTCCTCCTTCCTTCTTTCCTTCCTTCCTTCCTTTCTTTCTTTTCTTTCTTTCTTTCTCTTTCCTTCCTCCCCCCCCACCTTCTTTCCCCTCCCCTCCTCCCCCCTCCTTTCCTAGGATCTCAAAAGTTGTATGTGTTACAACCAAGATAAATGGGCTAAGGGGAATAAAGTCTTTGCTTTTTCCTGGTATCTTCCATCAAGCATCAATGGAATGCTCTCTTTCTGAAGTGAGGTTTTAAAGGCATCTCTCCCAACTGTTTTAGTGACTCCTTGATTAAGGCATTAGCAGTAATGGAGAATATTCAGATTTGGAGTTTGATTTCTAAATATTCTTTGACTTTCCTACTCAGAAAGGAAAAACTGAGACAGACCAGTGTGCCTCTATCACAGTGTGACATTTAATTTTCTCTTATATTTTATTTTATTTTAATGTTGCTTGTGAGACCCATTTCTATAGTTCTGATTATAACTCCATGAAGGCAAGAAAAAGTTCCTTTTGTAATTCCTCTATTCTTCACTGTAAAAACAGTCCAGTCATATTGTAGATATTCATTAAATACTTCTAGAAAGTGATATTTTTCATTTGGCAATTCTTAGGATTCTGTAATTATGCACATTTTATTAAATGTATTTATTTAGTTTCAATATCATGGAAGAATGAACACAACACTATGAGTATCAAATGTCTACAACACATTCTCTTCTTTTCCCATGCTAAATTCAAAATACGTATTACTTGGGCGCCTGGGTGGCTCAGTTGGTTAAGCGACTGCCTTCGGCTCAGGTCATGATCCTGGAGTCCCGGGATCGAGTCCCGCATCGGGCTTCCTGCTCGGCAGGGAGCCTGCTTCTCCCTCTGACCCTCCCCCCTCTCATGTGCTCTCTGTCTCTCTCATTCTCTCTGTCTCAATAAATAAATAAAATCTTAAAAAAAAAAATACGTATTACTTTTCCAATGCTTGTAAGTTGCAGAGAATTTAAGGCTTGAAGGGAACTTCCAGTAGCCAAATCTCAGCCCTACTATATTCATTAAATGCTTGGATCTCCTTGTTTCATGTTTCTATTTGAACATCACTTCAATGCATATTTAGCTCATAAGTGGCTCGAATTTTTTAAAATGTTTGCCTTAACCTAAGTCAAGAGCTGTGTCTTTATAACTGTCATTAATGAGCCTTAATCAGGGATAGTAACTGGTTTCACCTTGGGTAGTGGGCAGATTATGAGGTGGCCCCTATGTCTCTGTCTCCTCATCTTTACTCCTGTGTGTAATCACCTTTCCTTAAGCATGATGGGGTCTGTGACTTGCTTCTAACCAGTAGAATATGGCAAAAGTGACAGAATATTCATGATTATGTGTACATAATTACATCACTTAAGATTGTAACACACATCTTGGGAGGAGAGTCTCTCTCCTTTGCTGGCTCTGAGGAAATAACCTACCATGTTGGGAAGGTCCATATGGCAAAAAACTAATGGTGGCCTCAAGCAAAAAGTTAGCATGAAATTGAGGATCTCAGCCCAAAAATCCATAAGAAATAGACAGCTGCCAACAACCACTTGATCTTGAAACCAAATCCTTCTTCAGTCAAGCCTCTGATGAGAACCCAGCCTCAGCCAACATCTTACTTGAAGCCTGTGAGGTCCTGAAGCAGAAGACCCAGCTAAGTTATACCCAGGCTCCTGACTTAAAAAAACTATAAGATAATAAATGTGTATTGTTTTAGATCATTAAGTTTGTGATAATATGGTTACACACTAAATAGGTAACATACCAACTTTAGACAGTTAGTTAAATTTCCTGGATCACTGAGGTTAAGAAGGATTCTGAAGCCACATTTGGTCTCAACAATAATAAGTGCCATAAAGTACTACCAATGTTTTCAGTGAGCACATTTATGAGAAGTAGTATACCTGACTATTATAATCCATCCACTCTAATTCACACTCTGTGAGATCGGAAAAGAACAAGTGAAATGTTCCACACATAAACTCTTATACTCAAGATCAATGCTATAGGCAAAAGGTTGTAAAGTGCATGATCAGGAAAGGACAGAGGTGAAACAGGCTACATGTGAGTTCTGATGCATAGATCGTGTGAGGGAGTGTGACTGCACCAAACTATCCCAGTCTGAAGGGCTCATGTCCCCGTCTAAAGGACTCAGCTGTTCTGACACTAAAGCAAATGGTGGCTATGGGAGACACCAGACCAGTGTTTCCAGATCTACCAATGTTTTCAATAGAAGCTGAATATCTCAATTTTTATGTGAAATTTCCCACTTTTTAAACATTGACTAATTTTTATGCACACTATTATATTAATTTTCTCACCATGTTAGTTGCACTATCATTGAACCCCAAGCTGCTACTGATGTGCTTTCTCTCCAGAGTTTGCAGTTTCACACATTACACAATACCGATGTTGCCAACGCCATTTTATTTCTATCCATATGAAAGGCAATTACAAGCTTACATAATTAAGTGCTATAATAAATATCTAAGGATGAAACACATGGAATGCATAATACCGAGTTAATGATACCGAAGGCAAGACTCTGCCCTCAATTAGTTTTATGCACATACTTGCAGTCAGTGGGAGTTGCTTGTGAATATATGCAGTTGGTCCCGAGAGCTTCTGAAGTAGACATCATGGTATGTGCATGGTAGTTTATAATCCATAGCAGTCTTTTTTTTTCAGTGATCACCATAATAGTCCAATTTAATGAGTTTATCATTGTCAAGACAACTCTGAATAACTAATCACATCTCCAGTCTGGCAGCAATATTGATGGAGTATGGATTCTGGCATAAACTTTGAGGATCAGTAGGAAAAGGAGGCATGATCTTGACCCCAAAAAGCTTACCCCTCAATGGAGATGATGAATATGAGACCAAAAAAACTATGAGGGGTGCCTGGGTGGCTCAGTCGGTTAAGCGTCTGCCTCCGGCTTGGGTCATGATCTCAGGGTCCTGGGATCGAGCCCCGCGTTGGACTCCCTGCTCAGTGGGGAGCCTGCTTCTCCGTCTCCCTCTGCCCCTCCCCCTCTCATGCTTGCTTGCTCGCTCTCTCAAATAAATCAATAAAATCTTGAAAAAACAAAAAAACAAAAACTATAATTATGTTACTTGTTTATCACATGGGCTGACCTCAGAAGAATTTAATAGAAAACTGCTTCAGTCTTTCTCTCACTGTTCTTATACATTCATTCTGTGGACTAATTATCTTTTTTCTAGTGAATGAAATATCGAGTGGTCCCCAAGCCTTTCTGGTCCTCAGCTAATAAATGACTTGCCTCTTTACTTTGGCATAGACACTAGAAATGTATAAATGAAAATGACTAACGCTGGTAGATCTAGCTCTGAGTCTCTTTTGCAAGTACTCAATGGAAGTTTTAGCATATCACTGTGGAATGTGGGGAAACTTGGTACCTATTGTTTTATTGACCTTTGGTGTATCCACTGAAACCACAAGAAAAGTTGTAGCCATCTATTACTAATGCAATGGAGATGAATATGAAAACATGATCTTTGGAGATGAAAAATATTATTTAAACCTAGAGGAGAGAGTCTATTCTGAATTCAGCTAGATACATAATAAAATCACATTCTATTGAGCACTTATAATATACAATGTATCTTTTAAACCTCACAAAAATCCTATGAAAATTTAAAATAGAATTTAAATTAGCTAAGAGTGACAGTGTTTAAATCCCCATGCAGCACAACTCACCACCTCATCTCGGGAAAGTGTTGGGCCTCTCTTACACTCCTCTGTACAACTTCCTCATTGTAAAATGGGAATAATGACAACAATCTAATATTTAAGTGATTAATCTATTCCAGGCACTATTCCATATATTTTACACGGATTATATGATCTAAAACTCATCACGGCTTTATGAGGTGTAAGACACTACCGTTAGTACACTGACTTTGCTAACAATGAAAACAAAGATTAAGGTGGATAAATAAGTATTGGCCACCATCTTGCAGATAACTGAACCTCAGAAGTTTACTTCTAATGCCCAAAACCTTAAATATTTTAACATATATTCCTCACCTGCTATGCCTGTGATTAAATGGGATAATACCTATAAAGTCACAAGAACATAAAAAGTTCTCAATTAATAATTGTATTTATGAACTAGAGTAATAGTCTTCAAACACGGGAAAATAAAGAAAAACTAGAGAGTTATTTTTTTCAAAGATTTTATTTTTTTAAGTAATCTCTACACCCAACGTGGGGTTTGAACTCACAACCCTGAGATCAAGAGTTGCATGCTCTTCTGACTGAGCCAGCCAGGCACCCCAAGAGTTATTTTAAAGTAAAGGTGACTACCGATGTAGTTCCCATATTATCCTAGCCAAGTATTTTTCATACCAGCGTATTCTTTCTTTGTCATCAATGACCTCTGTTTAGAGCCTTGCATCTTTAGGGCCCCCGGTGAATTGGATATTAATAGCCAAAGGAAAGAGAGGTTCTTCCTGTTCCAGCCCCTACCCACCTTTGAACTGGAGAATAGCCCTTGGGATTCACAGAGTTGATGTCATGGGGTTGTTCTTAACAGCCGTGCCATTTACAGTTGGTTTCTTTTGCTTTTAATGAGCAGAAACTCCTCTCCAATGTGAATAGCAATTCTCCGTGGATCCTGCCTACAGAGCAATGACATCTAGATCTCACTCCAATTACAAATGGGAAGCTATTTGTCAGTGGAATTTCAGAGGACTCACAAGGTTATGCTGACACTGAAATTTAAGTTGGTCCTTGGCCTCCTCCCCAGGAAAAAAACCCACATGGTCCTTTGAGGAAAGCAGAGGTATGAGTAAAATGGCATTCTTTTCGGCATGGTTCCTTATCTGTGACACCAACACCAACACATGTTGATCAGACTACAGCAAATTCTTGGGTCCATTCTTGAAAAATTGTAACATCCTAGTTTTCTAAACCAAAAACTGATATTTCTCATACAAGCTATATAGCTTGACTAGAAAAAAAAAAAGTAATAGAAAAGGTGTGTGCAGATCACCGTGTGATATGTCCACTAGGTAAAATGATGGCTTACATACACTAAATGCAAAACAAGGTAAATAGAAATTTAAAATGATGTTTGGCATTGTAAAAGGATTCGGAATTGTAACTAGAGTCCTAAGGATATTGACAACATGAATTCAAAACCTAAAACAATTTTATGGTTGTAGAAATCTTAATGGAGGTAATTTCGATACTGGTTGCCTTAGAAATTGCTACAATCGACTTACTTCTAAAATATGGTATTTTTTTTTATTAACTAAACGTTAGCCCAACATGGGGCTCGAACTCAACTCCGAGATCAAGAGTGGCATGTTCCACTGCCAGGCACCCCTAAAACATGGTACATTTAAATCACACTCACAAACTCTGTAGTGTAAGGTTTTGTAGTGTAAGTGCACACACACATGTGCACACCCAAGTTTAGTGTACAGAAGCTGAGGGAACTAGGGTATAGTGGGAAAAAAAATCACTGAACTCAAAATGAGCAGACCTTGGTTTGAGAACCAGTTTTACTCCTTATTATGAGCACTTAGAAAATTTACTTAATTTTATAAACCTTGTTTTACATTAATGGAGATTATAATGCCTACTTTGTTGTTCTGAGAAGTATAATGAGATGAAAGATATAAATGTACCTAATGTTGAATCCGGTTTACTGCAATGGTAGGGTCCATACCTTTCCCTCAGAAAATGAGGGATTATGAATCAAGATTACTTATTCCTCTTCATGGAAAATTCTAAAAAGATAACAGACTGTGTAGTATGATGATTAAAAGGTTTTGTAGTCAGACATATTTGAAAATTTAACAATGTCTAACACACAGTCCTCATTAGCTCACAGTGTTCTAAGTACTTTACATATATTAGCCATTTAATCCTTACCACAATCCTGTAAAGTAGCTTAGTATTGTTATCTTCCTTTTACAAAGGAAACTGAGTCATGAAGAGATTAAACTAATTTTCCCAAGACTCTACCTTAGACCAGCCTTTAAGCTTTTAAAGCCTCAGTTTCTGCCTCAACTGGGTATAATAACATCCCAACTTTTAGGGATGAAGATTGAAGATTAAATGTGAAACTGTAACCCAAATTGTGTGGCATACAGTAAGAATTTAATAGTACTAACTCAAAACATTGTTTTTGTTTTATAAATAATGTGATAATTCTTAATTCTAAAATATTGTCAACTAATTAGAAATGCTTTCTATTTTTTTTTAATAATCACTGAGCAGATTAATCCTGGGCAGACCAAGCAAAAATTGTATGGACTAAATTCAATATATATTCTCTGCATACCCACTTATAAGTCAATACCCACAGATACATGTTTTGGGGAAAAAAAATTACAATTATAAATTATAAATCCAGGCACATGCATGTCAAGGAGAAATCACGTCCTTGTCTTTAAGAAAACCTGCAGCATATGTCTTCCTGAGTTCTGTGTAACAAGGCTGTTTCTTGTCAAAGGAATATTTTTATTATCCAATCTTACATTTTGATTTGTTCATAAGTGCCTTGTTGTTAGATGTTTGCTTAAGACTTTTCTTTTACAACTGTGGTTTGATATTAAAATGAGTTACATAGATCAGCCTGGGTGCTGTTAAAATGACATTGAGGGTCTTTTTTTTTTTACATTTTATATATTTGGTTGGTGAAACAATGCTATTGTCAAAGCCTCTGGGACTGAGTACAAGACCAACGTTTTAAACAAGTCTTCCTTTCACATCCTACCAAGTTCCAAATTCTATTCAGGGTCTCACTGATGATATATTTTTCTTTGAAGATTAGTCAACCTCAATTTTGGTGGTACAAACTGTCTCCAAAATCTTGCAATAAAATTCCCTAGATTCCTTGGAAAAGTGCTAGGTACTATTTTAAGTTCCCTGAAGAAATGAAGACAAAAACAAAACTCTTCCAGCTTTAGAAATTAGGGTACCCTCTAATCCTTGTGCCAGGTGTTAAAAAGACAAAGCATTCAACTCTGCAATCCATCAACAGTTTTTATTGAATGATTAATCTGTGGTCAGCTTGTGCTAGGATCTAAGATACCATTTTTGTTTTTAACTCTCTTGAACCCTTGAGAAAGGATTTTAGAATTTCCTTAGCAGATGATGTGTATCTCAGGGGTCTCTACACCTTCCCGCTCTCATTCTTACTGCAGAAATCAATGTGCTGACCACACTAATGCTCTAACTCAGAACTCCTATACTTGTAAATACTGAGATTCTACCCACAGACTAACAAACAGTGACAGGCTCCCTTAACAATCCCAGCCTGATGGTGTCAGCAACTTTTTAGAAGTTTCAAAATATATATCCAAGTAGATGGCATGAAAGTATTTTAAAGAAGAAACAAATATAATAGGACTCCGTTGTAACATTTGTTTAAGGGATTAGAGGGTTATCCATATTTCAGAAGGAAAGTTGAGATTGGGATACTGTTGGAGTATACTATGGTAAGGAAGCCAGAAGTTCTAGATTCTTGCCTTGGGCTGTTCTGCTCCTCAGCCTCACAAGGTTCTCAAAAAACAGGAAACACAAGAAATTAGAGCAAAAGAAAATTTTTAAAGGTTTTATTTATTTATTTGAGACAGAGAGAAAATGCATATGCATGAGCAGGGGGAGGAGTAGACAGAGAGGGAGAGAGAGAATCTCAAGCAGAGTTCCCACGGAGCTCAAGAGCCCAAAGCAAGGCTTGATCTCACAACCCTGGGATCATGACCTGAACCAAAATCAAGAGTCGGACAGTTAATCAACTGAACCACCCAGGTGCCCCCAAATTAGAGCAAATTAATGTCAACTCCCAAGTTGTTTTTGAGCCTCAAGAATCAATGAAAATCTCAGGTGAGCCAGATTAGACTAAATAAAGGAGTCTAGGGGATAAATCCAAACTAGAATCTAGGTGCACACTGCCTGCCAGCTTCAGTGGAGAAAGAGGCACAAACAGAAACCCACTGCTATGTGCTGACCCTTCACAGCCCAGGGGTTCCACCCTTTCATAAACACAGCCCTATCAATATTCTGAGTCTCCCCAGTCAAGACAGTGCTTCCTCAACTTGGAGAGGAGTGAAGACGGGAGCATATACAAAAGGTCTGGAAAGCATGCCCTTTCTTAGATGCAAACACCATTTCATAAACTCTCTAAGCTACAGTAATACATAGTCCATATTTTATGAGATAGTCCCAATATCATGCAAGTGTACTTTTTATTTTTTTTATTATTTATTTATTTATTTTTAAAGATTTCATTTATTTATTTGAGACAGAGAGAATGAGAGAGACAGAGAGCACATGAGAGGGGGGAGGGTCAGAGGGAGAAGCAGGCTCCCTGCCGAGCAGGGAGCCCGATGCGGGACTCGATCCCGGGACTCCAGGATCATGACCTGAGCCAAAGGCAGTCGCTTAACCAACTGAGCCACCCAGGCACCCGCAAGTGTACTTTTTAATAAGAATGAATCATGAAATGGGTAACAATGTGATTTCATATTTATAGCCTATACCTTTTTCAAAGAATCAAATGTGCAAATCTGAAAACTATGTGTCTTTTGTTAGAACACATATAGACCTTAGGGGAAAAGCTCTCAGTTCTTCCCCGTTGAAAATGATATTTGTGGGGGTTTTGTAGATGGCTTTTATGATATTGAGGTATGTTCCCTCTACTCCTACATTTTGAAGAGTTTTAATCAAGAAAGGATGCTATATTTTGTCAAATGCTTTTTCTGCATCTATTGAGAGGATCATATGGTTTTCTTTTATTAATGTATCACATTGATTGATTTACAAATGTTGAACCACCCTTGCATCCCAGGAATAAATCCCACTTGGTCGTGGTGAATAATCCTTTTAATGTACTGTCGGATCCCATTGGCTAGTATCTTGGTGAGTATTCTGGCATCCATGTTCATCAGGGATATTGGTCTATAATTCTTTTTGATGGGATCATTGTCTGGTTTCGGGATCAAGGTAATGCTGGCCTCATAGAATGAGTCTGACCAGATAGAATGGCTGAAATTAACAAGACAGGAAACAACAAATGAGAGTAAGTGGAGAAAGGGGAACCCTCTTACACTGTTGGTGGGAATGCAAGCTGGTGCAGCCACTATGGATAACAGTATGGAGGTTCTTCAAGAGGTTATAAATAGAGCTACCCTACAACCCAGCAACTGTTATTACTGGGTATTTACCCCAAAGATACAGATGTAGTGGAACGAAGGGGCACCTGCACCCCAATGTTTATAGCAACAATGTCCATATTATCCAAACTGTGGAAGGAGCCCAGATGTCCTGCAGCAGATGAATGAGTAAAGAAGATGTGGTTTATATATACAATGGAATATTACTCAGCCATCAGAAAGGCTGAATACCTACCATTTACATCAACGTGGATGGAAATGGAGGTTATTATGCTAAGGGAAGTAAGTCATTCAGAGAAAGACAATTATATGGTTTCACTCATATGTGGAATATAAGAAATAGTGCAGAGGATCATAGAGGAAGGGAGGAAAAAATGAATGGGAAGAAATCAGAGAGGGAGACAAACCATAAGAGACTCTTGACTCTGGGAAACAAACTGCGGGTTGCTGGAGGGGAGAGGGTGGGGGATGGAGCAACTGGGTGACAGGCATTAAGGAGGTCATTTGATGTGATGAGCACTGGATGTTATACAAAATTGATGAATCATTGAACACTATATCTGAAACTAATGATGTACTATATGTTGGCTAATTGAATTTAAATAAAAGAAAAAAAACACATAGAGATTTAAGAAAATGCCTTCTCTAGGTACATGAACAAATAATTTCAACACTGTGCCATCACTGCAAGAACAGGGGTATGTCCAAACAGCAAGAGCATTGATGAAGGAGGAATTAAATCATATGGGAGACACAGAGAGCCAATCCTGTGAGGGGTCACCGAGAAGGCTCTATCTATTTTGAAGGAGAAGTTAGGAGTTCAGAAGACAGATGTGGGAAGAAAGCCTTGCCTGTCAGAGAAAACATAAAGCTCAAAGGCTCAGAAAGGTAAAACAGCATGGTATGTTTGAGTGACAGAAGAGTTGCTCTGTATAAACTTATATCTTGATAAATGTGAGGGGGAAGGTGGGGGTTTATATGGTTCTATAAGTAAATAAACCCAAGACTGTATATAGCACCTTCACAAAAGCCTATTTATTATATTATCTCTGCTCTGTGCTTCGATTTGCTCCTCTAAATCCTCAGAAATGATTGGGAAGCAATGTTGTTCTCCAGTGAGAATCTAATATTTCTGTCTGGATTAATAACCTGCATTCTCTATGCAGAATATTCTTATAGGAAGCCAGTGATGGCTAATCACCAGCAGGAGGGTGTTCTGTGGGTGGCCCACACCTGCAGCTTCCCATACTGAAAAGTGACCATGCTGGAAAGTTAATTACTAGAGGGAAGGGCGTGGCAAAGAAGCCCTGAGGCATAAAATAGAACCATGTTTAGGTTCTTTGGGACAGTGGGAATCTCTCATTATTCATGCGGTTTATTCCACCAGAAATAGACCAGCACAGCTTGGTAGTGCAAACACTGAACACTGGAGGAACCAAACAAGCAAAATAGATTAAGACAGCTATGTTCATTACAATTCAGAACAAGTGTAAAGTCATCCCAGAACATTTTGCAATGTGTACCTACTCCATACACAAGATTAAAACAAATACCTTGCATAGTTCAACATTAAACTTAAGTGAAAGGAATTTTGGCACTGGCTTTAGCAGACTACATAGTAGCTACTAGAATATTATTCTAGAACTTTTCAATACCGATTCAATATCATAGAATGTCACAATTGGTTTTGTTGCTATCGCTGCAGGACATGATCTTTTTGTTGCTATTACTTTTAACTTGAATTTCTCTTTGAATGTTTCCAAAACCAAAAAGCAAATTAGAATATAAGGTAGAGATTCTCATCCTCATCCATATTTTTTCCCCACATGATTTTGTTTCTCATGTATCCTTCCAGCTATCATACATATGCATATATATATATGCAGCTAAAATGACACACTTTCCTCTTTTTAGAAAAATAGTGGTATGCAAAATATACTTTTTGAAACTTTATTATTTTTCACTCAAATATAGAAAAAGGAAAAAAAATTAAGAAGGTAGCTGTAATGAACCTTGTTATTGAATATGGCTGTATAGTGTTCTATTTTTTTAGTGTACTAAAATTTACTTAACCAGTTCTTATTTATAGTCATTTAGGATGTTTCTACATTTTTATCTTTACAAAAAAAACACTCTAATGAATAACTTTGTTCACATGTAATTTGAAGCTATTTAAGAACATCTCTAGGGTAAATTTAAGAAGTCTAATTGCTGTGTCAAAAGATATTTGCAATTACAAATTTAGTAAATATTTTCAAATTGAGTCCATTTTTTTCTTACAAATTTGCATGTCAACTAGGAGTGAGTGAGAGTGTCTTTTCCCCAACATTTTGGGTCTCCAAATCCAACAGGTAAAAATGGTGAGGTTTTCATTCTTTACCTAAATGTGTTTGTTTCTTAGCCAGAAGATAAAGGACAACTCTCTCACATTCCCCATTAAAACAAAAACATACTTCAGCGACAAAAATTTCATCTTCTATTAGAAAAAAGATAATTTAAAATAAAGACACAAATGAAATGCATTCAAAATTCCACTTCCAGCAAAAAAATGTGTTAAGTCTTTTGTGAGAATTCTGCTGATGACCAACCTCATTTAAGGTGAATCTGAGGGTAACAAAGGTAGATTCATGTAGCTAGAAATTCCTTTGTTTTGTTTTGTTTCATTTGGCTTTTTTTTTTTAAAGATTTTATTTATTTATTTGACAGAGAAAGACACAGACGGAGAGGGAACACAAGCAGGGGGAGCGGGAGAGGGAGAAGCAGGCTTCCCGCCGAGCAGGGAGCCCGATGCGGGGCTCGATCCCAGGACCCTGGGATCATGACCTGAGCCGAAGGCAGACACTTAATGACCGAGCCACCCAGGGGCTCCTGGCATCATTTTTAATAGACTTAATTTCTTTATTGAGAATGTCATAATACTCATATTTTATAGCAACAAGCTGAATTTATGTCACATATGTCTTCCTGAATCTGGCAATAGTAAAACAAAAGGCTCTTCCTAGTTTTGAGAGCCCATTTATTAGCATCCAAGTAACAAGCAGGCAGGAAAAAGTCACAGTGAAACAATTAAGAGCAATTATCACATTATTGAGTTTTGAGAGGCATTTCAGCTTCAGGTAATTGATTTCAAACCAGCTGTGAATCAAATAGATATACTTGTGACCTGCTAAACATTTCTAGTGCCTCCAAAAAGCTAGCTCAGCAATCTAAAACCACTTTAGGCATTTCCAAAAATAAAAAGAAAGAAAGATAAGCTCTACCACGGTTTTGTTTGTTTGTCTGTTTTATCTAGTGGACAATGATGTTATCTTGTGTCCAGGATTCTGAATGTTAATGTGCATGTTAGTTACCTAAGGATTTTACTAAAATGGAGATTCAGTAAATCTGGAATAAGAACTGAGATTCTGCCTTTGTAACCAACTCCCAGGTGATGTGGATGCCACTGGTTTATGGACCACATTTACAAAGCAAAGCAAAGGCACAGAGAAGAGGAAGAGGTAAAAATTCAATCCTTATATCAGACTCTGAGTTTATTTGGTGTTACAACCTCTTGCTTCCTGCATATTCCCAGCCAGTCCAACTATAACCTGTGTCATTTTTACAAGAAGAACGGAAAAGTAAAACAACTTTGTTGTCTTTCTGCATTATTAGAAAAACATCAGAAGAGAAAATTCAACAGCATCTTCCTACAAAAAGTCAATACTTGATAGTAATTATATTAGTTTGCTGGGGCTGCCATAACAAAGTATATACAGACTGGGTAGCTTAAACACCAGAAATGTATTATCTTTCAATTCTATGAGGCTAGAAATCCAAAACTGAGGTGTTGCAGGGTTGATTCCTTCTGCAGGTTATAAGGAAGAATTTCCCAGGCCTGTCGCCATGGCTTGTAGATGGTGATCTTCTTTCTATGTCTTCTTACATCACTTTCCTCTATGTATATTTTTTGTTCCCCAATGTCCCCTTTTAATAAGGACACCAGTAATATTAGACTATGGCACATCCTAACAACCTCACATTAATCTGATTACCTCTGTAAAGGCACTATCACCAAATAAGGCTACATTTTGAAGGATAGGACTTTATCATATAAAATTTGAGGTGGACACAATCCAACCCATAACAGTACATTCCCCCTAACTGTTGTTTCTTCTGCCCAAATCTTCCATCTGTAAAATGGGTAAATTATTCTACTGAAACAATGAACTAATCACATTGAATAGGCATGAACCGAGAAGCGGCATCACTCCACCGGCTGATAATTTCAAAGTAAACGTTGAAATATTCTTCCATTCAGTGGCTGGATAGTTGGACTAAATTAAGGTCATGAACCATAAACATGGGTCAAACTTTTGCATCAAGCCTCTATTACTCACTAGGTCTGTGACTTTTCACTCATTACGAGAACTCCTTAAGGCTCAGATTCTTTATCTGTAAAATGGGATAAAACCTTTCCTCAGGATAGTTGACCATTAAATTATTTCGTGTAGGTAGATTGAATTATTGTCTCCAGTCTGTGAGTTAGGGTCTTGCCAGGGCAGGAGAAACCACACCAATAACTAGGAATTTGAATATAAATAAGTATAAACTAGTAAAATGTGGTTAACTATGAAACAGGATAAACAGGGACTCTAAGGGGCATACGAGTAGCAAGCGCATGGAACATCTGCTATCTTTAAGGCTAGGGGAGAATGAATAAACTGTGTAGAAGTGAGAAGCACCCTCCCCTCAAGGCTAAGATTCAAATGCTTTGGACAGGGGGTGACTTCCAGCACAGGAACAGGCATCCTACTGGTGGTGAAGAAGCCTGTCTGAAGGTCTGATCTGCAGCTGGTATGCAGAGAAACTTGCTGGAGGATAAAGGCTGTAGCTGACCTGTGGGCCTCTGATGTGACCACCGCTGTGTTTCCCACACACCTGATCCTCTGTCTGCTATGCCAAAAAACAGCACACTGGAACCAGCATCTGGTTGACAGAATAGGGTTGTCAGATAAAATTCACTAGGTGATAAACAAGGAATGAAATTTTAGTGTAGGTATAGCTCTTGCAATCTTTGGTATATACTTAACGCTACAAAAAAAATTCATTATTTATCTGAAATTCAAGTTTACCTGACATCCTTTATTTTCTTCGCTCAATCTGGCCACACTAAGAAGGAAAACCTTTTGCCCTTCCTCGGGCTTTGCAATATCCCTCCAGCGCCCTCTATTGACAAAGCCTAAGGTTGAGTCCACTGGCCGAACAGATGTTTACAGGGTTCAGCTGCAGTATTTTAAGAGTCAATAAAATGCAGATTTGGAACTCAGTCAATACATTGATAATAGAAACATTAATCACTTCTCTCCCACAACCTATTAAAGGTGCATAACAACCTGGACTGTTTAGATGTAATTTGCCACGTCCCCCCAATAGTGCACATCTCACCCCACTGATGTTGCGCTTGGTCATGTGACATGCATTGGCCAATGAAACACAAGCAGATGTAACGTACGCATCATCAGCGCAAAAGCTTTCAGAAGCCTTCTGAGTTTCCACAAGTCATTACTCTTTTCATCTGCAAGAAAAATAATGTATCTTAAATAGTGGCTGTTTCTTCAGTTTAGATCCCAAAATGAGTAAATTCATGGGGCAGAGTTTCAGCATCTCACCCACAATTGCTGACAAGTAATGTGAGAGAAAAGAAATGTTTATCCTTAGAAGCAACTGAGCTTTTTTTCTTCTTCTTTTTTTTTTTTTTTTCTGCAACAAAGTAGACTAATATACTTAACATATATAAAGCATTGGTTGTACGGCCCAGCATATTGTTCAGCTTTGGATAAGATAAACAATACAGCTGTAGAAAATAACATGTATTTTGAAAGAAGAAAGATGTGCTTTCCAAAACCAAGTTTTATTATATACTCTTCAATGTTGTTGTAATAACACATCCTAAAGAGAGCAGATAACCACTGCAGGATGCTGGGCAGGATAGGGCATTGTCAGACTATTCTGGAGGAAGACCACTTTACTACAGTGTTCAGCAAACTTTTCTTGTGAATGGCCAAATAGTCAATATTTAAAGCTTTGCAGAACATATGGTTTCTGTTGCAATTACTAAAATCTGTTGCAGTCGGGCGAAAGAGCCACAGACAATATGGAAATGAACACGTATGGCTGTGTTCCAGTAACACTTTATTTTCAAAAACAGGAGATGGGCAGGATTTGACCCATGGGTCAGTTAGCTGACTACTGCTCTGGTGGACTGTTCAATCTTCCTCCTTGACAGGCAATTCTCCATATGCAAGCCAGAGTCATCTAGTTAAAATATAAAACAGATCATGTCGTAACGCCAATTAGTAACTTCCAGTGTCTTTCCAACATACTTAGGATAAACTCTACACTTGGTACCAGGACTTCCAAGACCTCCAAGACTTTGTACCAATGCCCTCTAAGTTGCGGGCCCTTGATGAATTTTCCCAAGTTATTGTGAATGTCACTCTGCAATAAGTGGTTTATACACCATTTCTGCTCCTTTTGGTCTCCAGTTCCAGCCACTATTGTGGATACCAGCTCTTGGTGACCCTGACTGAATTCACACAGCTACAACTTGACAGCAACTTCCATTAGCATTCCCCCCCTCCCCCCGCCCGGTGTGTCTCACACCTCCGGCCCCCTGGCTTGTCTAGTGATGCTGAAGTGTGAAAAAACAGGATTCCCTCCCTAAAGCCTGTACATCCCAGAAATTTAGGGAGTCAGACCCTGTGATACAAACCCTTCATCAACTGGCAAGGGTAGCTGGTGGATAATTTTTCTCCCTTTCTCTCCCTGAGTTCCAGTTTTTCAAGTGACTTCTCCGAGGATGGTTTTAAGGTGAAGCAAACAGTCATTCCCAGCATCAGTTTGAAAATGCATCCTCAGGGCACCTGGGTGGTTCAGCTGGTTAAGCATTTGCCTTTGGCTCAGGCCATGATCCCAGAGTCCTGGGATCAAGTCCCACATCAGGCTCCCTGCTTGGCAAGGAGTCTATTTCTCCCTCTCCCTCTGCCTGCCGCTCCCCGCCTGCTTGTGCTCTCTCTGTCAAATAAATAAAATCTTTAAAAAATATATTAAAAAAAAAAAGAAAATGCATCCTCATATTGGCTCTCCTGCCTTCTATGCTCCACTCTTCGTGTGCCTCACTTCTCCCTGGGTTTTCACTTCCTAACAGATGCATGCGCACAGCCCTTAGCTCAGGGGCTGATATTTGGGGACAGAGACTGAGGCCTTCCATCGCACTCATATTGTGCCAGCCATGCTGCCCTGTTGCTTGTAACTGGAACTTGAAATTTGTACCTATCCCAGGGCATCTGCATTTGTTCTTCTATCTGCTCCCAGGTCTTTGCATTAATGGCTCTTTCAGGTCATTCAGACTTCAGGTCAATATATCAATAGCCCAGAAAAGCTTCCCCTGACTACTGAATCTAAACAAATGCCTTAGTACTCTGGACTGCATTTTCTGCTTTAATTATTTTCATACCATTTGTAACTCTATGAATAATTCTAATTGCTGTGACTGATTGCTGTGTTTGCTATCTCTCTTTCTCCTCTGCTTCTAGTCAACTCCCAGAGGATTATAATCTCCATAAGAATGGGACCCTTCTCCTCCATGCTTACTGATGCTTCCATATACCTAGACCAGGTATCTGGCACCTAAAAGAACCTAGACACAGGTGCAAGTAGACCTAAACCGAGTCTCCCCCCACCCCAAGTGTTCAGAGAATATCTGAAACCCTAAAAAACACACAAAAAAAGTTTTAAAAAATGGCTTTAGGAACTTGAGTCATCAGTTGGAGTATCCAGGTGGTAATCTTCACAAGAGAAGACTAACCAACCCTGCTCCCTGCTTGTTAATTAACTCTTTAAACTAAATGTTAATTAACTCTTTAAACTAAAGTGAATAAATGAACGCAGGATGCAGGAGAAGTAGCTTCAAATGTCATGTATTAAAGCTCTCTGAATCCATTAAATGCATTTTGATTCATGCCTGGGAATATTAGACAAATGGTTGTGAAACAAACCCAAGCATTTGATCATTTTCAGGGAATCACTGTAAGAACTTAGGGCATTCCAAAGTACATTTCCCTCTCACATTAGCCAAGGCTTAGGAGTGTAGAGTGAGACAGAGTGCAGATTACCTATGATTTCCTAAATCTTGCAAAATAAAAATCCAGCAAATATCAAAATCTTTAAATATTGTCTCATTTTGGAGTAGTTCATATTTTAACCCTGGAGAATTGTCACAGGGAGTCTGTCCCATTTTAGTGAGATTATTCCTTTATTTCCCTTTCTTCCTTATTCCCATCACATTCATATTGTCTTTATAACAAAACTTTAATTCTAACATTATGTCTGGTACATAGGAGTTACTCAATAAATGGGTCTAAACTCAGGAATTCCTTGTCCAGCCTTGGATCTGATGTATCACTGCTATAGTTTGGGGGCAGTCTGGGGATGGGCATGCTAATCCCCTTCCATAATATCATCTTTATGTATCAGGATGCTATTTGAACTTTTTCCCTAAGACACACAAATGATTCTCTATACCAAGGAACAAGCATATGACTACACACCAGAACATAAGCTTCTTGATTGCAGCTGTTACTATGAATTTTAAATACCCAGGATACTGAGAAGTCCTCTTTATTGCATACCAAGGCTCAAGTCCATCTGTTCTCAAAGACAGTAGCAACCGGACCTAAATCAAAACCCAGTCTTACCAGATGGGCCATACACAGGACACGAATCCATTGGAGAAATCGTGGAGACCATCCTTACTTAGAATAGACATTTTTTTCTTCCTCTCCCTACTTCTTCTGCAATCACCTCATTACAAAGAAATTAAAGGCCTCTAAAGTATGCAGGTAGCATAGTCTATAATGAAAAGACTGTTTAGGTCCTGAAAAGAAGGGACAGGTGAGTACTCAGCTGAGAGTTTCCACTTCTGGTAGCACTGTGAACAGGAAAAAAAAAAAAAAAAAAACTTAGAACAAGAGCTGGAGAAGAACCCATCCTTTCCTGATATTTGGCCCTAATCTGAGTATGAAGATTCATAAGAACTAGAGAGGGGCGCCTGGGTGGCTCAGTTGGTTGAGAGACTGCCTTCGGCTCGGGTCATGCTCCCAGGGTCCTGGGGTCAGAGCCCTGCATCTGGCTCCCTGCTTGGCGGGAGGCCTGCTTCTCCCTCTCTGACTCCCCCTGCTGGTGTTCCCTCTCTCTCCTTCTCTATCAATTAAATAACTAAATAAAATCTTTAAAAACAAAAAAAAACAAAAGAACAAAAGAACTAGAGAGAAGGGGAATAAATCATTCATAAAGCCCTTAAAAAATTCAACTAACTCTACCTGAAAGGGGGAAAATGTCACCTGAACATAAAGCTCTTGAATAAAACTTGGCTGAGCTATAATGACCCAGCACAGCATGTGTGAAAAGCTAGAGCCTAAGATGGTTTCACACTAGAAATCAAGAAAGTACTCCTGGAAAATGTGTGAGTCCTTTCTCGGTATCACATCCCCTCTAAGAAATCATATTAACTCTGGAAGCAGAACCTTCACTTTTGTCACTATCTTGAGTTTCCCATCCCTAGCTAATTATGTCAACTACACTTCAATTTAGAAAAATTAAAAAAAAAAAAAAGAAAAGAAAACTAGCCCCCAGCTAGTTAAATAGCTGTTTTTTATTAAAACTCTGTGTCACTGTGAGATCTGGTGGGTTATCCTAGTCACTGAGATCAGTAGAGAAGTTTAATCAATTCCTAAATAATAAATCAACTTTTTGGGTCCTTAGTAATCTCATTGCAACACAATGCAATTCAAGGCCATTTCACTACATTTATCTTTCATGAATAATAAATGCTACATTGGTATTGACTGAACAAGCGATTAACTATTCCATCAGTGGTAGAACATGGCAATATTTTTAATTATTAATAAACCACAAGCTTTGCTTGTCAGGTACAATCGTCTTTTGGTAAGAACAACTTATTTTCTTATTATCATAGACAAGTCTAATCAAATGTCATTTGAAACCACTTCTGGTCATTCTCCAGCATATGACAGACAACTTCTAGCCTCATTTCTTACCAACTGAAAAGGGCAACTAGTTTGGCAAAAGAACAAAAAAATGTGAAAAAAGGTGTTCAAGTAAAAACCCAAGGAAGAGAGTTGGAAACAAAATCATGCTCTCAAATTTTCCTATACTGATTTCAAAGGATGGCTATAAAAAGGTACTTGTGAAATGTTATGAGACAAATACATAAAATTGCCAAGACTTTACATAGGCTTATACTATGCCTAGGAGAGAGAGAGAGAGGGAGGGAGGGAGACAGAGAGAGGGAGAAAGGGAGACAGAGAGACAGAGAGAAATTGAAACTGTATGGAAGATAGTGGCAAGCTTTTAAGTAGATTTAAAAGGAGAGAAAATATGAAAATAAAATATTGGGGAAGTATGATAAAAGTAACCCAAACAGATCATAAGGACAATTTTCTAAGGTAATTGTCACAGAGTTCAGATATAATAATAGGGTTGGGCAGTTATAAAAATATTTATTTGACATTTATTAAATTCCATTGAATTTTTAAGACCTTAGAGATAGAAGACCATTTGTTAAGAATTCTATGAAAAGGGGCGCCTGGGTGGCTCAGATGGTTAAGCGTCTGCCTTCAGCTCAGGTCATGATCCCGGGGTCCTGGGATTGAGCGCCGCATCGGGCTCCCTGCTCGGCGGGAAGCCTGCTTCTCCCTCTCCCACTCCCCCTGCTTGTGTTCCCTCTCTCACTGTGTCTCTCTCTGTCAAATAAATAAATAAAATCTTTAAAAAAAAAATTCTATGAAAAGAAAGAAAGAAAGAAAGAAGACATAGACTATGCCCTCAGAGTTTTTTATAGTATTTTGGAAAGGGAAAAAAGTGCAAATATCATCTAAATCTTGAAATACATCATTAAGTGAAATCAGAATGTTATATTCATATTTGCGTCTCTGGAATCTAACACAATGCCTGGCACACAGTAAGAAAAATTTAAGTTAATTTAAGAATGCTTCATTCAAGAAGAATTTATTGAATATTTATTATGGGTTTCATAAAAATACTGCACAAAGGTAAAACATCATCCTTGAACAACTCACAGTCAAATGGAGGAGTGAGATAGCAAACATCTGTTGAATTAAATTTTAAAATATGTGGTCAGTGCCCATCAGGAAACCTCAATCTGAAGAATTCTAAAATGGAAACTATCACAAGAGTCATGGGACATGGTAAGGAAATTGTAAAATGATTGTATAACTAACCACACATCATCCATTAATCATCATGTGGTTTGTCTCCCAGTAACATAAATTATCACCAAGATGACTTAAAAAATATGGCTTTCTTTTTCTCATCTAACAAAACATTTAGAGGCTGACAATTGCTTGTGAAGTTTCATTGGGCCATCAAGTTCCCCCTCACGATAGCAAGATGATAGGAATAGCATCATCTGAATATTTGTTCTCATATTGTATTCAAAGTCAGAAAACAGAGGATCGTTCAAAATATAGAAAGAGTCAACTCCTTCTTCTCACTTTCTTTGAGCAGAGTTCTTCCTAAGGGACTCCCCATTAGACAGCTATTATGTCTCAGTCACAATGGCTATATTTCCATCTTTAGACCAATAACTAAGCCTACCTTTTCTGAGAAAAAATAGCAGGTTACTGTTCGAAAAGGACAGAAGGGATATTTTGAGGGATATAAAATTAGTACTAGTCACAGATCCTTAGTAAATAGAAAAAGAGTTATGTACACAACAACTTGAAAATGGCAAGAATAAATGGCAAGGTTGGAGCACCCTACAACACAGATAAGTGTTCCATACCTGAAGGCATCTGCAATGTGCCAGGGCCAATGTGAAGGGTATTTACAATTCTATCCATACAGAAAGGGGAAAAGAAAAAGACAGGAAATCACTAGGGCAAATGGTGTACTTTAAGTCAACCAGTATTTATTCAACATCCATTGTCTATAAAGATTTTTGCTAGACATTGGGGACCATTCATAAATTTGTCTACCTCTAACATTTTGGCTCCTCCACTTCTCTTGATTTCCAGAAATTCACTATTTGTAGGAAAAGATTTACCCGAATTTTGGGACTTAATATTCTTTAAAGGTGGCTAAACTTTAGTAGTCCTGGGTTTAAACAAAAATTGAGAAGGCAGGTTTCTAAATTATCCATAGCATAATTAAATGTCCCCAACTGGATGCTCAGCATGCTTGTACAGTGGGTGCTGAGTGCACTGATAGATTGTTTGTCTCATCCCCAGGGGCACCCAGGGGGCTATTACTATCAACACATTCTTCTGTTCACCCCACTGTGCCTTATTGGGTATTACTGTGATGTTCAGTGATGGGGAAAACTTCGGATAATCCTGCCACAAATGATAGTCTGATATTAGTCCCTGGAATGGATTATTAGTTCCACAGTTTGCATGCAACTGGAAAATAATGATCATTAAAGGTCAACATGCATTCACTAGGACACAAACTACCAAACAAATGTTGTTTTCCTTCTGCTTTAACATTTAAATAAGAAGAATACCAAAGTTAGATTCTCTAATCAGGTAATAGAAGTCAAGATGAGACAATGCTCTCTAAATCCTAACAAAACACATTAAGATAAATTAACCAAACCAAATCAAGATGTTGCACTCATTCAATTTTTTCAATCAACATTTTTTTTGAGTTCCTAAGTTATTCTGGTCCCTGTCCCAAGACTCTGAGAACACAAACCATGCTGCCTCGCACTGTGCATAGTCCTCTTCTGTGGAATAGAAAGATTAGGCACTGTCTCCTTCACCAGGCATCTTCGTGGCAGAGGTGGAACTGGAGTGGAGTCATAAGGAAGAAATGAGATTCCTGTATGTGAGCTGGGAGGCCAGCCCAGGCTGCACTACTCATACCAATTAGGAGGTTTGCTTTCCATAGGAAGGGGATGCTTATCGCTAAATACTAGAATCTACAGGCCTAAGAACTAAATGACAAGGTCTGGCCAGTACTAGAAGCTGGAAGAAAAGACAGATGTTCAGGGAGGGTTTCAAATTTGCTCTAGTTCCTTGAGTAAACCCCAGTTAGGGAACTGGGAGCTGTCCCACTACGGGGTCATCAGCGGCTTCCCAGAGCTTGCAGAATCACCCAACCAATGAGTCCTAGACCCCCACCTCAAAGGCTTATCGGTAGGCCTTTAGGTGACCCAAGAGGTGGCTTGCCTAAAAAGGGTCCTCCAAATTGGGATGATAGAAATGAGAATTTGCATATGTCTCTGGCTCCCCCTGAGAACTAGTTTAGGAAATACAAAAGAATGTACCAAAATAGGAGGGAGACACAGTGGTGGATATGGGGAACAGAAGAGAAGATGGAGGGGGCTTGATTTATAGTGGCTTTTCCATTTTACCAGAAGTTGAACTGAATCTATCCAATTAACCTCTTTTTCCTAAGATGGCTAAAATAGGTGGCTGCTTTTTGTACAGGAAAGAGACAACACAAAAAGCAGAACAGAGTACAGCTCAGCCTAAGCAGCAGGTAGGAATGTAGTATTTCTGGTTAAGTATGGGTTATATTCACACACACATACACACACTCAAGCGATACCTATTAAGGTTAGATTTAGTTCTGAGTTTAATTAGCCAAACACACAATATTGTTAGAAGCAGAGACTACAAATGCAGCGCAGAATTTGATAAAGGAATTATCTCAGGAAAGCTTCCCTTGTTTTCAAGTTCGGAACAGAGACAAGCAGCTGCTAGGGACACCGTCTAGGAAAGGTAAGATCTTGTCATTCCTGAAGTAGTCAGTCCTTACTATGGCCCTGTTCTTTTACACCAAGGGATGATATCACAGATCTGGAAAATAAGTAGTGATTAAGAGCAGTAACCATAATAGCCCTTACTAGCTGAATGACTGACTGCATGACTTTCTTAATCTACATGTGCCTCAGTTTCTTTGTCCAGAGTATTAATAAGGACAGCACCATTTCTCATTGAAAAATAATTTTTAAAGTATGAATGTGTACACAGAAAAACTTAGAATAACACCTGGACTATAATTAAGTATGCTATTAACATTTACATGATAATTACACAAAAATATGTAAACTCCCACCTAAGAAAAAATTTACTAACATTGGGCTCTCCTGGTTTGTAAGCCAAAAACATCCTCCTAGCTGTCTCTAGAAGGACAAAGACAGTCCATCTCCTGGCGTTTCTGAAGGATATTTCTGCCCCTGCCTTCATATCCTCATGAAAACCCATTCCCCAGCAACACTGACCTTCTCCTGAAGCATGATTCACACAGCCGGTCTGTCCCCACTGTACACCCAGTGGAAATGTATATAAGCAATTCTACTGCTCTTTCACACTTCTCTCTTCATGTTAAAATCTCTTCCAAATAAACAGTAAATTCATAAGGGCAGAGACCATGTTTAATTTATCTCTATCTCCAGTGCCTAAAGCATAATGGGCACTGCTTCACTATTGGTTGGGTGGCATGCTGAAGAATGAATGGGGAGTAACAAAGAAGTAACAAACAAATGGAGATTAACAGTGGAGAGTAACAAATAAAACAAGATGACAGGTTTGGAAAAGCTGGGTGCAGGATGTTATGGCTATGCAGTCAGACAATGGATTAAATCTCAATTTCACAACTTTTTTTGCTATGTGATTTGGACACGTTACTTTATCTGGAGAAACCTCAGTATCCTCATTTGTCAAATTAGGGTTATAGCAGAATCTACATTATAGGACTGGAGTGAGGATTAAATGTGAAATCCATTGAAAGTGCCCGGAATAAGATTAGTGCATAATAAATGTCAGGCATTATTCTTCTGATTCTTATTATCATTATTGTATTAGTGACTAGAAAGCAAAGAGTCTACTAGGGGATATGAAAGTATTTTAAAATATGATGTAATACGATGAAGAAAATTTATAAGCCTAAAAAAAAAAAAACTACAGTTCCTACGAAAGTACAGAATCTTAATACATTTGAAGGTATTCTGGAAAAAAAAAATACATGTTTAAACACCAGGCATTATATTGGGGCGCCTGGGTGGCTCAGATGGTTAAGCGTCTGCCTTCGGCTCGGGTCATGATCCCAGGGTCCTGGGATCGAGCCCCACATTGGGCTCCCTGCTCAGTGGAAGCCTGCTTCTCCCTCTGCCTCTCTCTCTGTCTCTTATGAATAAATAAAATCTTTAAAAAAAAAAACAAAACACCAGGCATTATAATTAGCTACTCAGTTCCGCTGACCTTCAGATCAGTTAGGATCCATTCAAGAAAACTGAAACCATGTGCAATGCATTTCAATAGATATAATTTAAAATAGGCAATTTCTTATGCATATGTCAGAAGCCTGACAAACAAAAGAAAGCATTAAATTAATCAGCGATGATAACTGAAGGAAGTAAACTAACATCCTTAAAGGTGGGAAATGAAGGGTAGGGGCTGGAGTTATGAAAAGGTGGAAAGGCAACGAAAGAAACAAAGAACCTGGAGGCTGACACAACAGCTGATACTCAGGTGAAGGATATCACTAAGAGGCTGAGAAGACGCTGACAGGAAGAAAAAAAATAAAGAACAAACTAGTCCTTTCTGCCCTTTCTGCCTTCCAATTTCCTACTAGTGCTCCCCAATGGTAGGAACATAGAACAAGACAGCCGGCAAAGGAAGAGCCCCAACATCACAGAGATTCAGAGCTGAAAGAGGACAGTTTAATAACTTAAGCTCATCCTTGCTCTAGGTTTTTTCTTTTCTTTCTTTCTTTTTTTTTTTTTAATGGAGACAATCTTTGTTTACCTTTACTTTGCTCTCTGTTGCTAATTTCAATCCTGGCTTTTTCCCTCCTTAAATTGAAAAGACACTTTCACATATTTGACCATATTGTCACTCATAAGCATCCTGCAATAAAGATATTATCTCCAACATAACGATCAAGAATATGCAACTCAGAGCAGTGCCTCTAAACTTAATGTACAGACAAACCACCTGGAGATCTTGTTAATATGCAGATTCTGATTCAGTAGGTCTGAGGTTGAGTTTGAGAATTTGCATTTCTAACACACTGCCAGATACATGAGGCTGTTGGTCCAGGGACAACAATTTGAATGTAATATATAATAAGAGGAGGATCCACAAATCACATTCAGGTATTCTGATCATACGTACCAAGGGTTCCCCACAGCAAATCACCATTTAGTTCACTTATTCACACATACCGCAACTTTTCATTAAAGTAATAAAATCTAATATTCTACTATTACTTTCTTAGACCCTATTTTATATTTATATTTATTATAAATATAACTGAATATATATACATGTATATATGTAAGCAATTCTGAAGGTCCTCTCACATCGATAAAATAACATTTAATTTAAAGTTTATTGTCAGGTAAGCAAGAGATTTATGGATGCCGCCATCTTTTCTCCTAATATTTCCCTCTGGTTTTGATTCTCCAATTTGACCTATGCTTAGAGAGCAGAAAGTTATGTCATTAAAATGCAGTTATGGTCTCAAAAGTGCCACTCTCCCGTTTGTTCCAAAGTGCAGTTTAGTGCTACAACTGCTGAATTTACCTACAAAAATACACCGTGCTCCTGCTAGCATTGCAAATTCTAAAGAGCAATGGGCTGGTTACACCGAATTCCATTCTGCATTAGAATTGTCAGCACAGTGCTGATGGCTGAATCTCTGCAACTTGACCAGAGGTACCTCACTGGCCAGCTTCTCTGCGAAGTAAGGAGCCGTGTGGCTTAGTAAGACTAATTTTTGTACTGCAAACACAGCTCATTAAGGGTGGATGGAATGCTTCCACTTAGATATAGACAGAGTCAACGTCATCATTTTTATGTGGACTTCTACAGCCAGAAAATGCATTTAAAAGCACATTTTAAAAAGTCATCAGTCACAATCTTTTTTTAAATCACAATTTAGTCTAAACAAATTAGTCCATCCTTCTTATGCACCATTAACTGTTACCATCAGAAGAAGGTTAGATAATTGGTTCATACACTATCTCACGGTTCAGAATGATACAAAATGATATCAAAATGGTATATAATTTGTGTAGCTTTCAATAATAAACAAAGAAGACTAAACATTGATTTAGCACAGCAGGTTTTACCAACAGTCAATCATTCAAAGATTAATCAATTTGAAGCCTTTCAAGATAATACCAGAACACTTTATTGGCCTTGTTCTAATTTTCAGGTCTGTAATTTCTAAACAAAACTAACTTGGATGTCAAAGCTATTTCTCCTAGTTCTGCTATTCTGCCCACTGCTAGCCACTGTGTAATTTCAGAGAATAAGCCATGCTGCACCTTCCCAGTTTTCATCTGCAACCACTCTCCCATAACATACACTAAGCAATGATCTCACTATTTATTCCACTATGCCTTTCAAACCCTTTCTAAACTGTTAACTTCTGTTTTACCTCTGTCTGGAATGTCCTCTGCCAGACATGTTCTTTATTATTTTTTTTTTACTTTTTCAAATTAATCTTTATATTTTGACCTAACTATAGCTTTGCAAGCAGTTGTATGAAATAATACAAAGAGATACTATGTACACTTTACCAACTTCTCCCAACAGCATCATATTGCAAAACATCCCATTTCCATCACCATAAGGATCTCTCATGTTACCTTTTATAGCCATAACCATTTTGTTCCCTTTCTTCCTCCTTAAAAGGCCACTTTTTCATCTTCCTAAACTGAAACTCTATACCTGTTCAACAGTAACTCCCCATTCTCCCTCCATCAGCTTCTGATAATCACATTACTTTCTTTGCTATGAATCTGACTACTGTAGGTACCTCACATAACTGAAGCATACACTATTTATCCTTTTGTGATTGGCTTACTTCACTTAGCATAATATCTTCAAGGTTCATCCTTATTGTTAGTATATGTCACAATTTTCAGCCTTCTTGATTTCTGCTCTTATCTGCATTATTTCTTTCTTTCTGCTTACTTGATGTTGTCCTCTTTTTCTAGGGTGTGGAGATGGGAACTTAAATACTGATTTGAGTCAATAATGTAAGCATTTAGTCCTGCATATTTCCCTCTCTGCACTGATTAGCTCTGTCCCACAAATTTGGTTATGCTGTATTTTCATTTCATTCAGTTTAATGTCTGTTTTATTTTTACTTTTCCTTGAGACTCCCTGTTTGACTCACAAATTATTTAAAAGTTGTCAGGTAGCTTCCAAGTATTGGGAGATTTTTCTGTTATTTTCTGTCATTGCTTTTTAGTTTAATTCCACTGTGGTCAGAAGATATACTCTGTATGATCTCACGATTTTTAATTTGTCAAACTTTGTTTTATGGCCCATTAGATAGTCTATCTTGGTATATGTTCTATGGGCACTTGAAAAGTATATTCTCCTATTGTTAGGTGAATTTTCTATAAATGTCAATTTGATTCAATGGCTTGATGGATTTTGCATATTCTTCTTGATTTCCTAATTTTTCTATCAATTATCATAAAAGTAATATTAGAGCTTTCACCCATAATTGTGGGTTTGTCTATTTCTCCTTTTAATTTCATCAATTTTTGCTTTGTATATTTCGCAGCTCTGTTGTTTGGTGCATGCATATTTAGAATATGTCTTTTGTGGTAGATTGACCCTTTTATTTTTTATTATTATTATTTTTAAAGATTTTATTCATCTATTTGACAGAGAGAGACACAGTGAGCGAGAGAACACAAGCAGGGGGAGTGGGAGAGGGAGAAGCAGGCTTCCCACAGAGCAGGGATCCTGATGCGGGGCTCGATCCCAGGACCCTGGGATCATGACCTGAGCTGAAGGCAGACGCTTAATGACTGAGCCACCCAGGCGCCCCTAGATTGACCCTTTTAGTATTATGGAATGTCCTTATCTGACTCTGGTAATTTTCTTTGCTCTAACATTTACTTTGTCTGATATCAATACAGCCACTCTTTCTTTTAATTAATGCTTGCATGAAATATCTTCTCCCAACTTTTCCTTTCAATTTTTCTATATTGTTTTATTTGAAAAAATTCTTATAGTCTTCATATAGTTGGGTTAAATATTTTAATCACTTTGCCAATCTCTACTTCTTATTTACTGCATTTAGACTATTTACATGTAATGTAATTATTAATAGATTAGTGTCTAAGTCTGCTATTTGTTTTTCCTGTTTTTTAATCTGCTTTTTTTTTTATTTTTTATTTTTATCTTTTCTCCTACCTTCCTGCAGATTACCTGAACTGCATATTGGTTTTCTATAGTGTTTTTGACTGTATGTTTTTATAGTGAATATACTATTACATTGTAAATACAAAACATACCAGTCTTCTGGTGTTTATGCTTTATCAAAGAGAAGTACTGAACTCTTACCTCCTTTTATGTACCTCACATCTCCCATTTATAGTTTTCTTAAATATTTTCTCTACATTGAGAATCACAATAAAAGTGCTATAATTTTTGCTTCAAGTACCAAACATAATTTAGAAAACTCAAGAGGAGAAGAAACACGTTTGTAGTTACACTTTTAGCCCTTTCTGTTCGTCTTTCTTCCTTTTTGCTGTCCCAAGCTTCCTTCTTTCCTTTCTGCTTAGAAAACTTTCTGTAGTCATTCTTCAGTGTAGGTCTGCTACTGATAGAGTCCCTTAGTTTTTCTTCATCTGAGAAAAGCTTAATTTCCTCTGCATTCCTGAAGGATATTTTTGCTAGCTGTAGAATTCTGGGTTGGTAGTTCTTGTCACTGGGCACTTGAAAAAATTTGCTGCTTCCTTCTGGCCTCTGTGGTTTATGGTGCGAAATTCACTGTTATTCAAATTGTTTTTTCCCTATAATTAAAATGTCATTTTTCTCTTACTGCTTGTAAGACTTTTGCTTTAATATTCAGAAGTTTGTCTATGTTGTGTCATGGTATGAATTTCTTTGGATCCATTTTAGGCATAAGCTCAACTTCTTGACTCTATTTTTTAAAAGATTTATTTATTTGAGAGAGAGAGAGAGAGAGCACTCATGCATGGGTGAAGCAGACTCCCTGCTGAGCCCGGAGCCCAATCCTAGGACCCATGAGATCGTGACCTGAGCGGATACCAAGAGTTAGATGCTTAACTGACTGAGCCACCCAGGTGCTGCTTGAATCTTTAGGTTTATTTGTTTATTTACTCATCAGCCCAACCCTCCTTCTCATCTCTTTCCAGAATTCCAATGACATGCACATTAGATCTTTTATCATAGCCCCACATGTCCTTGATGATCTATTCCTTAACGTTTGTTTGTTTATTTTCTATCTGCCTTTCAGGTGGTTGATTTCTACTGACCTATCTTTAAGTTGACTGATTTGTTTTTCAACTCTGTTGCATCCATTCTTTCATCCCTATCCATAGTTATTTATTGTGGTTATTATTTTTCAGTTCTAAATTTTTCATTCCATTCTTCTTTGTATCTTCTCTTTCTTTTCTGAGGATTTCTATTTTTTTCATTTTCTTTAAGAATATTTATTATGACTCATTGATGCAGTCTGCTATATAAAGGGTTAAAGATCACCTCTATAAAGTCACCCAATATTGTTCACTTCTTCAGAGCAGTCTGGGTCCTGTTCACTTGAAAGTTCACCAGTACCAATCTCAAATATTTAAATATTCAGTTATTTAAAATATAGCCCCAATAAGCAGATTATTAGCCATTTAGAGCCTGCCTGCTTGGCATACTCCATGAAACTGTACCATTGGCTTCCTCTAACATTGCTCTGGCAGAGGAAGGAAGAGTCACAGCTATGGGGAGGTCAAAGACAAGATTCTCCATTTAGCTTCTGTTGACATTCAAAGGGTAGCTCTTCCTTATTCCTGGGTGGAAACAGAGTTCTGGTACCCCACCAGACCTCTGCTTAGAGCAGAGGGCTTGAGAGGGGTATGAGTGCTTCATTACTGCTACCCTCTGGTCTTCACTGACACAGTGGAAGTGGCCTTGTTACTGCTGGGCAGTGGTAAAAGTCCTGACTCTACATTAGGCTTCCTTTGACATCATCCGGCAGGGTGAGTAGGGATAAATATCTCTGTTCTCTATTTAGTCTCCTCTGACACCACCTTGGTTTGCGGGGGTTGGAGCACCTTGATACAACTTGAGGAAGGTGGAGCTCTTGGCTCACTCCATTCTCACACTTCACTGGTGTGGGGGGTGGGGAGGATAACAGTTTTCTCTCTGGTGTTTGGCTGGAATAAAGCACTTCTTGTCAAAAAGACTCTAGTCTTACTAGTATGCTTTTATCAGACTTTTTAAATTTTATTTTAAATTTATTATTATTATTATTTTTAACCAATACCATTGGTATTTCTGAGTTGCCAGCTTCTTTAGCTCCAAGTATGGGATGTATGAGGAAGAAAGAAAACTGAATGATTTCACACCATGTCATTTCTCGAAGCCCTAGGCCCCTAGCCTGTATGTGTTTTTCTCTTCTTTCAGTGTATTATTGTTTTATATATAATGTCCAAGGTTTTTAACAATACATAGAGGGATAAATATGGAAGAAGACATTTACTCCATCCTTCCATCTCTCCAGAATGAAAAGTCTCTATTTTCTTTATTCTTTAAGACTCAAATATAAGGACCCTTCCTTTGTAAATCTTCCCAACCACTACATTTCCCTTGGTGGTGATACTTTTTTCTCTGTAGGTTTCCAAGCACTTTTATTGTAATTTATTTTCCTCTCATGACTGTCTCCATAAACTAGGGCATATTAGGCTACGAAGGTACACGTTTTGCTTTATTCTCTCCTATGTTCTCCTGAGACTAGCACAATAGTTTGAACATAGCAGCCAATGTTTATTAATGAAAAGATGAATGTTTGGTATAGCCTCTTAAGATTTTTTAAAGATACACACCACCTCTTCCAGAGATCCTTCGGAAATCCAAAATGAGCAACTGCCCTAGGATAATTCTCACAGGATCTCTTATATCCCTCTATCATTGCATCACATGATCATTATGGTATTTGCTTCCTGTGCTACACAGAAAGGACATTAGGTGTGACTTTCTTCCTTAAGGTTTTAATGGAGACTCTCTAAATTGTATGAAATCAGGGACCATGTTGGTGTTGACTCATGGCCAGCAAGTATTACAGAACTTACCACTGTCCTTAAGTACATAGTAGATGTGCAAAAACTATATGTTGAATTAATGAATAAAATAAAAAAATGGATGAAAAGATAATAGGAACTCAACATGTTATGAATGACTCCATGTATCTATTGCATATGTTACATGAAAAAGCCACCCAATTTGCCTTCCCAGAAATGTCCAATTTGTCTCTTTGGATCTCAACATTAGGAATTACACATGCTTCTAGTTATATTAACGTAACTTGTTACATAAGCTCTTTTAATCGGAACCATTTCAGAAACTGAATGATGAACTTGTTTGTGAGTTACCTACATGGGTTTTTCACAAATGCCTTAACAAACTTTATTGTATATGCAATAGCTGATGAGACAGCAAGAAATAGAAAGGGAAATAGCTTTTTATGTGATCAGTGTTAGTAAACTGCACCTGAATGGCTCTGTTGGAGGCCAATCTAGATATACGGCTTCACTTACTAGTCTCATAAATGGCCAAAACTATTGTTATTCCCTTAGTAACTCAATAATACTTCATAAATGATTTCTTAGTATTTTATTTCCAAGTCTAAAATTTATATTTAACTCTCCAAAACCCACATCAGTAAAACTCTTCTGGAAGAGTTAAGTGTTGTAATATTCCCACATGAACACTCATCTCTTACAGTTAAATTATTTAACCTCTTCTCTGCATGCCAGTTTGTTAAGCACTGCTGAGAGTGAGGCAAACAAAAAGAGCTATAAGGCAAGAATATTTCTTCTTTACACACAGCTCTAAGGAGACACAGTGGATGACAAAATGTTACAGAAGGAGAGGAAAAAGATTCCTCTGAAATCACAATGTCACAAAAATAGAGACAGATTCTTTTCCCCTAACTTAATCCATTGGCAGTGATTCCATTATATGAAATTGAGGTTAGGCCTTGGTGTTTGACATCTGCTCTGGAGGTTATATTTTAAAAGCTCAATCTTAAACTCATAGAATGGGAGAAATATAGACGTTTTGATATTGCCATAATCTTTATAAAGTAGACATCCTAAGGGGTTCCATGAAGTTGGCACATATGAATCATATGTGATAAAATAAAGATGACATTCCCCAAAGATTCATTTATACAGATGTAACACTCTACACCAAATAAAGAAAAATAGTAAGGAAAAGGAAAAAAACAAACAGGAATTAGTCTAAAATTTGTATTTTATGAGGGCTGATTTGTAAAAGAATTAATGAAGACTGCTGTTTAGCATTTAACAATTAGACATTATGGGCATGCTTGTATTAGGTAATTAAGAAAATGTGATCAACGAAGGGGTACGTGCACCCCGATGTTTATAGCAGCAATATCCACAATAGCCAAACTGTGGAAAGAGCCAAGATGTCCATCGACAGATGAATGGATAAAGAAGATGTGGCATATATATACAATGGAATATTATGCAGCCATCAAAAGGAATGAGATCTTGCCATTTGCAACGACGTGGATGGAACTGGAGGGTATTATGTTGAGTGAAATAAGTCAAACAGAGAAAGACATGTATCATATGAGCTCACTGATATGAGGAATTCTTAATTGCAGGAAACAAACTGAGTGTTGTTGGAGTGGGGGGTGGGGTGGGAGGGATGGGGTGACTGGGTGATAGACACTGGGGAGGGTATGTGCTCTGGTAAGCGCTGTGAATTGTGCAAGACTGTTGAATCTCAGATCTGTACCTCTGAAACAAATAATGCAATATATGTTAAGAAAAAAAAAAGAAGAAGAAGAAGGTAGCGGGAGGGGAAGAATGAAGTGGGGGAAATCAGAGGGGTAGACGAACCATGAGAGACGATGGACTCTGAAAAACAAACTGAGGGTTCTAGAGGGGAGGGGGGTGGGAGGATGGGTTAGCCTGGTGGTGGGTATTGAGGAGGGCACATTCTGCATGGAGCACTGGGTGTTATGCACAAACAATGAATCATGGAACACTACATCTAAAACTAATGATGTAATGTATGGGGATTAACATAAGAATAAAAAAAAATGTGATCAAATAGTAACAACTTATCTTCAGACAAAATTTTCATGCCACTCACTTCTTTTTAATTGGATCATAACTGCACCTACTTGAAAGTACTGGCTAGTGGCTGAGAAGCCCTAAAGGTATAACAAATATTCTTTATATGATTCATATTATAACAGGACCTTACCTATCATGACCCATTTGAAGATAGCTGTGCTTTTCCGCAAATAAGTACACTGAATACTCATGAGTCACTTAAATATATTCACTGCGTGTTTACCATTTTGAGAATGTAGCATAGGTCAGTCAGAAACAATCAGGTACACATTCCACTAAACGTTTTGGCACTATACGATGCTCTAAGCTCCTTGGGATCAAGAACCCTACTTTACTCATTCATAGAATCCCTGTCATCTGATTTAGAACCAACTAAAAAGTTGATGCTCAATGACAGTGATCTGTTTGGTTAACCAAATTGCTACATATGGCTCTCCAAATTTGACATGGGCCCACAAAGCCATCTGCAAAATTAAAGACATATGTGCAGTACTACAAAATATCTTTTCACTCAATTCATAGAGGATGTCTTGTCTCCACTTCCCTTTCTGTTTCTGAAGGAATTTTCTGCCTTATCTGGTAAATAATCACAGTGGTCAGCAAATCTGTTATCCTATCATACATTTGAGGATTCTGAGACTTGGAAAACTAGCTCTTTGTGTAATAACAGCTGATGGATATGTATAAAATGAGTAACCACCACCCAGTAGATCCATTTATGCAATGCTCTTCCCAGTCATCATACCAAGCCCACTCTGGTAGTTTCAAGTTGAATGATAGGCATTAACTAGAAAAAACAAAACCCTAGTAATTCCCCATCAATCCTAAAACCTACTGAAACTACTTTTTTCCATTTACTATTCACTTCTGTACTCTAAATTGCAAATTTCTTCTGATTATATGAGAAATCTTATTTTCTGTTCCTTTTTTTTTTAAATTACTTATGGACCATCATTTCTTAGCTTCCTCTTGATTTCTCAGTGATTAGATTCTCATGGCTAAGTACACTGTCTCTAATGTAGAAACTATGCAGTCAAATCAATGTGACACTCATCCCCCTGCAAGAAAATGTTTCAGAAGACCACTACCCACACCATACCTTCTCAGTCATTATTTTAGATATAGTGCGCTTGGAAAGAAAAGATGCCTTTTATTGCCTAAGGAATGAAACAATTGTTTAATTGTTCACTGCCAAAAAAGGAAGCATTGAGGCCTCAAAACTAAGCTTGGCAATAACCAAATCTGTGAGCCACCAACATAAAAAAATCTATGTCATCATTAATTCTTATCATAGCAAAGGATTCTGTTCTACAAAAGAAAACTGGAACAGAATGATCTAACAATGTCTGTTCGATGAGATTCATTTTTACTGAACTTTCTAATATTCATCCTCTTCTATTAGAAACTGAGCACTCCAGTCAGACAGAGTCAAGGAGAACACAAGAACAGCCAGTTCATCGTGACTGAGTTTAACCACTGGTAGAAGACACATAGGTGGAGATGCACATGGTTTAGCACTCACATGCACAACTAAAATTCCTCCTTGGGATTTTACCTACGTCTCACCAATGCAAAGTCTCTATTTCGGGGGGGATGACTAACTAGAGGAGCACAGGATTCCTTTAGGGGAGATTCTCAGGATGCCTCCATCAAAGTATAACCACCAGGGGTGTCTGGGTGACTCAGTTGGTTAAGCGTCTGACTCTTGATTTTGGCTCAGGTCATGATCTCAGGGTGGTGAGATCAAGCCCCACATCAGGCTGCGTGCTGGACATGGAGCCTGCTTGAGATTCTCTCTCTCCCTTTCCCTCTGCCCCTCTATCTCTCCAAAACAAAAAACAAAAACAAAAACAAAATAAAGTATAGCCACCAAAGCACAACCATCCCATCAAAGTATTTTACCTAAGTCTTAAGAAATGTAGGAAATTCAGCCAAAATTTTTTGTCCAGAATTAGATAACATTCATTTCTCAGTTCCTTCTTTCTCACCTAGAGTATAGGCTGGACTCCAGCTACACAGGGCTGACAAGCATTTAAGTCCTAGGAACAGTGATTTATGCTTCTAAAATACATAGAATATTTATGTGACTGTTTTTGAGAGAAGTTCTGTATTTGCTATTGAGTCCTGGCTCTCTAATTGGGTATCAAGACAGTCCTCTGTCTAGATGTGACTTACAAAGGGTTAATTTATTACTGTGACTTCTATCTTAAAAGAGGACAGTGCAAATCAGGGGATGAGCTCTTAACTGTGTACCCAGAAGTTATTTGAGAAACCTAAAATATATATTTTTAAAATATTTTATTTATTCGACAGAGAGAGAGAAAGCAAGAACAGGAACACAAGCAGGGGGAGTGGGAGAAGGAGAAGCAGGCTTCCCGCTGAGCAGGGAGCCTGATGCAGAGCTCGATCCCAGGACCCTAGGATCATGACCTGAGCAAAGGCAGACACTTAATGACTGAGCCACACAGGCGCCCCGAGAAACCTAAAATATTTTACCTAGTTTAGTATCAAAACACAGTCTGATCTTTCTTGTACTGGCAGAGTAACTAGGAATTGGAAATAAACATTTTTATTCCTACACATTAAAAGCAATGATTTTTTTGCTTGTTCCCCTTGTTTTTATTATCATTGTAATACATGCTTATCATAGAAATTTAGAAAGTACAGAAAAGCAAAAGAAATGTTGGAAAAAAATCTCCCTCTATAATCACACCACACAAGGTAACATTTGGTGTGTCTCCTTTCAGTCTATCCCACTGTACATATGTTTTACATATGCTCAAACTGTATATACATTTTGTCCTGCATTTTTCATTTAACATTTTATTTTTAGTATTTCCCTTGTTTTTAAAAACTCTATAAAACATCATTTCAAGTGCTTCTTTTTTTCTAATTCGGTACTATATTAGTATTCTAGTATCTTGTTACATATGATTTTACATTGTTAACTAAAATGTCAGTGTTTTTACATTTTAAATCATGCTATCAACATACAATGTATCAAAGAATGTAAAATATCTCTGAATATCTATTAGTTGTGTTTTTACTGATATAACTGAGCAAATATAAAGAGTTGCAATGCAGGGCTTTTTTGACTAAGAGAATTTCTCATTTTTCTTCAATAATCCTAAATTCATCTGAAATGTTGTTAAAAGGTGGCAGATACAATAATTGATTTTCACTCTGATGAGTGCTCGGTAGAAAGGCTGAAAAGTCAAGAACTCCCTGAAATGTAATACAGCCATTCTCTTTGTGAAATGACTCCCAGCCCAATGTAGTACTTTATGTTGTACATTTTACATTTTAGGCATTTTTGCAACCCGCTTGTCTCTGCCTCGCTCATTTCTCTGAATGGAAGAGGATATCCATACAAAAGAAGAAGTCAGGTGTCAACGATTTTACTGAGGCATGTGTAGGATCCAGTTTTTCCTGGAAGTTTTATGTTTTTTCCACGGACAGGGCCTACTATTCACCTTTATCTTACTAGATTCTCTGAAATTAAAAGAGATCACCAGAAATGGAGGAAAACATGCGGAAAAATCTGTCCCCGTTGCCGTGCCAAACACTGTCACTTGTTATTTCATTTGCTGGTGTGTCTGTTGAGGGAAGAGAAGGGTGTCTTTTTTTCTAGATTGCAATGAGGTGTTGTGGAGGCAACAGTGTCCATATGAAGGTAACTGTGCAATCTGAATGACTAAATTCAAATGAAACAAAATAAATAGGAAGAAGGGGAAACGGGACACAAAGCTGCCAAGGACTAAGGGTAGAAAGTGCAGAGGGTGGGTACAGGCAGGTAGAAGGAAAGGAGGCCAGGAGAATTTTCTGGAATCTTAGGGAAAATTAATCAAGGCAGGTTTGTTCAAGGTTCCTTGGGGCTTTGGCATGATACACAGGGAGCTACTAAACATGTTAACAAGAACAGACCTCAAATAATCTGTGGGTTATCTCTATCATCACTCTGAGACTAAGCCTTGACTAAGAGCAGTCATCACAAGGCAAAGGAGGCGTTTCGAAGGGCAAAGAGACAAGAAGGAGATGAGCTGAATAAATGTGGCAGAAATCTGATTACATCAGTATGAAACAGAATTTGAGGCAGGTTACAGAAATTTGATGTAGTGAAAATGCATGTAAGGGAATAACACTTTAATTGGGTTGTTCCCAACAAAATAGTTACAGCCCTACTGGTGCATCACAGAAGTAGTAACTTCATGACTGTTTAGCACATAAACTACCATCTTTGGAAGACAGAGCAATAATGGATGGAAAGCATTTCACCCTGGTAATGATGAACAAGCAAAGTGATCTTGCAAACAATAGTGGTTTTTCTCCGTCACAAATCCACAATGGAAATCATATTGTACATAGAAGGTACAAGGTGATGTTTTGGAGATGGGGAAGTTGCAGACTCAACTCCCCTACAGTTGCATGGTAAAACATTGTTTTCCATAGCAAAACACACAATGCTGTGCTACCCTCTCTCAGCATTGCTGGTCACTGAGTGCGAAGAGACAGAACAAGTGGGAGGTCTGCCTTATGGTGGAGGGGGGTACTCCTGGAAATCAAATGGGGCATTGATTCAAAGCATTACTCTGCTCCTTTTTCTCTTTTCCACCTTGTTCTATTTAACTGTTCAGCATTTCAGCTTTAAAATCAATACAAGTGATAAAACATAAGAAAGGGTTTTCTTTAAAGATGTTATTGAAGTACAAGATTCATGAGGAAAAGGGCACGTATTCAACTGTACCATTCAACAAATATTTACAAACTGACATCTCTGTAACCAGCATCCATGTCGAGACACAGACAACTACCAGCACCCTAGAAGCACCTCTTTCAGCCTGCCCCCAGTCCAAAGGGAATCCTTTTACTGACTTCTCACAGAATAAACTAGTTTTTACTCAAGTTGAACACTATATGTAAGTGGAATCACACATGATGTGCTGGTTTTTATTTGGTTTCTTTTGCTCAAATTATGTTTATCAAATGTCTCCATACTGTTGCAATTGTGAAGATTTTTAATAAGGGAATTTTTGTGAAAATGAGTCAATGCTTGGGGGAAAAAAGGCTGAATTAAAAGTTATTGCTATTGCTACAGGTATTAGATTCTCATAAGTAATAATAAACGCAATAATTTTTTAGAATCGTAGTAGCAACAATAGCTCAAGAGAACTTGTGAAGAATGCCACCCTACCAAGGACAGCCCCCCCAACATACTATAATTTCTAATCAGTGTGGTCTGAAAGTACAAGTCACCCTCTAAGAATAGATTTTGAGCATGATGAGTGTGCTTCCTCACACAGGTAAATGCAAGTGGGGCAGCGTTCATATCCAAGCTATGCTCAGTCTCCACACCACAGGAACCCTGACATTTAAAGACATAGAACACATTTATCACAATTGTCACTTGCCATTAATTAACATTCCCTTTATGCATCTGTTCAAAAAATAATTAGGATTTTATGCTGCAGTAAATATGCTTGTTCATCCATTAGCGCAAAGCAAAAGATTAATTGCATTACAATGGGAATCAGGCCGACAGCACTCAGAGCCACAATGATAACACAGTGACAACTGGGCTGCCCACAGTACTTTGCTCTGATAAGCTTCAAAAACAAGTGTAGATGGGGAAATAATTAAATCACTGACAAGATGGCACCAGCCTTATTTTCCCTCTTCTTGCGTTCCGCTTACAATCACCAAACAAAAAGATTCTCCCTGCAAATTAGAGAAGGACCTTTATTTTTTTTTTCCCTATCTCCAAATGCCCTAGAGTTTAATGTTGGTCATGAGCTGGATGGCTAACAGATCTCACGTTTATTTAACCTCCTATCATTTATCTCAGCAAGCTAAAGACAAGGTCAGACTTGCCCTGATGTAGTCTTTCTAACTAGTCCCTACTGAGAACCCCACAGACAGGGCTGGTACTGGACATGTATCCAGCGCAGTCACACACAGGCCATGGTGCTTAATTCAAAGCTCTGCTGTCACCATGTTAAAGTCTTACTTTTTCAACAAGAGGCCCTGCATTTTAATTTTCTATCGGGCCTCATAAATGATGCACTTAGTCCTGCCAAATAGATATAAAAAAAAATAATACAATCTCTCTCTAATATGTGTATGTCATTATTACATTATGCACATAATGTATCTATAATGCATGTCTCATGGACATATACTATACACATACTTATATATATCACATATATATGTATATTATCATGTATATATTACGTGTGTGTGTGCTGATATGAATAGCTGAATACATCCGCATTCAGACTTATTGCTACAGCTCCCCAAAAGGCAACAAAAACAAACAGCAAACAAATTCATTTTCCCCTTCTTTTCCCTGGTCAATTAGAAAAGAAAGTGGTGTTAGTGAGTAGAAACAGAACATCTGTTTCTTGAGAAAACATCTGAGAAGGAAGAGATGTGCTATACTTGTACTCCAATCGTCTCCTGACTAGGGATACTTTTCTATGGTTCAAAATATATTGATCATTGTTTTAAGGACAATGGGTGTTAAAAGCGTTTAACCTTGGGCGGGAGTTTACCATCATTCAAGAAAACATCTGTGCAATGATTTGAATAATGATCTAGTCTACATCTCCCTACCCCCACCCCCCACCACCAAGAAAATAAAAAGAAATGGTTATAGAATAGCTCAACTTAAAACTTCATTCTTTGATGTTTAATCTATCAAGGTGGCAACAAAAGCCAGATAACTAATCTCACTCTCACATTCCCATAGTAAGAAGTAACTAACAGATGGTCATGATTGTAACCAAAATGTTTGGATAATCATCTTTGATAAATCATGTATCATGGCAGCTCCTCAGATAACAGTGGCTTCTTTGGAGTCCCCTAAAAGCCTGGCCCATTAAGGAACTGCTTGATGACTAATGTATTTACTACTCAGCCAGAAAGTAGCCAGAGTTTATTCTTCTCCATGATTTTTTAATCTCATTTTTTAAAGTCCCTTGGATTTGTTAAATTTATTAATCGCAATTTTTCTTCTTCAAGTTGGAGAACAAGAGAGGGACTTTTGTTATTGATAGGGGATGAGGGCTTCGAAAATAGGTCAGGTACAAGAGGACACTGCTTAAAGGGAAGGAAAATGCAAATTAACTACTGCAGACGTGGGTGTTTTTGCCCTGGCAGCAGCTGCTGAATAATTAGGGCCCAAAGGCCTTCATAAAGGTTATAAGTCTTGTTACTGTGGCTAACCAAATCTGCTTGAGTAATTTTCCTTTCACTATTGCAATTATGGGGTTTTAACTCACTAGGTAGCTGATTTTGTGGCATGTACATATTTGATGTGTCAGGGAAAATGAGCTTCCAGGGCCCCCCTCTGGACCACTTTAGAGCAATGATCATAAATCCTCACTAAAGGGAAACTGGTTCTTAAGAGAAGCAATTCTAGGGGTGGGAGTGGGGGAAAAAAATGGGAGGAAGTAGGCAAACATTTCATAAGCAAATTTCAGAGCTGCAAAACTGGACTGTAGCACAACACAGTAACATGATAACGTGATAGAGTATACTAGAATAGGTTGTACTTTGATGTGATATAATACACATTTTATGTTTCAATATTATTATTACAAATAAGCACTCACCCTAGACTTTCCTAGACAATTTTGAAACTACTGAGATCCATTTTGCCCCATAAGTAACCTTCACTTACCCGTGTACCCTCTTAGAGTTGTGAAACCATGGTCCTTACATCTTTTACCTTTTCTTGTGTAACCTTGGGCATTGACTCTGTCTCACTTGTCTCATCATCAAACTTATCTCCTCTTATCCTGACATAATATCTGGTATTAAGATGGGATAGAGCAGTCAGATAGTGTGAGAGAAGAAATGAGCCTGATTTCTGGTGGTAAATACCAGTTCTATGAACTGGGTAATGTGACTAATTTATATGAACTACAATTTCCCTAGGTTTGAAATGGAAAATTACTACTTTCAGAGGTTTTTCATGGGCATCAAATGTAAAAATTTGTAGAAAGTCCTTTTTTAAGCTTAAATATATTTGTTTATCATCTTTCTCTCCCTCCCCCTTCCCTGCTCTCTCTCCCTCTCTCTCCCTCTCTCTGTCTTAGTCTCATTTCTCTCTCCATAAATCTTCCATCCTCCTATACACATTTCAATATATTTTACCTTGTCCTTAAAGGGAAGACAAACATGTCAATAGAGCTTAAACATGTCAATTCACATCTTTACATAAAATACAAGGTTTATTTTATCAATAAATATTTGATATAATTTCAAAGTACATTTGACATTTAACAGAAAAAAATAGTATAGAACATAGGTTTTTTTTTTTTAAGATTTTATTTATTTATTTGACAGAGAGAGAGAGATAGTGAAAGCAGGAACACAAGCAGGGAGAGTGGGAGAGGGAGAATCAGGCTTCCAGTGGAGCAGGGAGCCCGATGCGGGGCTTGATCCCAGGACTCTGGGATCATGACCTGAGCTGAAGGCAGATACTTAATGACTGAGCCACCCAGGCGCCCCTAGAACATAGTTTTAATGTGGCCAAAGAAGGTGTTCTATCCAGAGCTGAGCATATCATGAGCCTAAGAATTGGTCCTGGGTTGGTACTTGGACCACCAAAGGGCCACCAGTACATGAAAGTGTATTTGCATCTCCAACCAATTTTATATTCTATACCAAAGATCCCAGTTCAGCAAGTCCTTTTTCATTACAGAAAGCACTTTTACTAAATAATATTCTTAGATACACATATTTATAAACAAGTCTAGAATTCATGAATGCATTAATAATTTTCCATAACCAAATATAGTCTTAATAACGTTTTCCAGTGTACAAGTGCCTCCTACACAGTGCTTTTTCAGTTGTTGAGGCTTAAAGCACTTTGTGCTGATTAATAGTGTCTCATTGTTGGTAAGAGCCCTGGCCCCATACTATGTTAGGTTCTGGGGAATCACAGGCAGGATATGGATAGTCATCTGTGGGAAGAGGGATGCTGGGAGTCAAAAGATAGAGTCAGTATCAGGGACAATTTATAACTTTGGAACAATCAAGCTTCTCCACTGTAACCTAACATAAAAGAATAAGAACAATAATCTTTGATGTGGACAATATTTGTAAAATTTTATGTGATGTGTACACTTAAAAAGTCTAAAATTACTTTCGCTCTGTGCAAATGCACATGCTGTGTAAATGCAGATTTCAGATAGGACCTCTAATCCCTGTCCCCTCCAACACACCCGCTGACCAGAAAGATATCACTCAGTGCTTCCTAAATGGAGTTTCAGAAGCCAACCATCATGAAAAGCCAGAATAAAATCTATATGATAAAGACAAGTTATTCATACCATAGAGAGCTCATATGAGTACCACATCTTAAGGGCTCAAGGAGAGGGAGATAGCAAGGTGGGGTGGGGAGGGGGTCTTACATTACAACATCAAACAGTATCTGGCACAGAAATCTGATCTTAACAGGTGAGCTTATCTGTGATTAAGCCAGGTTGGCTTAAAGAGTCAGATTTGGGGTAGAGACAAGTAAAACACCTGTATCATGTGACTTTCCTCCTAACTTCTCCTTGATCTAATATAGGATTGATTTCCTGCCCCCATCTTCATGATAGTCCCAAAAGAGTGGAAAGGCAATATAAAATATTAGAGTTCAAATGTTAGTAAAGGACAAATGTGAACTCTGACCACTCATGAGTTTATTAACTTGAACAAGTAATTTCTTTGAAACTCAGATAAAATTAACTCTAAAACGGGAGTAATAAAAGTTCCTATTTTGAAGGATATTGTCAGGAGGGAGAAAATGTGTATAACATTATCTGCATAGCATTTAATACAAAATTATACTCCATAATGTCAATTATTACTATTATTATCATACAGAGAGGAAAAATCTTAAATATGTTACATAATCACATAGATTCCAATGCTCTGAAATTGGGGCAGAATATTTTTAGGATAACATTCAAACTTCCCACAAATATTTTGATCTGAAATGGCACAGACCACGGCTCAAAGACCCATTCTGACTCCTATCTTCCCCTTTTTCTCAGCTAAAACAAATGGACATGTGTGTGGACATATTACTATCTACTTCCCTATGAAACCTTTCCTGATAACTCTATTCTAAACCCTGATTTCTCACTTTGTTGACTGCCCATGGTGTTAATTGTAGAGAATATGTTAGCATACTTAATTTATTTCTGCATTGCAGTTTCTCCTCGGTCTCGTGTGCATATTGCCTTATTAACAGATCTGTTAAATTCTTAGAAGTCAGGGATTATGCCTTATGTCTCCCGTGGGCCTCCCATGCCACATAATTAGCACATTCTGGAAAGATTCTAAGTCATATTGAATCCTAATTCCCATAAACCTCCCATATCCACCTTATTTTTGGTACAATTCCCAGTTGAATTTCAACTACTTCTCTCAAAATGCAATTTCCATAATAGTATACAGTGTTCTAATAATGTCCTGATCAATGCAACTGCAGGGTTACTGCTGATTATACACCTGTTTCTAAATCCCAGAGTCTTCAAGTGTTTTTCTTATGTGTCTTTTTTTAATTGTTAAACTATTATCATTTCCCAAATATTCTGAGTTATTCAGTTTATGGTCTAGTTTGATATGTGGGTTTTAGTTTATCACAATGCAGTCATTCTATAAAAATCCCTTCTTTTATCATTTGGGGACAGTTACGATTATTATTCAAGGAATATCATGGTAAATTTTTCAAGAATGATCACATTTTAAAATTAATCAAGATTTTAAATTTGTATTTCCTGTTCCATAAGCCTCAAATCAAACTTGATTAATCATTTGACCATGCAATTATTTTGAAAATCAGAGAGTGAGTGCATAGGATGCCTATGTCTGGGTGGAACATTTTTATTTTGACTTATAACATCTTTCTCTTTCAAAAGAATTAAATGGGCATTGAAGAAAATATGGAAAATACAGAGAAATACATATAAATCAATAAATTCCCATGGAATCTCCTACCTATAAATACTCACTAACATTTTTTAACTTTTCATTTTGAAGTAATTTTCAACTTAGAGAAAAATTACAAAAATAGTTGGAAGAGTTTTCATATATCCCTCACCCAACTCTTTCTAATGATAGCTTTTGCACAATCACACTACCAGGATCAGAAGGAATTACCATGGATAGAATATTACTAACTTGTTGGCTATTTTTCTTTTTCCTAGTTACCACTGTCTTTACCATCCTTGCACAAATTTCCCCAGGCCATATCAGACTGGAAAGCAAACATGTCAAAGTAATATTAACAAAAGAGTATTTCTCTAAATACAAACTCATCTACAGAGCTGAGAGAACTCCTGGACCTTCTCATTCATTCATTAACTATTTGCTTCCAACTTCCTAAGAACTGGGCATTATTTTAGGCTCCGGAGATATGACTATGAACAAAGCCCTTCCCGTGATGGAGCCTGCATTCTACTGTGGGAGACAGACAACAAAAATGCATTTATACTACAATAGTAGGAGGTACTATGGAAATAACAGAGCAGGAAATAATTGGGATAGAAACTGGTAAGGAGGGAGAAAATGATTTTACATATGTGGGTAGGGAAGACCTTTCTGATCATGTAGCGTTCTGAGTCAGCCTGGTAAATAGTGAAAAGGGTTTCCAGGCAGAAACTGCAAAGCCCTAATAGAGGAACATACTTGGCATGTTGTAGCAGCAGCAAGGATGTCCTTGTGAATAGACTGGGCTAAGGGGAAGCAAGGTAAGAAATGGAGTCCATAAGCCGATGGCTAGGCATCAGATCAAGTGCAATATACCTATCCCAATAAACTCCTCTTGACTTTTTATGGAAATTCCCTGTGCCCTTCTAAACAAATTCCTCTAGGCTGCAGCAGAGATTCCACCAGGTCCTCCCCTGGGTTATAGTGATGATTTTTTGTCAATTCTCATGACCCACTACCTTGGCTCTATGTGTGTGTTCCAGGAATCCACACTAGCTGGCTTCTTGTTCAGGCTTTTACTCTAGACAGTGCCCTCAAGAGGTGTCCTGCCTCCCTGAATATCACCTGAGAGACTGAATGGCTATAGACAATGGCTAGATTAAAAGTAGAACTCTGACCCACAACTTGCAACAATCTGCCCAGGAAACCAATCCTTTATCTACAATTAAGAACCCAGGAAGCCAGCCTACTATAGGTCAGACCTGGAGGCCAGGTTGGTATCTCTAGGAACAATTCAAGCTAAACAGTAACTTCTGTAACAATTGGCCCAAAATGGCCAGGACTTGATTAATAACTGACAGATTCCCTATTTTTGTTCCCACTTCCAACTTAGAAACAGCCAGAAAAAATTAAATATATTCCCCTAACCAATCACGTGTGATGCCCCACTTCTGGTTAGCCCACTTCCGGCTTCCCCATGCCCACAGCTTCCAATCAGGCCACACTTGAAGCCTTCTCTTTTCCACTATAAAGTTTTCCCACTCCTCTGCCTGCTTTTGAGTCTCTGCCAAAACTCAAGTGCAGTGGCTGACTCTCTTGCTATAGCAAGTTCTTAATAGGTAGCCTTTGCCTTTCTCATTTGGCTGATTTTATTTATTTCTGCATACCTTCCAGTAGGGAAAGTCCCTCAGCCTCCAACTTCCACAGTAATAAATTCATATATATATGTCTATACTGTACATGATGTGACTAGATGGTTGAACTATCTATGGTAGAAGTTTGAAATGTGTGTGTATGTGTATTATACATTCAAGCTTTTTCCTTAAGGTTTGGTAGAGTTTGGATGACATATACACATTTTTGCATGTAACTGTTAATGGTTTATATTCCTCAAGGGTTCAGTCCTAAGCTATTGTCTCTTTTCCTCTCTATACTTCCTTCCTCCATTACTCTGCTTCCATGAAGATGACTTTCAATTTATGTTTCTTGCCCAGACCCTTTCTTTGAGCTTCAGACCTTATTTCCCACTACCTCTTGGGTTTCAAAAAGACACCACAAACTCAAAATGAATAGGTCATCTTTCTCCACTGACCTGGTACTTTTCCAAGTCGGTGAACGGCACTGCCATTTACCTGGCTGAACGATCTAGAACACCAGGTGTCATCACTGATATCTTCGTCTTCCTTTATCCTCCATATCACATCCAGTCATCTATCCTTCTCAATTTTACCTTTTAAGTATAATCATTGGACATCTGAGAGTTAGGAACCCTTTCTCTGCTTTATTGCCATTTCTATCCTAGTCTGAGATACCTTCATCTTTTATGTGGTGTTCTGCAATAGCATCTGTATTGGGTTCCTAGGGCTACTGTAACAAAGTAAAAAAACTGGGTAGCTTAAAACCACATAAATTTATTGTCTCATCATTTTAGAGGCCAGAAATTCAATATCAAGGTGTTGGCAGTACCATGCTCTCTGTGATGGCACTGGGGGAGAATCCTCCCTTGCTCTTCTAGGTTGGGTGTTTGCTGGTAATCGTAGGCATTTCTTGGCTTATAGATGCATCACTCTAGTCACATGGCTGTCTTCTCTTTGTGTTTTCACATTATCGTCTCTCTTTACATGTCTGTCTCTGTGTCTAAATTTCCCTCTTTTATAATGATACCAGTCATATGGGTTTAGGGTCACCCTAATGACCTATTTTTAACTTGATTACTTCTGTAAAGCCCTAGTTCCAAGTAAGGTCACTTTTTGAGGTACACATTCTGGAGGTTAGGACCTCAACATATAATTCTGGAGGGCATAATTCAGGACCTAAACTGGTCTCCTTGATTCTCTCAAGTTACCCAGTTCCATTTTCTACTCAGTAACTAGAGTAAACTTTTCGAAGTTCAATCTGATTAATTCATTTATCTGCTTAAAATCCTCCCATGCTATTCTACTAGTCTTAGGATAAAAACAAAACTCCTCTGACATGGCCCACAAGGAACTTCTCAGTCTGGTCCAGTATACTTCCTGTACCACAACATGTCCCCTCTCATTTCTGTGTTGTTGTTTTTTTTTTTTAATTTTTTATGGTTATATTAATCACCATACATTACATCATTAGTTTTTGATGTAGTGTTCCATGATTCATTGTTTGTTCATAACACCCAGTGCTCCATTCAATATGTGCCCTTTTTAATACCTATCGCCAGGCTAACCCATCCCCCCACCCCCCCTCCCCTCTAGAACCCTCAGTTTGTTTCTCAGAGTCCGTAGTCTCTCATGGTTCGTCTCCCCCTCTGATTCCCCCCCTTCATTTTCCCCTTCCTACTATCTTCTTTTTTTGTTTTTTAACATATAATGTATTATTTGTTTCAGAGGTACAGGTCTATGATTCATCAGTCTTACACAATTCACAGTGCTCACCATAGCACATACCCTCCCCAATGTCTATCACCCAGGACCCCATCCCTTCCACCTCGCACCACTCCAGCAACCCTCAGTTTGTTTCCTGAGATTAAGAATTCCTCATATCAGTGAGATCATACGATGCTTTGTCTTTCTCTGATTGATTTATTTCGCTTTGGACAGCCACATGCAGAAGAATGAAACTGGACCATTTCTTTACACCACACACAAAAATAGACTCCAAATGGTTGAAAGACCTCAATGTGAGACAGGAGTCCATCAAAATCCTAGAGAAGAATACAGGCAGCAACCTCTTTGACCTCAGCCGCAGCAACTTCTTCCTAGAAACATCACCAAAGGCAGAGGAAGCAAGGGCAAAAATGAACTATTGGGACTTCATCAAGATAAAAAGCTTTTGCACAGCAAAGGAAACAGTCAACAAAACCAAAAGACAACCGACAGAATGGGAGAAGATATTTGCAAATGACATATCAGATAAAGGGCTAGTATCCAAAATCTATAAAGACCTTATCAAACTCAACACCCAAAGAACAAATAATCCAGTCAAGAAATGGGCAGAAGACATGAACAGACATTTCTGCAAAGAAGACATCCAAATGGCCAACAGACACATGAAAAAGTTGCTCACCATCGCTCAGCATCAGGGAAATCCAAATCAAAACCTCAATGAGATATCACCTCACACCAGTCAGAATGGCTAAAATGAACAAGTCAGGAAATGACAGATGTTGATGGGGATGAGGAAAAAGGGGAACCCTCCTACACTGTTGGTGGGAATGCAAGCTGGTGAAGCCACTCTGGAAAACAGTATGGAGGTTCCTCAAAAAGTTGAAAATAGAGCCACTGTATGACCCAGCAATTGCACTACTGGCTTTACCCCAAAGATACAAATGTAGTGATCCGAAGGGGCACGTGCACCCCGATGTTTATAGCAGCAATGTCCACAATAGCCAAACTATGGAAAGAGCCAAGATGTCCATCAACAGATGAATGGATAAAGATGTGGTATATATATACAATGGAATATTATGCAGCCATCAAAAAAAAAAAAAGAAATCTTGCCATTTGCAACGATGTGGATGGAACTAGAGGGTATAATGCTAAGCAAAATAAGTCTCCAGGACTCTTTTATGTACTGCTTCTTCTGTCTGGAATGCTCTTTCCTTCCTTCTTTTACCTAGTATCTTTATATGTGTTCTCAGATTTTTCTTCTTTTTTTTTTTTTTTAAGGAAATCCTTCCCCAGCATGTTTCCCTTCCAAAATTACAATTTTTTATCTGTATAAAAATGTGATTAATATCTATCCCTTCAATTAGACTGAGCTTTATTGAGGGCAAGGAATCATGGTTGGCTTTGTTCATCAATCTATCTCTAGTCTCTAGTAAAATGACTGGTGTATCATGGATGTTCAAAGTAGTTTTTTGATTTGAAGAATAAATTATTAAATGAATCACATGTAATCAAGAGCTGTTTTCTGTAAAACTCTCTGTGGTAAAAGACTAGTTGATTTTTCTCAATCTTCTATGAAATAGAAAACTATGCTTATGTTATCAGGAGCCAATGATCAACAATTTGGTGACTGGTGCCAGTACATGGACCACACTTTGAGTAGCTCTGATCTCTGTATCTTCTCTAGTTTGATCATTCATTCTAAGTTTTTGGAATCAAACTGATCTCTTTGCAGGACAAGGGACTTAAATAATTGATTTGTAAAAGTAAAAACATGTACACTAAAATGCTGCCATTTAACTTATTCATTTGCCTAGAACACTGTAACCTGAAGAGTGAACACTGTTTAGAGATAACTGCTAGTTGTTCATCCTTTTTCCAGTCTGTCAATGGCCTTTTTAAGTGGGACCACCTCGACCATAAAGTAAGCCTTGAGTAGAGATCTGCCATGCTGATGAACTTAGCTTCTTAATATTTGTCTGCTCAGCTATCATGAGTTATAATGGGTACTCTCCATCTGAAAGTGGTGACAATAGATGACCTGTCTCCCAAACTTGTCAAAGGTACTGACTGCTAACCTAAGAGTAACTGCTGGTAGTCTCTTTTTGTCAGGAAGATATCTATAACTAGAAAATCTAACTAGATACATAGGCTAAACTCTTTATACAGGGAATCCTTTATTAGCCAATAGTTCAAATTACTAATAAAGACTATAAAACAGTTTTTCAAATCTTCGGACTCTATATCTTAGGAATAGTCATATATATGTTTTTTTTTTTAAACCTTGTTCTGTTTTTGTCAGGGTTTCTCTGAAACCAGGGCGAGTTGACCATCCAGTTGAGTAGGTGTTCTCTCTTTGTTACCTGGAATCCTGGTAAAGTTTCTGGCAGAATTTTTCTATCTCAGGGAGACCTATTCATCTGGAATAGATTAGAATTATCTGTCTGGCACAAGATTACTATTGCAGCAAGTGATGAATTATCCAAAACATTTATGGTGATAGCTATTAGCTAAACTCCCAAACTCAAAGAGAATAAAAGGAAAAATTCTGTGTCTATACCAACTTTTAAATCTTAAACTTTCTTCCCAGAAGATCCGGATGTCATATCAACCATGACTTCTCCAATAAATATTAATTGCATTCTTGAGCTATAAAACCCACTAAATGAGATGTAATACATTAGCCACGGTACTGAAAGGGAAGGGATGACCTATACTTCCATAAACTATCAAATAGGGGCCCCATGTTTTAGAGAACTCTGCTTAGTCCTTTTCCAGCCCATATCCCTCCCCAAAGGAAAAAAAGTTTGTAGTCCAAGGAGTTGTGTCCTCCAGGAGTCATGTCTCTGCTTCTAGATCATGCTTCAGGTACCTGGTACCCCTTAAATTTCCTACCCAGTTGGCTTATATCCCCTTGGAAGTTCTACAAGGACCTCTTCAAAAGATTCAACTTGCCAAAGTACACCACCAGTATGTAAACCCATAAACTTGCTCAGTGAGTGGCTGTATGTCTACAGATGGAGCTGGAATACATGGGCTGGGGTGTCTACATGTATGTGCATGAGGCCCCTCAAGGTGCAAGATAGTGTCCACATGGAACAGACGGCATCTCCATGCTTCAGCTTATAACTCTAAGGGTTCCAATAATCCTGTATTCAAACCGAGTCTTTCTGGTTATTTGTAATGAAACACTGTCAAGCTAGGAGAATGGAACAATCTTTAAGCAGTTTGGTAAAATGATATAAATCTTCTAAATATTTAGTCATATGGTATGTGTGTTTCAATTTTCCCCTGCCCTTATCCACATATGTTAGAGAAGATCCACAGATGGCACTCAGAGGGATGGGTAAAGAGAGTTTAATGAAGGAATATTTACAAAGGTGTTACAGAAATTAAGAGGGGGCAACTGGGTGGCTCAGTTGATTAAGTGTCCAACTCTTGATTTCAGCTTGGGTCATGATCTCAGGGTCGTGAGACTGAACTCCATATCAGGCTCTGTGCTGGGTGTGGAACTTGCTTAGGATTCTCTCTTTCCCTCTCTCTGCCTCTCCCTCCTGCTCTCTCACATGCTCTCTTAAAAAAAAAAAAAGAAAGAAAGAAAGAAAAGAAATGAAGAGAAATCAGTTGCTAGTAATAGCAGGAATCTACTACCTAAGGGCAAGAAAGGGATTTGTTAATGGAACCTGGAGAGAAAAAGCTAAAAAGAACACTTTCCTCCAAAAGTTGTAGCCTTCAATAGAGAAAGAGAGAAATGTAGTCACTGACAACCCACAGCCTGACAGACAGAAGGCTAAAATGAATACCACAAACCTCTCTCTTTTTGCTCTCTCATCTCCTAGTGGTACCTTTTATTGGATAAAGCCAATCAGAAGCCAGATGGAAAGAGAGGTTAGTTGATACAATCCATAGAGTATAGCCTCCCAGCTTTATAGTGCAGAACAGAAGGGTAGAGAAAAAGAAGAAGCAAATGGAGAGTATTCAGCATATGCTGAAGTCAAATTTCAGATCCAAATTCTTTCCTTTAATAACTATGGGGCCTGGAATAAGTTATTTATTAATTTGAAGTCTCCATTCCTCATCTGTAAAATGGGTCCCTCAACAACACATCCATTATGGGGATATAAAGATTAAATAAAAACATTTTAAAGCATTTAGCATTGTATCAAATAGATGTTTAGCAAACAGTTAACTTACACTAGGTGCTCATGGAATTCTACAAGATGAAATCAGTGCTCTTATACTTCCATTTATTCATCAAGCAAACATTTATTGAGTGCCTACTACATATCTGCTACAGTGCTGGACTATGGGGTAGATAAATGAAAACAGGTAAAAAAAAAATCCTTGCACTTTTGGATAAAGTAGAAAAGACCTCTGCTCTAATGTGATTTATAAATTGTGTAGGGGTACAAACAAATAAACAGGCAGTTTCTACATAAGAAACTAAGCACAAGGGATGTAATGTCTAAGAGCTCTAGAATCTAACTTTTTTAGTTTGGATCTTAGATCTTCTAATTTCTTGATTTTTTACTTTGGGCAATGTTCCAGTTACACCAAAATTTAGCAACTAAAAACATTTGATTACACTCATAGACTCTGTGATCATGGACTTAGAGCATAATGATAACTTATCTCTACTCCATATTCATGGAATTTCATCCAAGACGACTCAGAAGCTCAAGGGGACTAGAGGCTCAAGGCTGGAATCATCAGGAGGCATCTTCATTCACATGTCCAGCGGTAGATGCTAGCTGAGACTTCATCCGTGGCTTCTGGACAGAACACCAGTCTGTGAAACCAAGACTTCATGGCAGCATGCTGACCTCAGATATTTTATCTGGCTGCTAAAAGGTCCAACAATGAGTGTCCCAAGAGAATAAGTTGGGAGCCACTGATACAGCCTCCAGTTTAGTCTAAGAAGTCAGGGAGTGTCTCTTCTTCTCCAGTCACAAGTCTATCCAGATTCAGGGATGGGAAACACAGGTCCTCTCTCTCAATGGGAAAGTTGTTAAAATCACATTGTAAGAGGGTATATGGGATTAAAAAAAAAAAAAAAAAGCATTGTTGCAGCTATCTTTTGGAAAATATAGCCATACTTAACTTCTCTGTAACTGTTCATCTGTAAGATGGAGATTGTTTTAATACATATTTAATAGGATTATTGTGTTAAATAGAATGGCACATATATGCTTTAAATCATGACTGACACACAACATAGGTTCAATAAATATTAATATTTATCAGAACTAGGTAATATTTTTCAGAACTAGATACCATTGGAAGAACATAGGTGAGGTCCTTGGACTTGGGGTGGGAGGTCAGTCAGGCAAGATATCCAAACTTGGATATAAAAGATAAGTAAGAATTGCCCAAGCAAAGCACAGAGCAAGGAAAATAAAGATTATTTCTTCATTAAGCAAAATCTGAGATTCTATAATAGAGGCCCAACAATACAACAACGTAAAAACAAAGATGTTTATTTCTCTCTTCTAGACAGTCCAAATGTGAATGCCTAGGTCAACAACACACTCTTCTTCTCATTGTCAATTATAGACTTGATTTCCTTTCAGATCTTTGCTTCTCAACTTTCTGAGACATAGTTGTTGGATATTATTGTCAAAGCGAGTACATAATATCTGGGTTCTAACCAGTGGAAAACAAAAAGAATATGAAAGAGGCATACCCAATATGTTCACACTCAGGCCTGGGAGCAACGTACATCACTTCTCATCTCCACTGACCATAGGACTTCACCTAATTGCAAAAATATTGGAAAATACAACCTCGCTGGCAGCACTGCATCCAGTAAGAAGTGTGGAATGGATATTTTTGGACAACTAGCTGTCTCTTACACCCAAATTAAGGGAAAATAGCCCAGAAGGAAGAGAGACACTGGTGACTACAAGTTACCATTTTATCAAATAAGATGGAGAGCAGAGCATGGTGAGGAGAGAAATGAAGCCACACTGAAGAGACTCGGAAGAGTCAGATCATGAAGGTCATTGTGAGCCAAATTAAAGAGTTTTTTGTTTTACATATAGTGGGAATCCAATGAAGGGTTTTAACATGGGAAAAATGTCATCAGACCTGGGATTTCAAAGAATGCTCTGGAAATCATGTGGAGAATGAATTAGAGGAGTTAATATATAGAATCCTGAAGATGAATGAAGAGGCTGCTATGATGACTGGAACTTCAATTCATCTGTACTTCCTAACACAGCATGAGAGAGCATGTCTGGGCAGGATGTACTTGCAAAACAAGGTAATACTACTTACAGGTAGTAATATTACTTAAAGATAATATTACTTTGCATCAATTTTCATTGTATATATTCATTGCGTATATTTTCCATGACTTTTACGTACTTAATAAGAAACAGTAATTAACTGATTTTCATAGGTCAGAATTTATGGCCATATTTTGAAATGTACATTTATTCGTTTTGTATTTTAAAAAAATCTCTGCACTCTATTGTAACATCTGGCAGTACCATAACTGATATTAGATATAAAGTATACAACCATTTTCTATGAAGTCGCTGCCCAGAAATATGACCTTATTTCAGCAAATGCCCCATTTGTTTGCACTTACTGTATATAAATAAATCAATATACTTCAGTTATCTTAGAATTTTCCACAAAAGCAATTTTTTTGGAACTTTTCATTAACATTCCTGAGCATGTAAATTAACTTACCTTAAATACAGATTTTTTTTCATTTTTATTTTATTTTATTTTTAAATTTTATTATGTTATGTTAATCACCATATATTACATCTTTAGTTTTTGATGTAGTGTTCCATGATTCATTGTTTGCGTATAACACCCAGTGCTCCATGCAGTACGTGCCCTCTTTAATACCCATCACCAGGCTAACCCATCCCCCCACCCCCCTCCCCTCTAGAACCCTCAGTTTGTTTCTCAGAGTCCATAGTCTCTCATGGTTTGTCTCCCCCTCTGATTTCCCCGCTTCATTCTTGCCTTCCTGCTATCTTCTTTTTTTTTTTTTTAACATATAATGTATTATTTGTTTCAGAGGTACAGATCTGTGATTCAACAGTCTTACACAATTCACAGCACTCACCATAGCACTTACTCTCCCCAATGTCTATCACCCAGTCACCCCATCCCTCCCACCCCCCACCACTCCAGCAACCCTCAGTTTGTTTCCGGAGGTTAAGAATTCCTCATAAATGAACAAATACAAAGTAAATCAAGTAGAAATTTGACGAAATGACCCTCGGACAACTAACAAAATGTCATAATAATTACATAACAGTAGATGTAAAGAGGAATCTAGATATCCATGTGATAAATACTTGGAAAGATCTAACTTAGATTTGGAGATTGAGAAAGGTATATTAGCAGATCACTCAAGGTTTGAGCATGTTAGAAATGCAGAAGCTTTGGAAACAGGTATGGCTGGGATTTTAAGCCCCAATTCTGTCACTTATAAGCTGTTACTCTGAGAAAGTCATTTTACTTCCATGAGCCTATTTACTTTTCTATGCATTAATAATAATATCTATATGAATTAGGCATATTGTTGACTATTACATCAATTTATATACACATAAAAATAAGTAACTAGGTATCAAGTCACCATATATACTTCCTAGAGAAAGCCTGCTTCCCTCAGAGCAACTTTTCTTCCCTTTTCTAACATTTTGTTGGCAGCTAAGCCCCTACAACCAGGAACTCTACTAAGTACACCAGGAGCCAAAAGGTTGAGGATTCCAACTCTGCATTGAGAGCAATGTGTCAAAGTAGGAAGAGAACACTGCATAGAAATATAAAATGTAATGAACTTTTAATTTGTGAGAAAGTAATAATCTTTAATAAGATCATGAGACAGAAAACTGAAATAATAATTCTTCATTTTAGGAAGTACAGTATGATACAAAATCAATAATACTCCGGAGCCCATTTATAGGAATACTTTAGAATAAACCTACTAAAAGAGTAAGTGTAAGATACACTGTGTCTTATATTTCTCTTTCGAAAGTGAACTCACTTTTAAATGAATATAGAAGGATATTCAAAATGTGACCCAGATAAAATGTCAAAAAATCTTAAAGGATAACAGGAATTTTTTAATTAGAGACAGCAGGAAAGAACAAGGAACGTGGGACTTAGTGGTAAAACTCGATGAATCCAAATGTTAGCATGTGTTTTTAAAAGTACATTCTTTGGTATTTAGTGAGATTGTCATCCTTTGGCATTAATGGCTGTAAATGAAGCTTTAGGAGAACAGTACTTCACATGTTTAACATCTGACCTATATTCTCTAGGCCAATGTAGTGGTGAAAGTATCTATTTTTCCTTAGGTAACTTCTCTGTAGTACAACATTTAAATTTAACTTAATAAACGTTATTGTATGAATGTTATATGAATAGCACAGGCTACATGGATACTGGGGGGGAATAAGCAAATAAAATACCATGACTTCTTGATCTTACAATATCAAGGGAGTTAGATCACAGACACACATTGAGAAATTCTTCTAAGGTTGACTTTGGTTTTATTTTAAAATGCAACAAAAATGGAAATCAGATTTTTTTTTTTTTTTTGTAAACGAGAACGTTTTGGGAAAATGTGCTATAATGACCTGATGGAAGAAGATATTAATTTTATGGTATGTGGTAGTGAAAGAGGTTCTTTGGAAGAGACAGCATTCAATGCTGGCAACATGTACAGAACTTCAGGAACAGAGGTAGCACAACTGTCAGAGAGTAAACACCAGAATAAAATCATGAATGAATAAGGGGAAATGGATCTTCAGGGAAAAATAAGTAGTCCTCTGTGCTAATATGTAGTAGACTATGTACATTGGGATAAGGATTGGTAAATAATTTTTAAGAAAAAAAGAATATATGAAAAAGGAGATTTTTTTGAAATAAAAATTTTACTGAAATATAATTCAGTGCCATAAAATTAACCCATCTAAAATATACATTTAATGTGGTTTTTTTTTAACTTGTTTATTTTTCTACTGTATTTATAGAGTTGTTCAACAAACACAATCAATTTTAGGGCATTTTCTGGGTCCATGAACAATGCCTTTTTATTTCCCTCAAGCCAGTAAGAGGAATTTGACCTATTCTGTGAAGGACCTTAGATCTTGATTTACTAGGTTATCAGTGCAAAAATTTTTAGTAATAGGGTAACATGATCACCATTGTGCCTACGGAAAATATTCTGGTAGCAGTATATAGTATGTAAAGGAAACACTTAAATCTGAAGAAACTCTCACATATTCTCTGATCTACCCTAATTCTGTATACCTGTGGAAACATCTTTCCACTAATCTGTGGATTATATTCCATGGAAATTCCTTCATGTATAACACTTCAAGCAAACCAGTAAATATTTCCTAAGTAATAACGTGCTTACAACTAGGCTCCTCTCTTTCTTTGGTTAATTGTGTTCCCCTCAGAACCTGACTTTAAAGCACAGTAATAAGTATTTTTTTCATACCTCTCAAAACTACCTGGTTGACATATATGGTAGAATTATTATCCCTGTTTTAAAATAAGAAAGCACAATCAGGGGCACCTGTGTGGTGCAGTTGGCTCAGGTCGTGATCTCAGGGTTGTGAGGGCTCGGTGCTCAGTGTGGAGTCAGCTTGAGATTCTCTCTCCCACTCCCTCTCTTCCCCCCTCCCCCATGCGTGCTCTCTCTCTCTCTCTCTCTAAAACAAATAAATAAATCTTAAAAAAAAAAAAAAGGAAAGATCACAACTGAAATGTTAGAGCTTTCTCGGGAGACACACAATTACCAAACGCCAAAAACATGATTGAATTCCTGGCCTTCTGACTTCATTATCAGGTCTTTCCCACCATAGCACAGCTGCCCCCGCAGCTGTTAACTACGACCTGCCCTTATGTTGAGTCAGCAAAAATAAAAACTCTCCTCCACCCAGAAGTATGTTCGATCTAAATAATTTGGGAGGAGTTAGGATATGTGTTCTTCAAATTTGTTTTAAAACATTTTAGAAACCCAAATATAGAATTAGGAATTGCATTTTGTTAAATAACCTCAGAATACTGAATTTTCTTAGAATGAATTTGACAAGAAAAGCATATAGCATGTGAGCAATAAAACATCTTGCTAGGACAATTTAAATCCCAGAGTAAGACTAACGAGTAGATAGACAAGCACCAATCTAGAACCTGAAACGCTTAAAAAGACCCTTCTTAATCACTAACTTTTCACTAATAACCAATTCCGTTATTCATGTGGCCACCAACTAATAAGCATTCGAAGGCTGCCAAGATCACTCGCAGGGACCATCCAAGAGAAATTCTCCCAGCACTTCTATGAAGTAGAAAGCTAAGGCTAAGAGAGGTGCAAAGATTTGCTCATGTCATTAAAGTCACAAGTCCTCTGACTCCAAATAAAAAGGGTATTTGCACAGGCTAAACACAGAATGCACATTTTCTTATTTGCCAGGACTTCCATGGGAAGGCCCTTTCATTGAACAAGGTTGAGACCAAGTTCAATGCCCAGTTCAAGCCCTTGGCATTCAGTTCTGGTCTGGTACAAGCTTAAATTTCCAGAGGGGTGTTTTCTCTCTTTCTAATGCTGATGTGCCATACCAGGTATAAAGAACATGAAGACAAATCATCCTTCCCTACTCAAGCCCTCCACCTTAACATCAGCCTCCAAACCGCATCAGTAATATTCTAACTCTAAGGTTCTGGCCTTCTTAATGAATGATTCTTTAGGAGCCTCACCATCCTAAGTCCTAATTCCTCATTCTTTTGAACATTCATAGTAAGGTCATGTGGAGATGCGGAGATCTCTGGACTTTGTGTGGCTTCCTCCACTCTTTGACACTTTCTTATTTTAATGCTGGCTACAAAGTTTTGACCTATGGAATAGACCATGGTGTTTCACTGGTATCTTTCAAAGTGTCACCAAGTATTTCTTGGCAAACATAAAAGCCACACTAAAGAGTAAATACACAGGATCAAAACACAGGGGAAAAACCTCTTTGGAGTGAGATGATCCCTCCAAAATGGTTATCAGAGTGATTTCGAAATTATCACCCATGCTATATAATGCAGCTTCCTACATTTTTCTCTAAAAGGAGGTTGGCAGGAATGGTTTTCTCCAGGAATACCCCTAACACTGGCCAGAGTACAAAGGGAGAGTTATCTGCCATATGTCTAAATATTTAAGAAATGGAAATCAAACTGTTTAAAAAAAAGTTCTATCTTTATAATGGACCTTGAAGGTCAGGTTTGAATTTAGAATTCCCAGACTCCTCAGAGTTCTGTGCCAGAACCTGGCAACATGGGAGACCTGGCCCAGGCTCAGCTCTCTTCTTTCTCTATGCCTCACTCTATGCCATTTGAGGACCTCACTTGGGGAGACAGCTCAGCCTATAGTCCCTAGCCCTATACACATGCTCCCTCTTAAACAACCTTCCTTGAGGCCTGTTAATCAACATATCAGCAGTGAGTCCAGCTTCAGGGGCAGATCCGGCCTTGGAAGGTGTGTAAGGTCAACGGAGGCAGGGAATTCTTGTGTTCTGATATCCACTGTGTCATCTAGAAGAGGGCAAGATCCAAGTGTGGGAACATTTCTGGGGCCCTGAAGAACTGCTTAAGTGGGAAAGGGTGTGACTGGAGGAGAGTCAGAACAGACCCTTTAAGGAGCAGAATCAAAGGCTTGAGCCCCTCCTGTCAAGGTCTAAAAGAGGTACCGTCCTCCCTATAAAGTCCGAGCAGAAAATCAAAAATATCCATCAGCTGCCCACCTTGAAAGTCATCATGTAACTACCTTCAGCTTCTAGTGGAAATGGAGGGGTAATGACACTGAGCAGAGATTTAAGATTTCACCACAGCCCTCAAAGAACACAGTTAACCAGCATACATAGGCATAGGAACAGGAATGCCAAACAAATGTAATACAGTGATCAAAGGCATAAAATAGTGAGTGTAGGGAAGTGAATCCCTAAAAGCAGTAAATGGAGAAATAACATACCTAACAACAGATCAGAAGACACTGATTTAGAGAAGTTAAATAACAAGTCAAAAGTCACACTTACAGTAGCTGGGAGAGATTCAGCCCCGGGTGTGTCCATCACTAAAACACAGATTTCGTCTACTTCTTGGAAACTATCTTTGGAGGTCTGAAGTTCCAACCGACATATTTGCTTGCATTTTCCTTTTTTTTTTAATTTTCCTGCAGAAATATTTTAAAGGGCATCTAATAGATAGCTTTCCTTCATATGCACGCTTTACTTCCTTTCCACTGGTTCCTTTCAAAAACCGCCAGAATGATTTGTTTTAGTTTTTGTTAATCTTAAAAATAAAACTGCTAGTTATTTTACCAGCAAAAAATCGGTTTATCGAGAATAACGCAGAACCACAATCCCGCAAAAACAAGCAGCCGGGAAAACCATAACCAAATCCCCAGAGCCAAAGCGGAGGAGGGCTCTTTTATACGGAGGGAGGAGGGCCGAGTTGGAAAGGCTGTTGTAAACAAAAAGTCCATTGGAGCAAACTGGGAGTTGGAAGTATAGTGGCTTCTTATTGGCTGAGCTCTGACTGTCTCTCATTGGCGGGGCCGTTACCAGGGCGGAGGAAAGCCTTTCTTGTACCTGCGAAGTCCCTCTTTCAGTCGGATTAGTACCTGACAAGGAGGGGCAGGGCCTGAGAGCTCCTTCTGCCAAATATCTAGACTCCATTTTAGCGAGGCTTCTCATTGTTAATTTTCATATTTTGCTCATTTTTACCTTTTTCATAACCTGTCTTCCTTATTCCGCCTCTTATCCCTTTTTGTCGGTCTCTAGGAATTCACTGGACTTCTAAAATTCCAGTCTGTGAAGCTCAGCAGGGAATACTGCTTATCTGGGGATTTCATAGGAAAGGAGAAACTTGTATTTGAATAGCCAACTTTATCTCCCCTGCATGCCTCACTTGGCTCATTACCCATTAAAAAAAAAAGTTCTTCCTTGCAACTTTTGCACTTAGGTGATTATGAAAAGAATTAAGTGATGTGAATTTCTTAATCAATTTCATGCTGAGAGGATCAGCAAGTTATAACAGAAAGAGAATTTTAAGGGAATTAATACCCTATCTAGTTTGAACCTTCCTCTGTTTCCACCAAGCAGGCCTGGATACTCAACATTGTCAGCAAAAATAAACAATAAATCAATGGATAAATAAAAAACAGTAGTCCTCAGCTACAAGACACCTTTTCGAACACTAGTTATCGAGGCTGTGTGTGAAATGGTAGGGACATTTACAACTATTCTGGAATGTTATGTCTTAAAAAAGATAACATAAAATAGCTCCAGTTTGTAAAGCCCTGCTAGGATCCAGATGTTTTATATTCCCATTTCTAATCTCCCCATTTCTTTCAGTCATTTTTATCTTCATATAAGAGATGATAATAAAAGATACTACAGGTAGGGAGACTGTCCCACAGTCCCACAGCTGACGAGAGGGGGAGCTGTGACTCAAAGCCATCTGTGTATGAATCCAGCTGCCACTGAGCCATCCGCTCCTCCAAGGTAAGCCAGACTTAACTTTAGGAGGACAGAATGCTAAAGCTTAGGGGCCAGCACTTTGTCCCACCCATGGAATAGTCCAGCTTATTCTTTTTCCATGGATCAGGAGCCTCAGCAGTTCCTGGAGTCATAGCCTACCATAGTAGAAAAGATGGAATTCTTGGCATGAGATGGATCTATGTTAGAACCTTAGTTCACCAATTACCTGTAAGACCTTACACAAGTCACAAAACCTAACCTCAGTTTACTCTTCTGTGAAATGTGAATCACAGATACGAAATCAGTCCACAGTAAAAGTGAGCAAGAACATGACTTTCGTTTTCTCAACTCAGGTACCTTTCTATTTTTAGCTTTCATTCTGCAAAGGAGGAAGAAATACCTCTCAGTCGGTTAGGTGCCCCATCCCACTCCTTTCCTTATGTAATTTGAGAAGGCTTACAAAGGTGTCAGTGGTGAACAGTAAAGAGGAATATCCAAATATCTGTCTGGGCCAACATCCACTAAGGCCAGCATCGTCTTGTGTTGTGATTAGACTTCATGAAAGTCACCATAGAGCCATATACAGATCTGGTAACTTTCTTCCCTCTGTGTGGTACATAGAAAGGTACGTAGAGGCATTATTACCTCTATGGGGCACATAGAAATTTTTCTCCTGATTCCCAAAGATGCTGGGACAAGAGATCCTCTGTGACACTACAACCTCATCTATCCCAGTAGAGTACTTGTCATTTCTCCTGTAGGGTCTTGCCCTTCCATTGGGCTCTAACAAGATTACAGGCCAGCAGTGGACATGCTGAGCATATTTAAGTCCCAGAGAGCTTGTTTTTAAAACTCATCTTTTATACATCAAACATAGAATAGCTTCATTTTGTAACACCCTACTAGGATCCAGATGTTTTGTATTTGCAATTTCTAATCTCTGCATTTCTCTGAGTTATTTCCCTCTTCATATAAGAAGTGAGACTAAAACATATTGAGATATAAAGAAATTTCCCTAAGATTCCCCAAAATTATTGTCAGTAATAATCACAAAATGACATGAATAATAATTATGGTCAGGAAAAAAAATGCTTTCAGTGAAAATTATCTTTTATTAAACTTTGTACATATAATCATACCATTAAAAATAAATAATAAACATAACAATACAAAAAAGGGGGGAAAAGGAATGAATTTATACTCTTTAATTGCATTAATGTTTCTTTGGAGGAAACTTAAAATAAGTAGTGCTCTATTGCTGTGATACCATTATAATTTAATAATAATTACAATAAAAAGACAAATTCTGTTAAAGATAGTTAAGTTCCGTAAAATATTTCATGCATGAACTAAAATATATATGCAACTAACAAAGAGAGTATACCTCACAGTTCACGCTCTGTTTAACTTTTTAAAATTTTAAGCACAAATAAAAATTTCATTAATCACCCATTATAGCAGAAGCGAAATAATTCAAGTTCTGTTTTCTTGTCTTTACAATCATATGTCATTATTGTTTATTTCGAATATTCTGCTTAAACACAGTGTATAGAGCCATTAACTCCGCAGAACAAAGCTGGAAGGACTCTGAACCTTCAACACAGTTTTTCTAGGAATGACTTTGCTTACAGTTGAGCATGTGGATGGAGGGTCTTTTCGTTTCCTGGGGCCACTGTGTCAAATTACTTGGTGGTTTAAAATAATAGAAATGTATTCTCTCATAGTTCTAAAGGCTAGACATCCAAAATCAAGGTGGTGGCAGGGCCATGCTCCCTCCACAGACCCTAGGGAAGGTTCTGTCCCTTGTCTTCAGGTGACCGTCACAGTCCTGGGTTTATGGCTGCATCATTGTTATCTCTGCCTCTGTCTTCAAATGGCTTCTCCTCTATGTGTCTCTCTCAGGTGTGTCTCCTAAAAGTCTTCTTGTCATTGGATTTAGAGTCCCCTTTCCTCAATAATCCAGGATTGTCCCATCTCAAGAACCCTAATTACATCGGCAGAGACCAGTTTTCAAAATTCACACAGGTTCTGGGAATCAGGATATGCACGTATCTATTGAAAGACCGGGAGCTCTCTAAATTTCATGTAGAATATAATATTTATTAAAGGATAACTTTTTAAAAAAAGCACAAACTAATTATAAGCTTATATAGATCATTAAAACTCAACATTAACAGCAGCAATTATTTAGAATTTAGACTAAGAAAATATCTTTATCTGGGAGAAACATTTTATTACTGACATTGTTTAGAATAGCCTGCACATGGGAATAATAAAAAGCAGACTTGTAGTTGGTTTTATTGTTGCTGTTGAATTCTAGTCAATGAACCCCTTTACTGCCTGTGTTCAGGGCATACCTGGCCCCCTCCTCCTCCCACAAGGACCTATGCTACCCATTGCAGGCCATAGCCTCCCTGCCTTCCAATCCTATAAATGTTTCCCATGGTTCACCACTTCCTAGGACTTGGCCCAGGGAGTGGATATAGAGCCCTTTTACTCAGAACTTAACTCCAGTTCCACTCTCTCTCTTCTTTTTCCCCCCCTGAATCTCATTTTTCTCTGATCCTAGAGAATTCTTTCCTAATGTGAAGCATATAGAGTGATGAGTAAATGGAAGTAAGTAAACTTGAACTTCTCATACCGTTTCTCCCCAAGTTTTCTCTCTATGCCAACAGTTAGATTCTCTTAGGAGCCTGAGCATTTTAAACCATACAGTCATAAAAAGTCATTCTTTCCGGCTTTATGTTTCACATCCTTTCCCTAAGGCATACCACACTTTGGGGACATTGCCATAGAAAAGAGAAATCTTTATCTACAGCTCTTTTGGATTTGTTACTATGTTTCCCCACTAGCAGAAGCAGAGACTGCGGCTTAAAGGCTCACTTATTTCCCAAGGGCCTCACTTGACCAGAGGTTTAAAATATCTTTCCTTGGACCTTAAACTTTAGAATCTGCTTAGTTCAATTAGACTGAGCAAGACAGGGATATGGATGCTGTTTAAATTGTAGGTTTGATTCCTATATCCATGGTAATCATCATATATGTCTATGATGTCATGAATATGTATGACATGTTATCATGTATGTCTGTGACAGCTAAGTTGTAGGTGCGAGTTCTATATTCTAATCACCATGTAAGGGGCAGGAGGTTATGATGTACAGGAACCCAATGTTGCTTCTTCTTCCCCTGCCAAGTATTTTCTTTTTTTTTTTTTTTTAAGATTTTATTTATTTGACAGAGAGAGAAAGAGAGCACTCACATGTGCACAGAAAGGGGGAGTTGGAGAGGGAGAGATCATGACCCAAGCCAAAGGCAGACCCTTAACCAACTGAGCCACCCAGGCATCCCTCTCCCGCCCCCACCAAGTATCTTCTAAATACATGCCCCGGGCGCCTGGGTGGCTCAGTCAGTTAAGCGTTTGCCTTCGGCTCGGGTTATGATCCCAGGATCCTGGGATCGAGCTCCGCATCAGGCTCCCTGCTCCGTGGGAAGCCTGCTTCTCCCTCTGCCCCTCCCCCTGCTTTTGTTCCCTCTCTCGCTGTGTCTCTCTGTCAAATAAATAAATAAATAAATAAAATCTTTAAATACATGCCCCCTCAGGGGAGCCTGGGTGCCCAGTCAGTTAAGTGGCCAACTCTTGATTTCAATCAGGTCATGATCTCAGGGTTCTTAGGTTGAGCCCCAAGTTGTCTCTCTCTAAAACAAATAAATCTTTAAAAATAAATAAACAAATGCATGGCCCCCTCAGATGATATGTCTCCATTGAAAATATAAGGTATAAAGCACAAGCACAGTTCCTAAACAGGAAGGGTTAATAACAAAGAGCATGATTTAATACTCAGTTCTTATAAACTAAAGAAAACTCAATGGCATCATCTTTCCAAGCACTACTCGATGGGTGGCATCAGCATTTTATCTGCTTTTACATATTGTAACCGTTAAACCAACATGATAGGGGTCTTACGTTATTTCAAAATTAAAAGTGTGAAGGAGATTTTAAAAGGCAAGTTTTTTATTCTGGCACCTTCCCAAGGAACATCTGTGAATGCTTAAGAAGGGAGTTATTAAACTTCTTCATTTGTTCATGTTCCATTATTCATTCACCTCAAAGAGAACCTCAGCGATTTCTAAATGAGAATTCTGTGTCTACCGCTGTTTCAGTTCATCCTTCACAATTTTATTTCTTCTGTTTTCCACACAGTTGAAATTTCCCTCTTTTACGTTGAAGTTTATTATATGGTTTCGGTACTGTCTTGGATATTTTATTTGTAAAATGTATTTGTGACAACTTTCATTGGAGGTTTCTTTGACTTTACATATGTGTGTTCAGGCAAGGTCTGGATGCTGCTATATGGGGAGGATGGGGAAAGGAGTTTGCCCGATGGCAGCCTTCTGGAAAAAACACAGCTTTGGGGATAGCATGAGAGGGGAAGAGACAGCTGCCAGTATTGTGATAAGTGAAGAGTAGGTAGGGCGGTGTGTAGAGCAAACACGACCGTTAGCATTTCCTTCTAATAAAGACTGTTCATGATACTTCAGATACCTCAGTAAGCAGGAAAAATTATCTGAAAATTAATGCCCTGCATTTAGATGCACTTAGAAGTCTAAAGAAAACAGAAAGGAGGAAAAAAATGTATGCCATCCTCATTTTACGTCCACTGTTTAAAATATAGTATCTCCCAGGGTTCATAGTAATACTGGGAGATAGGTCTCAGTGTCATTTCTATTTTACAGAGAAAAGTCTAACTAGGTCTGTTTCTCCCATAATATATTATCCTTGGTGATGTTTATCGCAGTTGAGATTGTCCATTTATTTGTTGATTCTTCGATTGATGTTGTCTCTCCTATATTAGTCTGTAAGCTTAGTGAGAGCAGGAACCATGCCTCTTACATATTTGTCTGTTTGGTTCCAGACAAATAAGCAAATATTCCCAAAGTATTCCCAGAGTTCCACAAAGAATTCCCAGTATTCCCAGAGTTCCACAAAGAATTCCCAGAGCCTGGGGAAAAAAAGTCATACATAATAGGTGCTTAATAAATATTTGTTCAATGAATGAACTAGTTTCATGCCTTAGTATTAGAAAATGACAGCACTGAGGTTGGCACCTCTGCCTGTGATGGGAAAATTCACCGTAATAATTAATCTACTGTTTCCTTGCTCATTTACTTCTAACAATCTCTTTAACTCTACAAGATGGGTTTTTAGATAGCGTTGTAAACAGATGTGATAGTATACATATGGTCTCTGGGCTGTTTGACAGTCCCTTAATAAAAACGTTTTCCACCCATCCCAGGAATTCTGTCATTAATCATGTAACATATCCCAAAGCTCACCTGCTAACTCTACAGTATGTCATTATTACTCATTAAATGCCTGATTTGGGTCACAATATTGAAGCCCTGGGAGCCTTTAAAGAGACCTGTTTCTACAGTAATGCATATGCAGATTTTCCCCTTGGCATCTACAAATATAAAACTGTGGTAACAGATGCCTTCTAAGTTTGACAGCCCCCCCCCCCAAAAAAAATATATATATATATATAGTTATTTAAATACGTCACTAGATGACTACACAGATTAAAAGGGAGCTCCCATTATCTGAGGTCAAACAGCACAGGAGCTTCATAAATTCTATCTTGTTGATCGATTCATATTAAAGGCCACATCTTACTTTGCACATACACACATACTCCTTCCTGCACAAAGCTATGCTAGTGCTCTAAACATTTCTGGAGTTAAGAAATGTGTACCCTTACTGGTTATATTACCATTCTTCTCTCAATCTACCTCACCAGGTTTATATACCAGCTTTTAGGACTGTCTCTCTAAGGATCCTCCCATCAAAGACTAACCACTAAATAAGGAAAAGAATGGCTCCTAGCTACCTTAACTCATTACTTATTCTAGGTTAAAGGTATAAACAAGTTAAATATCAGACCAGTTTAAAATATATTGAAAAATTATACTGCAAGGGAGTTAGTGAAAAAAAAAATGTAAAATAAGGTCCTAAGATGGCATTCATAAGCTGATAGAAGATGGGCAAGCTAGGAACCCATCCACACTCATTCTGCAATAAACATAAATACCCTATAACACTTTTATTCACCCTAAAAATGTTCTCTCCTGGATGCTTGAAATGCTTCAGTTAGATATACTGATGATATCTCCACACCTTTTTTAAAAAATATTTTATTTATTTATTTATTTATTTATTTATTTATTTATTTATTTATGTATGTGAGTGGAGAGAGAGAAAGAGAGAGTGCAAGCGTGGGGAGAGAGAGGGACAAGCAGACTCACACTGAGTGCGGAGCCTGATGTGGGGCTCAGTCTCAGGACCCTGAGATCACAACCTGAGGTGAAATCAAGAGTCAGATGCTTAACAGAGTGAGCCATCCAGGTGCCCCTGCATACCTTTTAGTAGTCCCTACCGATATACAGAATGGGGTCACATTAGAACCACAGTAACTTCTGGAGTCCACTGAATGAGACGGGATTCACATTTCTTCATTATGAAGTGCAGTCAGCACAATCTGAATAGCCATTTCCAGAGTTCTAAATTTGTAGTGCAGGCAGGGCCCAGCTTCATATTAAATGGGGTTAAAGTTTAGTAAAAGAAGAGTGAATTTCATTCATGATTGCTAGATTCACTTTGCTTATCATTTCTCATACCTGAGAGTATCACTGAAAGTGGCCTAGATTGGGGCGCCTGGGTGGCTCAGTCAGTTAAGTGTCTGCCTTCCAGCTCAGGTCATGATCCCAGAATCCTGGGATCGGGCCCCACATCGGGCTCTGTGCTCAGCAGGGAGCTTGCTTCTCCCTCTCCCTCTGCCTGCCTGTCTGCCAACTTGTGATCTCTCTCTCTCTCTCTGTCAAATAAATAAATAAAATCTTTAAAAAAATGTTATAAAAAAAAGAAAGTGGCCTAGATTATGCTGCTGTAAAAACACCAAACATCATTGGCTTGAAACAACAATGGCATATACCTCGCTAACACCACCTGTCGATCTCTGGTTGGTTGGGCCCTCCTTCTGCTCATTGTCATTGCACTCCATGCTGGTGGAGGAACCACTGTCTGGAAATCAAAGCTTGTGGTAAGAGGGAAAAAGAAAGCTCTGGAGGGCCTTTGCACAAGCGATTAAATTCTCCCACTGAAAGTGATTCATGTTACTTTTGCTCAGTACACACAGGCTAGGACTGCCACTCGCCCTACACAAAAAAGAGAGTCCAAGAAATATAATTCAATACAGTGGCTGGGAAGTGACAAGGGAGAAATGGTCAATACGCAGCACTAATAACCACATTGCATTAGGCTTATAACTTCAAAAAGAAGGAAGGATAAAGAGATGAGACAACTTCAAAATGGTGGTCCTACCATGGAATAAGACATAGCAGCGCAGTGTTGATCTCAGGCTGCTTTATTTGTAGGGCTCCCATTATTCTGTGCTCCTTTGCTTCACTTACTTCCCTTTTTCATTATCTAACATTCCCAGTGATATTCTGCATTGCCTTTTACCTAGGAATGTCTTAAAGGCTCCATGGGTGATAGTTTTTCATGCTGACTGTTTTGTCTTCTTTTTATTTGCTATGTAGAGTATATGAGACTTCTTTGGTGGTCATGTTTTCTGTTTCTCCTGAAATTTGCAGGAGCGGTGGCGGGGGTGGTGTGGATACCTGCAACTCAAAGCAAAATATCTGGAGTCTAAAAATTCAAAGGACTCCGATTCAAAGATTATCTAATGCTGATTGACTGTTTTATATTACTGGATGATTTCCTTGATAAAATATTATGAAAATGGAGAGAAGGATTTGTCCATCTCTTCAGATATCATGAATCTTTAGGGAAGAGAAATCACCATTATTAGAAAAGGAATCAACCAATATAAATGGAAAAATGTATGTCTTTGAGCTGCAGTTGAAAGGCTGTATTCCATCTTCTTATAATATTGGTCAAAAGCACAAGATAAAAGCATTTTCTAAGATTCTGCAAGGAAGACAAAGCTTGGTCTTTGCTCTGCATAAATTACTGGGTCACCACAAAGAGTTCAAGGTTACTGAAGGGATACTATCAACAAAAGGGAAATAGAGATAAGAGGAGGGGCAATTAAAATAGGGGTAAAATAAAAGGGAAAAGAAAATACATAGAAGAAAATACAGTAGGTTAAAAGCATCCTGTTATGCTTATCGGAGAAAAAGCCATTATTCAATGATTACCCCACCACTTCTCCCAGTGAGCACAAAGAGAAGTCATTGCACTCAAGGTCCTCTGTGTGGTGAAGGATTAACTTCTCCCAGAGAAATGTTTGGCCCTTTGTACTGACTCCTAAGAGATATCTCTGAGCCCTTGGCATAACCTGCCTGATAGGAAGGTCTTTGTTTAACTGGGGGCCACAACAGATAGTCTATGTAACGATGTAATTTATGGCAGGGGCGAGGGTGGTTCGGACCATGCCTGTCAGCTCAAATTCTAAACACCATAGCCTGGTTGAACTTCCCTGGTTGGCAATACTCCATGCCTATTGTTTCACATTGTTGCTTGGAGAAGTAAGCACTGTCTGCTTTCATTGAGTTCTGTGCGTCCTTCTAGCAAATTACCAAACAGGACCGTGATCTTGGAGAACACTAAACTGGCAATTGGTATCAGAATGAGGGTGGCTTTAGGATCCCCAAACTTGTACCCTCAAAATAGGCTACTGCATTCAATATGGTTCTAGGTTATTTAGGCTCTCCCAGAATAGAAGGACAGATAATGAGGGCCCCTTAATCACTGAGGCTTAATAGTGAGAATATGTAGGAAGTAAAATATGGTAGAAAACAGTGTTGGCTTCCTGAAAGGCCAGGCTTCATAAAGAATCAGAATATGATTCAGTAAAAAAAAATGCAGTTGATTTTATTAACAAAACATTATCTTTTCTCTTATTTGGGCAATCATTCCATTCCAAAACTGTTCTCATCATTTATAGTGAGTAACTCATCTCCATATCTGTTGCTACTAATTATACTCTACCAACTAAGTTCTCTTTGCTCCCTCTACTGCATGGATGGTGTTTCTTCATGCATCTAGTAACTCATAATTACTCTCACATTTGCTTATTGTGTTCTCTGTGTGTCTTTCGACTTTCACTTCTACTACATAATTCTGTTATGTTCTGTATGTCATGCACATAAAACTCTCTGAGATAGGATTTAGTTGATGAAATTTCTGTCTAATTTGGACTATTCACACTTGAGAGGATAGTCACTATGCCAAGCCACTATAAAGGCTATTGGTGGTCTTTTCAATGCTGTCCAATAGAAATATAATGCAAGCCACACATGTGATTTAAAATTTTTAGTAGCCTCATTTTTGAAAGAGGGAAAAGAAACAGATATACTAATATATCTAAAGTATTATCATTTAAACAAGTGATACTAGCGACTTACCAGCCGCATGTGCCTGGTGGATAGCTGAAAGTCAGGTGGAATAGTGATGAATCCCAAACTTCAAAACCTAGTTGTTACAAAGAAATGTAAGATAATGATTATTATAGAAGATTCTGAAGGCCACCATACTTACTTATCATTAAATTTGAGCCCTATCACTTACTAGCAGTAAAGTCTTAGGAAAAAAAAAAAAAACCCACTGTAAACTTGTAACCGTTGGTTTCCACATATGTAAAATAAGGTCTGTATAATATATTCCTAATTGAGTTATGTATCTTTCAAGGTCTTGGAAGGAAGTAAATTGTACACTCAAACGAAAGGCTTATAAAGTGAATACTTACAGAAGGGGTGGGCAAGGTTAAGGAAATCAGCACAAAATGGGACTAGAAAGGATGATAAGGCTTCATTTTACCACTCCATTTCCTAGTCTAACCTTAAGAGGATGTTGTAACCAGAGTGAGTTAGGTTGAGAGTTTGGAGGTTTGGATGAGTGGCCACATTATAAGAACTGACAGAGCCCAGGCACTACCAGAAATGTTGTGAGGTCAGCAGGGAGCAAGGGTCCCTGGAGCCTACCTCTGTGAATTCTTCCATTGTTCCATCTCCTACCAGTGATTCTCACTGGTCAAACCCAACCAGAATTAGAACAAAGAATGAAATCTGTGGAAGTCAGTCATCTGGGTAACAGAGCAGGGTGGAGGATGAGTCCAGATGGGGGAGGCTAAATGAAAGTAATAAGCACAGGTTATTGTGAGTTAAATGAAGAAAACATTTAGCATAGTGCCTGGTACATAGTACACACTCAATACATATTAGCTATTACTATTAATAACATTGCTTTGTTTAAGTTCTGTACTTACAGTTGATCCAATTGGCTGTGATCAAGATAGTAAGGGTGTGCATGGGTTAGGTACTTACAAGAGCTGATAGCCTCTTGACTGACATGGCCCCCAATCTCTCTGACATTTCCTGTCAGATACTAAATAATCAGTCAAACAAAACCTATAGTTCCCCAAATTTCTCTAATTATACAAATTGGAAGCAATCCAATGGGAGGAAATCAATTTACTGAAAGCCTGTTCCATTTGCCAAAAGATCAATTTGTCAATGACAATATGCCAAATTCACCAAAAGATACTTACTTTCTAAAGACTTACTTCTTTGTTTCTATTAATAATGTTTATAAGAATTTTTATTTAATGATTTGACAGATTCTAAGAGGGCTGCAGAGTTAGATTGCACTCGGAACTCCTACCTGTTTCTCTTAGTTCCACACTTCAGTTTTCCTTCTCTCTGTCCTATATTCCCCTTTTCTTAGCTCCTGGGTGTTCCCTGCCTTCTATGGGTTTTCAATCTCTTGGGTCTTCCTTCTCAATTGAGTCTGCTTTCCTATTTGTTATCTGTGCCAAATACCTTCCTCCCAGATCAAGTTTCTCCTCCATTCTCCTCTCTGCTCTAAGACTGACCTGTAGGGATGGCATCATTGGGCTCTTTTAGCCCCTGGCTTTCAGAAGGATAAGATCAATGGGCAACCACTAGCGGGAAAGTAAAAGAAAGTGAAAGAGGCTGAAATATTTATTCCTCTATGATAGCTATAGCTGGCACTGTCCACAGACCAAAACTCATAGCTCCTGTCAGATGGCTCTCCACACATAGCTCTTTCATCTATAAATTCCAGAAACTTCTCCCTCTCCTTTAACTTTCAAAACTAGGGTGGCACTCTACTCTTGGGGTACAAGTCTTGGGATACTACACTATTCTTTGTGGTTCCCCCACACTCTATCGACACCTTTGAAATAGTCCTTCTTTATAAGCCTTTTTGAATTATTCTCATTTGGAAATGCCATCTTTTCTCTCTTTACTGAATATTATCCTTTAGTATTTTTACTCAGCATCCTTCAGTTTCCCACTTCTTCTCTGTCCAATATTTTTCACCCTCTTTGGCAGAGAGAGGGTAGAGGGGTTGAAGAAAGAAAAAGAGAATAGATGCAAAGAGATGAAGATGGGAAAGGTTAGGAGAAAGACTGAGAGTTAGGAAAGAGTCATGAGGAGAGCAGAGAACCCAAAAGCCCTGTAGCAATCTTCCATCATGCACCCATCCATTGTGAATGGCTAGAAACCATTTGCTTTGATTTATTTTTTCATTTGGCAAAAATCATTTGTTGAACTGATGTTTAAGCAAGTGATGATTTTTTTTATATGTTTACTTATTTGGCTTTCTCTTATTTGCCCCTTATTTTCCTTCTGAAAACGCCACTCATTAAAAGTCAAAGATTTGTTTTGAGTTCCTCTAGTGTTTTGAACTTTTCGGTGATTCCCCCCCAACAAGATGTACATTTTTCTAATGTCAAACTTTGCAAGGCATGTACCTTAGTGCTATCAAAGCAAAAATTCTGCTGGACAAAGTTAAACATGTAGGCAAATGTTGAAGGTTACCACAATAGGAGAAAGAACCCAGAATGTAGTTGGAATTCAACTTCACTGAAACAAAGGATAGGTAGCTTTTCAAGAATGAGTCAAGAGGGCAGATCATAGGCCAACTGTGTTTGTTAATTGGCCTTACCGAAAAGAAAAGTAAATGTTCACCTTTACAACAGGAGGGATTTTACAAAATGGAACAGAGAAGTTAGGCTCTGATCGTCCCACAGAGATTCGGAGACAGGGACATTATCTTTTTTGATGATTTTTATTTCAAAGTGATGGTGAAGAGGAAAATTACCCAGAGCAGGCTGGCAGGCCCCAAAAGATGGGAAGTTACTAACAATAGCAAGAGATAACCAGAAGCCCATTGGGAGCAGGACATAACCAGTTGTTTCTGCTTCTGTAAACAGGTTTCTCCACCACAAGCTCCCTGTACTGCCCTAACCACTATTCCCGCCTAAAGCAACCCTCCCCACCCAGTTTAAACCCACCTATCAGCAGTCAGCACAGCCCTTGTAACCTGACCCCAGCACGGCTCTATAAAAGCTTTGTAACCCCACTACCCAGGGCCCAGAATTTCGAGTGTGAGCTCATTTGGGTCCACTCAGGAAACTCAGGAAAACCTGAGTTTTCCTAATTCTCCAAGTGTCGCTTGGTTTCTCACCGGTGTGATTTTTATTTTCTGCAACATTTTCTTCCAAGTCCTTGAGATAGTCATGGGTTGGTTATAAAACTGGTGAGAGACTTCTAAAAAAAGTTACATCTCAAGGAATAGAAAAAGAATTTACAATTATAGATTTACTAAGTAAAGCTCTAAGAAAAGATGGGAAAGATCTCTGTGATGAGGCCCTCTGGATTCTATAAAGGCCAGGGCAGAGGGCAGGTTGGGGCATGAATACCAGAAAAAGCTATCTGGCATTTAGGCAAGCTGAGGGAAACATTAAGGCCATCTTGGTCACTGTTCTCTTCTGTTCAGAAGGTCTGTTCAAATGTTACACATCTGTTAACTCCATGTATTGCATTTTGAGCTTTGTGAGGACCTGAATTGTGATTGCTGCCATTTATATGGCACTGTAATTAAAAGGTAATTAAAAAAAGGTAATAAAAAGTACATATTAAATAAGAGTAAATACTAGGCAATGATAATTGTGTGTGTGTGTGTGTGTGTGTGTATGCTGGTGTAAGGATTTTTTTCTAGATTCATCCTATTACTCTCCCTTTGAGGAACTCATTTGCCCTCTATCATGAACAGTGTTAAAGACAGAATTCTAATAATGCTTGAAGATCTCACCCAAATCTTCTGCCACAGAGATGTGTTGACAACTAATAGTAATTGCCTATTTTGCTAACATTTCTCTGGAAGTAGGTGTCTCTCACAGAAAGGCTCTGTCAAAAGAGGAAGTAAAGCAAGAGGTCTGTATAGCAATACCAAGAGTGAATTTGATCAGGAGACAGCCCTTCCACCATCTTCTCAAATGTCAGACTTAGAAACCAGACCTTCACAGGGAAATGTGTACAGGCAGAGACAGTGTGCTGAGCTTACAGTTAAGTCCCTGCAGTTATGAATCTATTCCTTTGTTTGCTGTGACTATTATCTAAAGGATTACTTAGGAAATAACTCCTACATTGCTTATCTCCTCTAGTTTACATCCCAAAGCTACTGAGTATAAATGATTTGCCAGGATTGGTAGTCAGAAACTCTAAAATCTATGCACCATAAAGGCAAAAGCGAACAAACAAAAAAGAAGCTAAACAAACAAATTCAAAGACTATCTTTTAAGACTATCTTTTGCAAAACTGAAAGTGTTTTTGCTCCAGCTCTGATCATTAAAGTCTTTGTTTACCATAATAAGAAAACAGCAAATGTGCAATAGAAAGTCAGTCACTCCAGAAGGTCTTGCAAATCCATTGGCCATTTGAAAGGATAAATCAACTCCAACTGCAACCCAGATTCAATGCAAAGGTAATCTCATTGAAAGTATTTTCATCTCCAAAATGGCAACATATTGAGCTGTTTTGCTTGGAAATATGGCCAGGAAGGCTTTGCTCTAGATTTTATTCATACAGTCAAGCTTTTTAGAGGCACTAATCCCTCTGGAGTTCTTTTCCTAGAGTGAATGCAAATGCAGGAGACCCTTGCCTCCAGCATGACCAAAAGAAATTACCTTCTGTAGAGAAGAAACAAACCCTTTTTTTTTCTACTTTGCTTCTTCCTTTCTCTATCTTCCATTGAAACAGACTCACTTGGTGAAAAGATATAGATAGATAGATAGAGTTTGTTTGTTTTGTTTTTTAATTATTATTTAAATTCTATTAGCCAACATAGAGTACATCAATAGTTTCAGATGTAGTATTTAATGATTCATCAGTGGCATATAACACCAGTGCTCATCACATCACGTGTTTGTTTTGTTTTTTAAGTAGGCTCTATGCTGGGCATGGAGCCCAACATGGGGCTTGAACTCAGGACCCTGAGATCAAGACCTGAGCTGAGATCAAGAGTCTGACACTTAACAGAATGAGCCACCCAAGCACCCCTATATTTTTTAATTGCAGGACAGATCAAGTGAAATAAATGTTATGGGTTGAATTGTGTACCCTAGAAGATACATTGAAGTCCTAGCTTCCATAGCTGTGAATGTGACCTTATTTGGAAATAGGTTCTTTGCAGATGTAATCTGGTTAAAATGAGGTCATATTTAATAGGCTGAGTTCTAATCTAATATGTCTGGTTTCCTTGTAAGAAGAGAAAACAAAGACACTAGAAAGAGAACACCATGTTAAGACAAAGCACAGAGAGATGACAACCATATGAAGATAGGAGAATAGATTGGAATAATACTGCCACAAATCAAGGAATCCTTGGGGCTATTAAAAGCTGGGAGATACAAGGAAGCATCCTTCCCTGGGGGCCTCAGAGGGAGCATGGCCCTGCCAACACCTTGATTTTAGACTTCTAGCCTCCAGAATAATGAACCAATAAATATATGTTCTTTGAAGCCACTGGGTTTGTGGTATTTTGTTACACAGCAGCCCTAGAAAACTAGCACAAGTAGCTAGTTGTCTTTATGAAAAGGAGGCTGGGAAATGTCACAATATTTCCAGCACTAAATAAAATTATTGTGTTTCAGGAGCTGGAATTTCATCCTGGCCTTTGGGAGTGGGCTCTGCCTAGTAAAAGGAAGGAGCCTGACAAATCTCCATTCAAATTCCAACTCTGTTCTGTACTGGCAGAGTTATCTCTACGGGCGAGCCACCCTCTATAAACTTGACTCCTCTCTGTAAAGATGGATGTCATAATATCTACTATGCACTGTTTTGTTTGGATGTTGTTTTGGTTTTTAGGATGAAAGGAGATAGTATATGTAAAACAACTGACATATTAAACATTCAGGTGATCTAGGTCCCTTCCTTTTCTCTTCTTTTTCTTCCTAGGCACATACCTTCCCAACAACCAGACATCAACTAATCCCCCGTGAGGTTCAAGCTGATAATAGCTTCACATTTTATATATCCCAGAGATATCTGTAATTTAACAGACAACCCTTAAAGGCAGAAAAGCCCCTGAGGCCGAACCAATGAATTCTATTAGAAAACTCCAGGCTTCTTGATAGGCACTGGAGTAGTTATTTTTTGAACTAGAGAACTTTGCGGTAGGCAGTCAGATCACAACTCAAAGGCCTCTGGCCCCACTCATGTAGCTATCCCTGCTTGGTAATGGTTTCTTTTTAAAAAGTTGATTCCTTATATTTTCTGGCCGGTTGCTTCTTTTCGTGCATTCATTTATTAATCAATTATTCCTGTATTCATTTTTTCACTCAACTGATGAAGTGCACGGTCTGTGAAACACATTAAGGAAGCGACAAAGATCAGCCTACAAAGTTATGGCTTGCCTTTAAGGAGCTTGTAGTCTAGGAGAGAGGAGGAAACACTCCTATAAATAGATCAATGGTGCGATTTAGAAAGCTCCAATATCCAGAACAGAGATTTTATTTTTGTGAGACTTTCCTAGGCAGCCATTTAATCACATTACTTAGTCTCATTCTTCCCTTTACCATCTCTCTTTTTCCTCTTCCCTGCCTCTTATTTTTTTTCTTCTATCCTTCAATAGTTCCAATCTCCCATTCTTCATTTTTTGCTTACATATTTTTGAGCATAAGAGCTACTGTGCCTGTCATAAAGTCATTTTGCATGTGTGTGTTAACGTGTACATCTATGATAATCTGTAAGTGAAACTTGCCTTTTCTCTTATATGAGTCTAAAATATTTATACTATTCTCATATCTCACATCTACCCCCACTGGACATTATTTTAGCATTTCTATTCCATCAGCACAAATCGGTCTATTCATTTCACATTTACTGAGCATCTCGTACCTGTCCAGTACCATACAAAGATGCTTCTCACATTCTTTATTTCCTCTTGTCCATGTAGCATCCCTTTGACAAGTTAATCCTTTTAAAACAAGCTCTTTCTCTTTGAATGACTGCTAGACTTTAGCACCAATAAATCTGAATTTACGTTTTTCCTCCATTCTTAAATACTTGTGACATCCTCCTTCATCAGTAATAACAGTAATACTAGTAATAACAATACTAAGAGTTTATTATAGCTAACGTTTTTTGGGTATTTATCTATGTACTAGACACTATGATAAAATTCAAGGAAAATTAGATTGCTCTGTCAGTAATGCAAAGGGAAATAGATTCAGTTTTTGATTTTTAATACAGGCTGTCAAAGGCCCTATAGAAACAAGAGCTTTGAAAGTCAAAAGATTTGATTTGCATGAGGCAGGTGTTTCTGAGAAAACACCTAGAAAATCTACTGAAAAGCAAAAAGGAAATCCCTACCAGAAGCAAGATAAAGAGCACATGCCTTAACAATAGACTCAAAAAGAAAATAAAGGATTAATTATGTCCAAGGAAAGCTAAATGAAGATTGTCTGGGCTGGGAAAGGGCAGGAGGCTGGAATATGAAGGGGCATGATCTTAGATACCAAAGACAATGGGAACAGACCTGGACTTTGGAGGGGAGCACATAAAAGGAGAAAGAATCAGGACTGAGAGACAGCCAGATGTTATCACCATGATCAGAAACTTGCACGTTTGCTGGTCAATGACTACGATGATTAATTTATGTGTCAACTTGACTGACCATCTGTCCCCTAACATTCACTCACCCTTCATTCATTTAACACATAGCTAAACACATGCCAATCACGGGGCTGTGAAATATTTTTTGGAGATCATCAGTGGGGCGGGGGGGGGGGGGGGAAACAAGGGGAGCAGAGCTGTGGAGACCAGGAGCTCACAGTTGGCACTGCAGTTACTGGAAGATTACAATGCACTGCAGTGGGTTCTCTTAAGGGCATGTCTCAGCAATAGAAGAGAAGAGGGGCTCGGAAGCTAGTAATGGAGAGTCAGAGAAGGGAAGCGGAAGCAGTTAAGCAGATTTTTTGTTCCTCTTAGTACTACTATTAATAAGCTATGAGGCACCATATAAATGTAAAATGGAATAACATTATTAAGAGATCATTCATTCACCTGTTCCTTCATGAATCACCACTGCCTACATGCTAAAGTCCAATTTTCTAGATTGTTTCTATTTATAATCTTAGTGTTCATCCCATTATCCTGCTGGAATGGGACTGAGTTTTATACATTCAGAAAACAATGCACCATTTCATATCAACCTTTCATTCTATTAAAATTTGTGTCTTCACTCTCAGATTCAAGAAGCTAGGTTTGCATCAGAAGGAACACATAGTTAGGGAAAAGGAAGTTTGTATTTTCTAGAACTGGCTTTGCCATAGATTTGCTATAGTCACCCTCTTCAGGACAGAACACCTTTCCCTTAAAATGGGCCATCTGGACAAGATGACCTTTTCCTTCTGCTCTATAAATTCTATGAACCTGTGAGATATTTTTGTTGAAAACACAGAGTCGAATTCGAAGAAGAGAAAACACCTATATATTTCATTTGTCAGGTTTATATCCATGGGAACATCCCTTAATTTCCCTTCACATCATTATTTTCTTTTTTGTTTTTAAGTTGGGATTACTTATTTCAGTATCACTCTATTTGTATCAATCTTAGTTGTAAATAACGAGAACAAATCTGCTTTATGTGGGTAGAAAGATGATCTTTTGAAAGCATACTGGATCACTCATAAAATCAAGAATGGTGAGGGATCAAGGAAAGCTTCTTGGTTGTTAGAAAGTCAAAAATGGGCAGAATGTCGAGGATGCTAAAGGGATTAGTACTAAGACTGTGGTCATACCAGCATAGCAACAACATGGTTAATACTAGGAGACGCCACCAGTCCAGAAACCAGAGGTACCACAGATTCTGTGTGCATCTTTGCTGCTAGTACGGAACATATTTTATTGTATCACTGGCTCCACTTCAAAGTGACAGAAAGAAATATCCAATTGGCCAAGCCTAGCTCATGTGCCCACACTGTACCTAGAGGGGACGGGGAAAAAGGAGTATCTGTGCCTCTTTATTTTTCTAGTGGTGGGCTATGTTTTCACCAAGTTTTTCACACTGGGGAGTCATAAGCAATAAATCAACTTTGCACTAAATGTTAAGAGGATAGAAAATTCCAGAAGTCAATTGTGGTATGTCATGTATAGCACATAACAGATACTCAGTTCCTAGAAGCTGGATTTAGAAACCGAGCTCTCCTGGTTGTCTACCCCATGACTGGAGTGTTAGAGTTTCTCGGCTCACCTAAGAATGCTAATGGCACCCAAAACATGCAGAGTCTCGTGATTCATGAGGAGCAAATAAAGCCAACTGTCTGAGCTCAGCACAGGCCAGAGAGAGAATGTGGTTCAAGTTTTTCATAGCACTACGACAGAAGCTGCAGCTTTTGATATCCCAGTCCCTGGAGGAGACTCTGTCAGGTAATCCTCCTCTCTCCAATGCCTGTCAGCGGAATCCATGTCAGAGACAGTGAACAGCTGTGAGTCAGAGCTCCCTGGCCAGTGGGGTAAAAGCTCTGCTTAATTGTTCTCAGTAATTGCACCCTTTAGGGAGCTGGCCTAAAGAAGTTGCTCACTTCCTCCTCTGTTAATACTCTAGTTACATCTTCAAAAAAATGCCTAATGTGAGAGAGGTTTCTCTCTTTCCATTAGGGATAGTAATAGCAGTTGCCCTTATAAAGTGGAATTCACTTTTTTTTTTTTTTTAGAATCTGTGAAATACTTTCATATATATTACCTCATGTCAACATCACAACATCAATAGGGAAAACTAATGATCAGAGAGAGGAAGTATTTTGTGCAAGGCTACTCAGAGGGGCAGATGGAGCTCTGTGTGGCCCCATAGCCCTGTTACTTTCACTACTTTACCTCCTTCCTAAACCTGCCACAGTGTAGGACTTATAGAAGTCACATGGTAATGTCTGTAAGGCCAAAGTGAAAGAGGGAATTCAGAGATGGGCTTTTGTAATTGAATTAGCAAGGGTTTGAGAAAGAAGTCCCTGGAGGTCATATAATTTTGCCAAAAAAACATCTAGGTACAAGGGCCATCTTTAAAAGGCTAGGTAATGCTCTAAGATTAATGCAGTGTTCGTATTGAATGGAGCACTGGGTGTTATATGCAAACAATGAATCATGGAACATTACATCAAAAACTAATGATGAAATGTATGGTGATTAACATAACATAATAAAATTTAAAAAAGATTAATACAGTGTTTCAGGACAATCTGCATGGTTTGCACGGTATAGGTTTTTGCTGTTGTTTGGTTTGGTTTGGTTTTTGGTTTGGTTTGGTTTTCAAATGGAAACTGCATGTGGAGTCTGGAATCTGAAGTACCTAGCTTGGAATCCTGGCTCTACCACTTCTCTGTTTTCTTGACCACTTGAAGCTTCAGATGTCCATATCTGTAAAACCTACATTTGGGGTTTTGCCATGGTTGATGCTTAACATGACAAGACCTCCTCTATGAAGTTTCCTGCCTCTGAATTCCAGGGGAGTCTATTACCAGTTTCCTAATTACTTGCAGATTACACACGGAAGTCTGGCTTCCATCCAGGGGATTGGAGGTGGCTAATTTCCTTCTGACTTTAACCTTAAATTCTATCAGATCCAAAGCAGCATGTGCACCTTAGGAAGAAGGAGAGTGGTAGATTTTGATGGGGGTTCAGGGCAGGCCACCCCAGAATGTGCTACCCTGGCATGTGTATTATTTTGAGAAGATAGCCAATGCCCAACTGAATTAAGAAGAGCTTTTTACATCTCCCTTACTTGCCTAAAATAATTTAGATAGGAGTCCTGTACCAGGAAGAAAGCATTACCAGAAGTTACTTTTTACATTAGAAGGACTTATCTGCATGGCAAACATTTGTTTACCAAACATTTGCTCCTCCCATTTTCCTATGAATTGTCTCCCCTTTGAAATCCCAGACCCCTACCCCTTCTCCTTAGCTCAGGATGGCATATAAGCCTCAATTGCCTGATTACTGGAAAGCCTTATATCTTTGGGGTTCCCATATGAACAAAATTACATTTTTTTTTTCATTCTTGTGAATCTGTCTTATGTCAATCTAATTATTAGACCAGCCAGAGAACCTAAAAGGGAAAAAGGGAAAAGTTTTCCTCCCCTACAATCTTGAGACATTCATTTCTTTACTGAATCCGAGTCAAACAGCAACATTGTCAACCTTCATTCCTTTTGCAGAAGATTTAGGAGTTATCTTCATGTTCTTTTGATATCAACTTCCAAAGCTAGATAGTATTTCTATAAGGCCATAAAAATGGGGCCATGGAAGTTTCAAGGATAAAGCAATCTCTATTAGGGGGTTCTATGCATTTCAGTGGCTTTGATTTTGCCAGACATTTGAAGGTTTTTGAACTTTAAAGGTAATTGAGACCTCCCATCATTAGTTGAACTTTCTAGAGAAGTTCATGGAAATTTAGAGTTGTTTGATGAGCTGATGTAGCTATCTGTTTCCTGGGACCTCACAGTGGACAAAGTTAAACAAAGTTAAGTCCTCAGTCATATATTCTTTACATTCTTCTGGTATTTGAACTAGAGGCACTCAGTACCCAAGGCCAAAGAAAAGTGAGTCAACAAGAAAAAGGCAATGACTGAGATATGGACATCTTGATATGGCAGCCAAGAGGAATAGATAAAAAAAGAAGATTCTGGTGATCTGAAGCTACTGACTTGTTCAGCCAGTTTTTGCACAAATTAGTCTAGAGAACAGTTATCATTTCAGGGCATTCTCAACCATGAGAAACTTCACACTTCACAATGGAGGCCGAGTAGGGCCTTGAAGTGTAAATAGGATGTCTGTATGTCAGTGAGGAGTGAAGGAGCATTTTAAAGGAAATAACCTGAGGGTATAAAAATATACATTGGGGGCCATCTGCAAATAATTGAGAATAGGATAATTACCATTGAATGATAGAAAATGACACCCAGCTATATTCATAACTCAGTTCACAAATGATATGCTTTGGTCACAACACATGTCATGTCTAGACCTCAAACATAGTAAGATACATTGTACACTTACCCTTTGATGCTTTTGTATTTCTTTTGACCTGTTCTACTGATCAGAAGGTTTTAAATATCCATGGTGTTATGTTTGGATGATTTAATTATGACCCCCACATCTGAAAGGAACTGACCATTTAAGAGTCACACATATGTACCATTTGCATTGTGAATACTGTAGAATCCTAGGCATAGAGTCTAGTGCAGTGGTGCTCAAAGCCCAAATTTTACACCATCAGTATTGGCATTAATTTGGATCCTGTTAGAAATTCGATTCTTGGGTCCCACCCCAGACCTACTAAATCTGGGGATGGAGTCCAATATTTTGTGTTTTAACAAGCCCTCAGGGTAATTCTGATGTGAGTTAAAATTTAAAAACCACCAGGTGAGGGGTTAGGAATACAGACTTCTTCAATTCAAACGATAGCTTTCCTATTGACAGCTGAGTGACATTAGGCGAAATAATCTTTATATGATTGTTTCCTCATCTATAGGATGAAGATAATATTAATACCTGCCTCAGAGGTTTATTGTCAGAAATAAGTGAGTCAACATTGCCTGGTCCTAAGCACCATATAAATGCAAGCTCTTACCTCTAGAGGTAGAAATGGCATGATCCTTCAGTCATAATGCAGCCTCTCTTTTAGATCTTAGAAGTACTATTTTTAGGATTGTTGGGCTATTTTCAATTATAAAATGAGAACAATAAATTGTTACTACTTTACTTTAGTGTTTGAAATAGATTCTTCAATAAGGAGCTGCTTTCCTATCCTTAATTGAAAGAAAAATATCCCTCACATTCTGATGCTAAAAAATACCCATTACATCTGATGTACTCTTACCACAAGCCTCAGGACGCATGTTTCTAGAGTGAATTACATAAGCCACAGGCAGCAACTATTGCTTTTCAAGTAGCTCAATAACCCATCACTCTGCCTTCACACTTAACTCTCCTGCAATTCACCTGGATGCAAAGAGCTTTCTTCCGAACTTCTTACTGAAACATTAGGAATTCAGGCCCCAAGCTAAAAGCTTTGTCTTCATCTGTTTAATATTTTGAAGGATCTGACTCTTTAGTATTGATTGACTATCCAAGCGGCAATCAAAATGCTTAATCAATAACAGTCATTCATTTGGTGCCATGTTGTCCTTCCAGAGCAATAGGTGTTTAAAACCCCCTTGACCTTCTCTTAATTGATCCAGCCTTTATTAATAAGCCCATTTCAAGCCTCCCAAAGCCCTGCAAAATTGCATCTCTCAAAAAGAAACTTTGACCTTTGAGCTCTCCCAAAATCAATGAGAGTAAAGCCAAAGCCACAGGAGACACAGCTGGCATGGGGATGTAAGGACCGGGAGGTGGAGGTTGGGGTGGGGGAGGGGGTTCCCATGAGCTGGACTGGCAGCTGATAGATGGAAGCCCAGACCTTGAGGTAGATCCCTGCAGATGTCCCCACCCCTGCTATTTGGCTCAGGGCAGAATATAGGAATGGCTAATTAGTATTACTACTGACTTCATTGCTTTTGCCCAGAATCAAAAGTCATTGGACTGGGAACAAGGGATTTGAGTTCCCAGAAGGAGCACCTATAACTCTGTGTGGTGTGCTCACCTAGAAGTTGAGAGAACTGACTGCCAATGATGAGAAGATGTAATTTTTGCCAGGTTGCTTCTGCTGCCTAGACCTCAGTTTCTTCATCACTCAAATGACAGGATCATCCTGTCAGGTTGGTTTCTTGAGTTCTCCTCTAACTCTGATCTGCTATAATTACTTTATTTCTTAGAGCCACTTCTCTCACTGCAGACAGAACTAACGGGGCAAGATTTGTGTAGATCTGGGTCCTCTAGACAAATGCCAAATTCCATTCCCTTATGAATTGTTCCATTAGCACATTACAGATGATGGACACACCTGACCATATTGGCCTTCCCTAGTCAATAAAAATATATTCAGATTTCAAGGGCTAAAAATCCAGCATTCCATATATTAATTTCTTTCATTTAGAGCATTATTTTTAGAAAAGAAGACAGAAGATTAAAATAAAAAGAAGAATGGTATAACTTGTAATTGTACATACCTCCTAAAATAGACACTAGTTATATTTTGTGAAATTTGCTTTGTCTATTTTTCTAATTGTAAAAAGCTATATATTATGAATAAAGTTAAAGTATGTTTTGCTTTATCTATAAGTTCTATCCCATTCCAAGCAACTTCCCTTTGATCCCCGGGTAACTATGTCTATAAATTTGATGGGTATTGTTCTAGTCTGTTGAAAAATATAGATGGATATATCTATGGACTGATAGAAAGACGGATAGAGTCATGAATGCATAAAGATTCCTGATAGATATAGACAGGTATATAGATAGGCAACACCCATTTATACGAGTTCATTTATAGTATTATACATGGTTTTAAATTTGCAAATATGTTTATTTTATGTATGATTCTTCAAATTGTTATTTCTCTCAAGACTTGTTTTTGAGATGACATATGTTAGAAAGTCTAATTCATTCCTTTAACTGATGTCAAGTATTGGATTGTGCAAAGTATCACATTTCATTTTTTCATTCTTTCAGTATTAGATTTTGGTCAATTTTAGTGTTTTGCTATTATTAACAATGGTGCCATAAAAATTCTTCGACAGATCTTCTATTATACATGTTAGAGAATTTATATGGGATATAAACCGTGAAATACAACTGCTCATGGGGTTTGCACATTATCAGCTAAGCATTGTCAAATCGCTTTCCAATGTGTTAACATCACTTTGTGATTCCATTTTCCCACATCTTTGCCAACACTTGCTATTGTTAAACTTTATTTTTACTTCTCTGATGGGTGTGAAATGGTGTGTCATATTTGTGTATTTCACTTTTGTTTGTTTCATATTTGGAATTCCTAGATCAGCGAGGTTGAAAAAATTTTCATATATTTAATGGCATTTCAGGGCTCCTCTTCCATGAATGACATATTTATAATCCTTGTTTTTTTCATTCAAGTTATTTTATTTTATTTAATGATTTTTATGGAATATTTCTATATCTGGTAATTCATTGTTATATATGCTACAAGGTCATTTAGATTCAACAAAAGTCAATCTCTACAGAAACATAAAGGGACTGTTATTTTGCTCTTTCTTGATTGCTAGTCTCATCAACGGATCACATTATGATATTCAGACACACACTATTTTCCTTCCCTAGACTGGCCTCCTGACTCTTCATGTCCACAATGTCCCAGACATTGCCAAGATTTAGATTGCTGGAGTCCCAGAATCTAAAATGTACCATTAGGTCTTTAAACAGTTTCATTTCTTCCTTGCTTCCACTAACCGTCAGGTTCAGTATTGACTGATTATAAACACATTTGCCAGCACTTCACTGGGTTCCCATCCCAGCGAAAATTATGGAAGGGAGATTTTACATAGACAGCCACAACCTCTAATTGAGTCTTTCTAATGTGGTTGGATGGGTAGTATCACAGTCTTGACGTAAAGTGAAGTGAAGGAAGAGGGGCATACAGAGGGAAACCAACTTATTAAACTAATACAATAATATTAGAATTTTGTTATTATTCTCTAATGCTATGCTTATAAAAACTCTTTAACGAAGGCATTATCATCCCCACAATATAATATACTGCATTTCTGAGAAACAGTCTCTGTGACAATGGTCACAGAGCTGGAGGTTGGCAGAGGCAGATTTTGATTCCATTCAATAAGAGTCGCTGACATGCTCTTGCCATGATACCTGCTTCAGACTGAACTAGAAGTTTGAAATCTGAACTATGCTAGCACAGTAGAAATAGTAAAAGTAGGCATTGTCAACATAAATATGATGTTTAGTGCTTTATGACTTTAAAAAAGTTTTTTTTAACCTTTACAATATATTTTACATAATCTGAATTCATAATCACAGCAAATATGTAGGTGAACATATATCCAAGTTTGTCTGAAATATATGCCTATTGTTTCAAGTCCTATTCAGTGCGACATTTGTCTTAGGTTTTTCATTTTTCAGTAATGCATTATTAATAATAGTTGCATTAAAATTTTACTTCCAGCGCCTGCCATGATCTTTTACAATAATGGATGAAACTCGTGCACTGAACACAGTTCTAACTTTAACACATGGCTATCAGACCAACAGTCTTTTTTTCCCTCTCCTTTTCCAGATAATATAACATCTCCCTTTCAAGAGCAGAATGCATCTTTTCTGATAAAATAAAAAGATTATGATAGGACATTGGAAAAGAGTTATATTTTTCAGATCTAAAGTGGGAGTGGGAGAAGTCTTTGAAGTCTTTGATCAGCTGCCCCCTCCTGGCCACTTGGAATACCAGCCATTTATGACAGGATTTGTGCTGTGACCTTTGATGGAACCCATGAGACTTCAGTTAGTCAAGTCAATGTGAAATTACAGGTTGATGTGTATTTGAGAAATGTACAAGAAACAGTAACAGTCTTATCAGTAGCTGTGGAATAGTCTTAACATTCCTGCTAAGTGGTTTTGATATTTATTGAATGTTGTAAATCTATAGATACTTCTCTAATTTGTTGTTTGGTGGTATTTTATTTTATTTCATTATTGCAATAAACCCTTTTGGCAGCAATAAGCTAGACAATTAAAAAAAATTACTTACAGGATTTCTATTTCTCAAAAAGTTGGTAAATGTTTCACTTGAATAAATTAACAACAACAATATTGGTTTGATATGACTTACCATCTGCTATCAGGAAAGGAAAGCTAGAGAATATGAATCTGTGGAAGAAACATCAGTACTTATTTTAAAAATGTTATCCCTTTAAAGGGAACCACAAATGATAGACATGCCCAGCTTCAGAAGGGACATTAATGTAACATACCATAAAATATGACTTTTCATTTAGATCTACTGACTTTTCCCAAGTGAATCCAAGTTTTCTTAAGCAGATGGGAAAGGTGAAGGAAGAGATGACACTGTTGATCCCATTAGCAGAAGAACTTCACAGTTAAATGATGCAAGTAGTATATCAAAGTCATCAGATGCTTCAGTAGAAAATCAGTTAATTCCAGTAATGGATCAAATTTTACCATCCAATTCACAGGATTAAAGGAAAGTTGTACAAATTCATTTTCTTGAAATATGTAACAGCAGTGTGAATGCTATTAAAATACCCAACATTGGAGCTAAAATATTTAGTTTTTGCAAGGACAAAAAATACGAGAAACTTATTTGTTAGAATACAGTATTATGGTAAAAACAATGGTCTTATTGAAAAAAAACAAAACAAAACAAAATACAAAACTATTGACCAGAAACATACTTGGAATTTCTTGTGGCACACAAATTAATGATTGTGTTGAAATAAATTATAGTCAAAATTTATAACTACCTGATGTACAGAGATTAAAAAAAGTAATATGTTTATGTGTATAATTAAGTTTATGTTGCATTAAAAAACATTTCAGTACGAGTTTGTGCTTTCTCTTTTCTGCCCATCATCAGCTGGATTTTAGCAATGTTTTAAGATTTCAAGAATTACTTTGAAAATTCAACTTAAGTGTTCTAGAGCAGTACTGGACTTGTCTTGAAAACAATATCTTTAAATTTTGGTGGCATTCTGTTAAAAATCAATTGAAAATCCTTAATCAAATTATTCAAGAAAAGGAAAAAATAGAAACTTTCAGCTTCCTAAGATTTAATGAATTGTAATTATTAACAATAAAGCTTGCAAACAGGGAAACATTGAAATTACTCCCACAAAAGTAACTGAGCATTTGAGGAAATTAATTGTGAGAGGTCAAATAGAATGCAGGATTTAATATTAAAATTCTGTTGTTAATTTTATAATATTTCAACTTTAGAAGGCATATATTCAGGGAACTCTTACTTTTAATTGTAGTCATTTATTTTCTGTTTATGAAAAGGAATGGAATTGAGAATACCCATAATTTTTATCATCTAAATCTAGTGAAACAAAAAATAAAAAGAAACCTAGTGAAATACTCAAAACAATCACTGAGACACATTTTTAATAAGCACTGTCATATAAAAACATGTGTTGAAGCCAGCCTTCTGAAGCAGAGTAGAAAGGAGATATAAAATGTTTTGGAACCATTTATGTGACTCACTACATTAAGATTCTTCAAAGTTGTTACTCCTATTTCAGATAGGTGAGACTCTACATTTCCCTATCTTTTTAAAAAAAAAAGATTGTATTTATTTATTTGACAGAGAGAACACATGAGCAGTGGAGAGGAGGCAGAGGGAGAGGGAGACGTAGATTCCCTGTGGAGCAGGAAGCCCAACATGGGGCTCCATCCCAGATCACGAGTATTAAATATCTCATGTAATTTATTGAATCCTATAGTGAAAGTGAAAAACAGAATGGTTGGCTGGGCACAGAACGGTTGTGAGTATACTGGTCATTGACCCTCATGATGGTGTGGCTGACTGGGAGCTGTGGCCGCTGTCCTGCCCAGTATCATGAGAGAGCCTCCTACTGCATATCATCAGCACAGGAAAAGACCAAAATTCAAAATTTTGGTTTTTACTGGATACACATTGCTTTCACACCATCATAAAGTTGAAAAATTATGTCAAACCATCGTAAGTCAGGGGCTTCTGAAACTATAACCTCTAGAGTTGATTTCTATCACCACATCCTACAGAATCTGCCCCTTAGGTGTCTCCCAACTCCCTAATCTCCAGATAATCCTAACCCCTACCTTCCAGCTTTCAGTTTTCATCATGTTTGGATTCACTTTAGTAAGATCTCACCAATACATTGTCCACAAATCTTTAGATTTCTCTGAAGCAAATTTGCAATGTTATAGGTTTGCTTAAAAAACAACAAAACAAAACAAAACAACAACAACAACAACAAAACCCTGTTAGTAGTTTCCCATATGCTTCAGGATGAAATCCAACATTCTTGGTATGTTTATGAGACCCTCACATTCTTAGTTCCTGCATGTTTTTCAAGGAAAAGTTTTCAATATGCTCCTCCCTTTCCAACATGCCCCATCCTCTAAGCATAGTCTCTATCCCATTGCCACGGATTACTTTTCATTATCAACCAGATTCATTTTTTGAGATATAAATGCTTTTATATGTGTCTTCACCCCTTCCTGGAATCTATTTTTCCAACTTGTTCTTTTGAATACTTTAAAGGCACAGTACAATACTATTGGCTTGGTAAAGTTGTTTTTTGTTTGTTTAATTTGGATAAACTTCCAATCTGAATTTCTATAGTATTTTGTACATATCATTAGAGCATCACTCAACACTGATTCAATATTAGATTTGTATTTGTCCATTTCCTCCAATGAAAGATATGATCCTTAAATGTCCATGGTTTAACTTACCAATGTATCCCCACTACCTGACCAAACAGATGCACAGGAGATCCTTATTGGCTACTTGAGGAAAGGGAGTTTAAATAATTGAACATCCTTTGGGTAAATTATTTATATTTTATTAAAATTCTCTTCTTTGAAATGCTTATGCTGTTTTTCCCCTTACAAAATATTGTCTGTTTTGCCTCTGTAAACTGCAAATCGTCCTCAAAACACAATGATTCTCAAAACTATATAACCTACAGAATAACCATTTCCATATTCTACAAATACTCATGCATACTTTGCTATAGTGGAATTAGCCCGGGACCAAACACCATACTGACAGCATCTATTAATATAGATTAGTCAATTTTACAAAATGGACTATGGTGTATTTACTAACAAACTACAGAGTGGCATCAAGGTAATTAAAACTAAATCTATTAAAATAAGTGCAGCCAGGGCTGCACTATTTTTGCTTCTATATAATTTCTTTTTATTAGTCAACCAAAAAATATGGCAATCGTCTATGGCTGCTATAACAAATTACTACAAACTTAGTAGCTTAAAGCAACACAGATAATTATTTTCTTACAGTTTTGGAGGTCAGAAATCCAAAATGGGTCTCAGGTTTACATTAAAGTATCAGTAGAGCTGTGTTCCTCCTGGAGGGTCTAGGGGGAAAATCCATTTCTATGCCTTTTCCAGCTTTTAGAAATCACCCACATTCCTTGACTCATTGCCTCCCTCCTCTATCTTCAATGTTAGCAACATCTGGCTGAGTTCTTCTCATACTGCTTTGCTCTGGTTCTCTTTTCTGCCTCCCTCTTCCACTTTTAAGGACTCGTGTGATTACACTGGGCCTATCCATATAATGCAAAATAATCTATTTTAAGGTCAGCTGATTAGCAACCTTAATTCCATGTGCAAACTTAATTCTCTTGGCCAGGTAACCTAACTATTGCAGGTTGTAGATATTAGGATGTGAACATCATTCAGGAAACCATTCCTCTTCCTATTACACTGGAAATATGCAGGAGCAACATGGTTTTAGCTGACCTGAAATCATGATAAATCTGCCATAAAAATATTCACAGAAGAACTGAGTTCTAACAGTTGAATTGGGCATGACATAAACGACCAGATTGCATATATCAAGGCTGGGCTTACATAATGGAAAGTTTTAAAGCTCTTTTTCCTCCCTGCCTTTCTTTCTCTCTTTTAAAAAAAAAAATCTCTTCTTCCTGAAATGTTTTATAAATGTCTATGATGTGCTAGCCCCTGGGAGTGCTGGAGTTAAAATAACGGGACAACAAAATTCCCAAGATTGAAGAACTCAGAGTGTAATGTATGAATCGACAATCAAATAATTACAATAAAGCATGACAAGTGAACTGTTAGAAGTATGTAAAAAATGTTGAGGCAGAGTTTTTGTTTGTTTGTTTGTTTTTGAAGCTTATCTTATGGAATATCTGTCCTAGAAGTTGCTCCATATAAAGAATTTCAAGTCATATATATTAAGAAATGCCCTACTATGTAACCTTCCCCACCCCATACCCAACATCTTGACCCCTGGTCACTTGAGAGATTTACAATGCACATCAGCTTATTATAAACTCTAAGAATCCCTGCAATGAGAACATTTGTTCGCTAGCTTAACCTTCACAAACTTATTTGTCTAAAGAAAATTCTGTTTATCTTTTCCATTTTCCATAGAGGGCCTACTTGCTTCCCAACAAAACTGTAAAACATATTACCAGAAACTATCTTCTTGAATAGAGACAAGAACATTATTAGGTTTACCTGGGGTCATTCAGACAATGGAAATAATTAAGTTGGACTTATGCTGCAGTAGGTGATATCCAAAGAAGAGCCATATAACTCCCCTGTCCCACCACCACTGCCTCTTAAATGTGCATGTCACTCCTCACATACTCCTCATACAAAGAAGAGAGTTTATTTCCCCCACCTGTGAATCTGAGTTGGCCTTGTGTGTGTCTTTGAGCAAGAGAATGCAGCAGTGTTGTTGGAAGCCTTCAGAGGACAGGCAGCTTTCACTTCTTCCCCATGGAGACTAGCTGCCATGCCAAGAGATGACCAAACCATATGGAGGGGAAGTAAGATCCTCTTGTGAATGGCTCCAGCTGAACACTCAGTTGACAGTGAGAACTGATTGATGCCTCAGATATATGACTCAAGTGGAACTTCCTGCCAGCCCCCAAGCTCTTTGGACTGCTGGGGCTGACACTATGTTAAGCAGAGATAAGTTGTGCCTGCCAAGGGTGATGGTGAATTAAGCCAAAGGGAACAATTAGGTTAAAAAATGGAAATGGATAGAATCCTATGGAATCCTAGATTCAACTCTATTCTGTTTAGTTAGCTGATAAATTAATTTTTTCCCTTTAAACTGGTTTGAGTTTCTGTCACTTACAACCACTTACAAGTTTTCATATATGTACATAATATGATTGGCTGGATTCTTTCTAGATAGCTCTGGCTTCAAAATAAGGGCAGAAACTGCAGGCAAGAGATAATGAGAACTGTCCTAACCATGATGCAGAAGTGAAGAATTTATTTTTTAATCTTTCCTTCACAGTGAGGAGCTAAAGACAGTAAAAGGGAGAATAAGAACTTATGTGAATTGTCAAGTATATAATAATTCACATTTTAATCATTCACTCATTTTATTCATTCAACAAATACTGATCTCTAACTGTTTGATCATGGATTCTCAACCCAGCTGCTTATTAAAGCATATTTCTGAGCTAAGCCTATTAGCATTTTTTTAAAGATCACTAGGGAAATTTTTTTGCAACTAGGAATGCACCTTGATAAACCTAAAAATTATATAATAACTTCTAACTTCATTAAAACACTGATTTATGAGCTCCATCACCCAGACATTCTTATTATATAAGATTGGAGCAAGGTACAGAATCAGTATTTTCCCAAACACAACATAATAACTTCTACCTACCAACACTTGCTAGTCCCTGCATCATTCTTAAGCACAGATATTGGTAAATCATCAATTTCAGATCAGTCAGCTTAAGAGATCTTATTCTCATTCTGAAGATGGACCAGCAAGGCAGTGGGTGGCTCATGGGGATTTTTGTGCCCATTAACCTGCCTTCTTTTAAACTGGTCTACTTTAAGCACAGGTGTATAGGCACCCTTTCTCAGACCCTTAACAATTCAGATACCAACCAGAATAGAAGCCCTTCTTTCAGTTAATTAACTGGGTCCCAGCAGCTTATTTTGTTTGTGCCAAGAACTCCCACACTGAGAGAGTGCCTAGTTTAAAAAGAAAAAAAATCACAGCAAGATGAACAGTGAGACTGAAGCAGAATCAAAGAACGAGAAAAATCAAGAAATTAGATCAAAGAGTCAGAGGAGGGCCAGATTGTCTTGGGTCTCACAGGTGATAAAAACGTTATCTTTACTCTGAGAGCAATGAGACACCATTGAAGGACTTTCTCTACAAACATAACTTCATCTTATTTTTAATAGGATCATTCCAGCTATTCTATTTAGAAGACGAAATAGGACAAAGAATCAAACATAGAGACCAGTTAGAAGGCATTAACAAAAATTTGAACAAGAAGATGATGGTGGGTTTGTCCAAGTGGTAACAAGGGGCATGATTTGAATTGGTTAGATTCTGGAAATGTTTTAAAAGTAATGTCAGCTGACTCTGCTAATTGACTGCAGGTGTGGCATAATAGTGTAAGAGACAAGAGTTTTGTATGTCCTCAAAGTTTGAGGACCATGTAACTGAGGGGATGATTCTATAGTTAATAGGGAAGACTGAAGACTGGAAGAAGAGAAGATTGTTTTTATTTTATTTTATTTAAATTCAATATAATGTATTATTAGTTTCAGAGGTAGAGTTCAGTGATTCATCAGTTGCATATAACACCCAATGCTCATTACTTCAAGTGCCCTCCTTAATGCCCATCACACAGTCACCCCACCCCCCTACAACCTTCCCTCTCCTCCAACAATCCTCATTATGTTTTCTATGATTAAGAGTCTCTTACGGTTTGTTTCCCTCTCTGATTTTGTCTTGTTTTATTTTTCCCTCCCTTCCCCTCTGTTCCTCTGTTTTGTTTCTTAAATTTCACATATGAGTGAAATCGTATGATAATTGTCTTTCTCTAATTAACTTATTTAGCTTAGCATAATACCCTCTGGTTTCATCCATGTCCTTGCAAATGGCAAGATTTCATTTTTTTTTTTGATGGCTGAGTAGTATTCCAGTGTGTGTGTGTATATATATATATATACATATATACATATATATACATATATATACATATACATATATATATATATATACCCCACATTTTCTTTATCCATTTCATCTGTCATTGGACATCTGGGCTCTTTTCCATAGTTTGTATTGGCCCCTTCGGATCACTACATTTGTATCTTTGTGGTAAATAGTAGTGAAATTGCTGGGCCATAGGGTAGCTAGAAGAGAAGGTTTTGAGCTAAGAGATCAGAAGCTCAGTTTTCAGTTTGAGCTTTCTATTAGAAATACAAGTAAATATATTGAATTTTGAGTTAAATACATGTCCAAGAGTTCAGGGGTCACTTTTGGGCTTGGAGTATAAAACTTGGAGTGATAAGCATATAGGTAGTATTTAGGGCTGGGTTTGGATGAAATCACCAGGGAAGGGAATATAGATGGAGTTGAGGAGAGGTTTAAAGACCAAGTCTGTGGGCAGTTCCTCATTTGCTCAGAGAGAGGAGGAAGAGACAGCAAACAGGACTGAGAAAACTGCCTCCAGTAAAATAAGAAACTAACTATTCAAGTGTAGTGCTCTGAAAATCAAGTGAAGAAGCCGTCATGGAGGAAACCTAATTGCTGATGACATGTAAAGTACAGATGATGGCTGAGTTTTGTCCATGTGTTTAGGAATGTATCTGTCAGTGGTTGCCTAATGAGAGCCATTTTAGAAGAGTGTTCAGGGCTACATCCTGGCTAAAGTGGATTTAATAAAGAATGATGAGAGAAAAATGATAGACAAGGGGTAGAAAACTTCTGAGGAATTTTTCTGTAAAACAAAGTAGAGAAATGGTCATGTTATTGGAAGATAATATAGGGTCAAGAGAGGTTTATTAGTTTTTTTAATTGAGAAAATATACTTTTCTTTTAAAGATTTTATTTATTTGACAGAGAGAGCACAAGTAGGCAGAGTGGCAGACAGAGGGAGAGGGAGAAGCAGGCTTTCCACTGAGCAGGGAGCCTGATGTGGGCCTCAATCCTAGGACCCTGGGATCATGACCTGAGCCGAAGGCAGCCGCTTAACCACCTGAGCCACCCAGGTGCCCCAAGAAAATGCACTTTTTCATGTGAACCTAAAAAATGAGAAAGAGAAAAAAATGGATGGTAGGAGAAGAAAGAGTGAATAGCTTAAAGGATATGATCCTTGAGAGGTAGGAAACAAAAGAAGTGATCTATACTGTGCTGGTTAATCTTATGTGTCAACTTTCCTGAGCTACAAGATACCCAGATAGCTGGTAAAACATGATTTTTGGGTGTGTCTGTGAGGGTGTCTCCAAAAGAGATTAGAATTTGAATGAGTAGACTGAGAGAGAAGATCACCCTTACCAGTGTGGTGGGCATCCTCCAATCCAGCGAGGAATGGAACAAAAAGTTAAGGAAGGGCAAACATCCATCTTCTTCTACCCTCAGAGACATAGGGGTATCTAGTTTCCAGGCCTTTGGGTTTGGACTGGAATTACACCACTGGCTTTCCTTGCCCTCCACTTTGTAGACAGCAAATCATGGGACTCCTCAGCCTCCATAATTGTGTGAGCCAGTCCCTCATAGTAAAGCTCTTTCTATACATCTCTCTGCATCCCATTGGTTCTGTATCTCTGCAGAACCCTGACTAACGCAGTACAAAATTGAATAATGGAGATCTGTACAAGTTAGGGAGACCAATGAAAGCTTTCCTGAGGATACTTCTTGAGGTGAAATGCTTGGAATTAGAGGGAAGTGGGTCAGAATGGGAAGGGCTGTCCAGACATAAGGAGCAGCCTGTGCAGCTTTGTAGTGAGAGTAAATATTGCTGCATGTGGCCTACAACAGCCAGTGTGGTTGACATGTAAAGGAAGAGAAAAACCGAATTATAAATATGGGCTAGAGATGTTTCAGACTTTTTAAGGAAATTTAATTTTTTTTATAAGCACTAGAAAATCTTTGAAGACTTTCAGGGGCCATGGAAAGCAGAGATTGAAATTATTGGATTTATGTTTTAACAAGATAACCTGGTGGAATGAGGAAAATGGATTAAAGGAACACCAGTGGTTATGGATCATGTATTTTCTAGACCAGGATTCTCTAGTTGACCTTACTCCATTTTGAAATTATTCTTTACCCCATGTTCTTAAGTCTTGCCTTCTCAAGTAGATTTTCATCTAACCCAGGGTAGACCATTTACCTTTTATTTCTTTCTTTTTCATACAGCCCCTAGTGAAGTCTTCAAAAAATGCTCAGATTCAATCTTAGCACACTGGTGCTTAAAATAAAGTTCATGACATTTAGTAGATGAATAAGGCCTTTTACGATCTAACCTGATATTAAGTTTACAGTTTTATCTTTTACCTTTCTATCTCTGTACATTATGTTTCCATTAATTAAACTTCTTATCATTCCTGAGGTACACCATGATCTTCTTTCATATTTTTGTAAGTTTTACTGTTTGTTCTTTCTTATTTTTCTTATCTGACAGCCCACCATTATGACTAGCACATCGTAGGGTTTTAACAAATATTGTTTTAAATACTTTGAGTTGTTCTTTTTTAATAATTCCTCATTCAACAGTGGTCACAGAGTGTTTTAATGATGACAACAGCAGAAAGTTAAAGACCACAAAAACATAAGGAAAACCTGTGAAAGTCTCTGAAAAGTTGTGGCAAACTGAGAGAAGATAGAGTTTTCTCAGAATAAAAAATACCATGTCTTCTAAATGATTGGCAAATTGTATACATAAAATACTATGGATTTTGTGCTGTTGGATAACACTCAGACAATGATATTTGTGAAAATACATATTTGCTAAGGTGATAAAGGATATAGTTGCACTCACTGTATGGCAAAATGGCAAGAGGGAATGTTAATATTGGCATTCAAGATATCTCCCCAGACCCCGATATTTCCCAAGGAGACCCAATTAAACTCTCACCTTGATGACTGCAACCCGTACAAAGTGGATTTTACTTGGTCTGGGAAACTCACTATGGATATTATCTATAATTATGATTTTATAGGTGTTTATTTCTTGATATTACATGGAAAATCTGCCAAGCAATGTCCAGGGCCATCTGTTCCTTCTTCATTCCTCAACTATGAAAAAAGAAAGAAAAGAATTGTCATAACACTTAGATAAATTCATGAATAGAAAGTTCATAGAAAATTCATCTTTTGAGTATTTCCACTGAATGAAAAATTAATGAATATTAGCTGAATAAATAATGTATTCTCAGATGTCTACTTTCTATAGTATGATTCAGAGATAGTCCATTGATGATCCATTTCCCAAACAGACCACATGTACCTACTAGATATAAGGTTCTGAGACAAACTGAGATGAATGAGGTACTTTAGGTTCTAATGGGATGAGATATAAGTGCTCTTTTTTTTTTTGGTATTTTCAGGAAGCAGTGACTCCAAATATACCCCTCAAAAAATAAGGTTCAAAGTTGAGCCATGTTGATAGAATATTACCTTTGATATGATGTGATGAAAAAGGCCCTTTGGCTTTGTGGTCTTCCTCCTAAAAACACATAACCCCAACTTAATCAGATAAAAACATTAGACAAATTCCAATTGAGACAGTTTACAAAATACCTGACCAGTAGAAAGGAAGTCTGAGAAACTGTCACAGCTAAAAAGGGCCTAAGATGATATGACAATTAAATGTAATGTAGTATCCTGAATGGTATGCTGGAACAGAAAAAGGATTTTTGGCAAAAACTAAGGAAATCTGAATAAAGTATGACTTCAGTTAATAATGATGTCTCAATATTAGTTCCTTGATTGTAACAAATGCACTATACTAATATAAGATGATAATAAGGGAAACGGAGTAGACTTACGGAAACTTTGTGTTATCTTTGCAATTTTTCTCTAAATCTAGAACTATTCTAAAATTAAAGCTTACTTAAAATAAAATCAAAGGGGATACTTAGTTAAATTTGAATTTCAGATAAACAACAAATGCTTTTAGTCTGAGTATGGCCCATGCAATATTTAGAGCACACTTAGACTAAAACAAATTTGCTTTTTATCTAAATTTCAAATTTAACTGGGTGGCCTGTATTTTATCTGGCAATCCTATATCTAGAGTAGGTGCTTCTCAAAATAATGTCTGCCTTCCTCAAGTCCCTCTTTCAATATCTCTCATTGCCTCTAGAACCAAAACTAGAGTCAGTTTTAATACAAACTAAGCAAGGAAATGTGAACTTTGCTCCAGATAGAAATTGCCTACTGCTAAAGGACTTATAGGACCTGACTGATGTCTACAGAATGAACCAAGGTCAAGTATTGGGGGTGTTGTGGGGAGGGTTGAATCATGGATAGCAGAGCATTTATTGAAACCATTTAAGTCAGTTTGGATTTAGAATTTAGTGTTATGTCAAGAACAACTAGAGCTGCTTTTAATGTTTCCTAGAATAGTTCTTTTAAACTTGAATATGACATTGTTTTATAGTGAATTATGTGGAAGTACCAACACTTCAACAAGGAAGTATGGAAGAGGGCCAGAAGTTTTAGAAGGTGAGGCTGTTAGAAATGATTGTTTTTATAAGACTTGAGAACCTACCAATTGAACATGTTCCCCAGGGAATGCCTGGTGCATTCAACATACTCAGGGAGTTTGTTAAAATGCAAATTCTGATTCTATATACGTGATTTGGCACATGAGATTGCGCTGCTGGTGTGAGAACTCTACTTGTAGTATCAAGGATCTAACAGACACTCCCTTTATTAAGTCTTCAAGAAATACAGTGGTGCATGGGGCACCAGCATGCTTGGGAAGCTTGGTGTTGACTATCTTCTGAAGGCTGGCATTCATAGTAAGAGATGCTGCCATGTAACTGGTGTCACCAATATAATGGAAATGACCAGATCCCAGGATGACAGGCAAGCTGACAACACTTAGTGGACAACAAATGACAGTGAAACTAAGGTTGCCTTGACCTGTGGGAAATTAGGTTAATAGCTAAAAGATAATGATGTTTCTATGAACAAGGTAGGTTGGAACTCAACTATGGTGTTGCTGGATTTGTATAATCACAGAAAAGAAAAAAAGAAGGAAAGAAAGAGAGAGAGGGGAGGAGAGAGGAAGGAGGGAAAGAAGGGAGAAAAGGAAGGAAAGAACAAAGGAAGGAAGCAAAGAAAGAATGTTTAAGCATGTATAAAGACACACATGTGACTATATATGTATGACCACAAAAATGAAATTTTGTACTTCTCTTCTTTGATCCCAATTTATCTTCCTCCAAGATAGAAAGTTATGTTGGTATCACTCTTGAATGTGGCACTAATTTAGTTCTAAACAACTTCTAAAGAACTTGGAGGTAGAAATGCTTCTTTTTTATGTGGGTATTTATTCCTACCCATTCTTTGACTTCCTCCTTCTTTCTCAGTGTCTTGTCTTGCTTATGCCAAATACTCAAATACGAAATAGTTTTAAGTTCTCTGAGTTTTCCTAATTTCTACAGATAATTTCTAGCAATGAGCTTAAATCATTCATGAGATAATATGTGATTTTTTTTTAAGAAAGTGGATTCTTGACATATGTGTGTTGTTTTGTTGAACTCTCATCCTTCTCCTTTTATTGAAGTATAACATACATAGCGGGAAGGATGGTTATTCTAAGTATGCAGCACAATGGATTTTCACAAAGGGAACACATTCATGTAATCAGAGCCTGAATCAAGAAACAGAGAATCAACTGCCTCCCAAAAGTCACCTTCAGGCCCTCTCTCTGTTACTAGCCACACAAGAATAATTGCTATCCCACTTCAAGACTATAGAATAATGATCCCATTTTTAAATTTCACGTGAATGGAATCATTTGGTATGTACTATTTTAGTGTCTAACTTCTTTTCCCCAAGATGGCATTTATGAGATTCATCCATGTTACTTTATGGAGCTGCAGTTCATTTATTGTCATTACTCTATAATGTTACATTGTATTCACCCTTTCTGTGATTGATGGTTTGTTTCCATTACCAATCTATTACAAATAATGCTGCTTTGAACATGCCTGTATACTTTTTATGAATGTAAGTATGCAGTTCTGTTGAGTATACACCAGGAAATGGAGTTGCTGGGTCCTCAGTTACGAGCTAGTTTCATTTTAGTATATACTGACAAAGTGTTTTCTAAAGTGGCTATCTCAATGTATACTCTCACCAGAAAAGTATGAACATCCCATTTGCTTCACATCCTCACTTAAGATTTGTAATTATAGAACTTTTTTATTCGTTTCAGTCATTCTGGTGGTTTTAATTTAAAGTTAAATTATATAAAGTTAAGCACATTTTCCTAAGTTTATTGGCCATTTTGATTTTTTAAATGAAATGTCTACTCAAACTTTTTTGCACTGTTGGTGAGAATGCAAAATGGTGCAGCTGCTATGGAAAACAGTATGAATGTTCCTCAAAAAATTAAAAATAGAACTACCACATGGCCCAGCAATCCCACTTCTGGGTATTTACCAAAACTAATTGAAATTAAATGTTAGCACTCCTGTGTTCATTGCGGCACTATTAACCATAGCCCAAACATGTAAACAACCTTAATGTCCATCTACAGATACAGTAGTATACTGTTCAGCCCTTAAAAAGAATAAAATTCGATAATATATGACAATATGAATGAATCTTGAGGACACAATGTTAAGTGAAATAAGCCAGTCACAGAAAGATAAATACTGCACTATTCCACTTTCATGAGGTATCCAAGACAGTCAAATTCATAGAGTCAGAGTGGAATGGTGTTTGCCAGGGCTAAGGGAAAGGATAAATGGGGAGTTACTAATTAGTGAGCATTGTTTCATTTAAGCAAGATGAGTAAATTCCAGAGATCTGCTGTAGAACATTGCACCTATACTGACAATGTTGTATTGTATGCTTAAAAATTTACTGGGACGCCTGGGTGGCTCAGTCGTTAAGCGTCTGCCTTCGGCTCAGGTCACGATCCCAGGGTCCTAGGATCGAGTCCCACATCAGGCTCCTTGCTCAGTGGGGAGCCTGTTTCTCCCTCTCCCTCTGCTGCTCCCCCTGCTTGTGCTCTCTCTCTCTCTGACAAATAAATAAAAAATCTTAAAAAAAAAAATTTGTTAAGAGGGTGGATCTCATGGGAAGTGTTCTTACCACAATAAAATAAAATTAAACAAAAAAAAAGGTCTGTTCAAGAATTTGTCCTTTTTTTCTACTGATTTCTCTTTTTTCTTATTTATTTATAAAGTTGTTTATATATTCACAGTATTATTCTTTTGATAGATATGTGCATTAGAAATATTTTCTCCCATTTGAATTTGCTTTTCACCCTTAGTCATATCTTCAAATTAATCTTAATTTTAATGTCTATATCAGCTTCTATATCAAGTTTTCTCTTACGATAAATAATTTCTGTTTTTGTTTCAGCAATCTTTGGGTACCTTAAGGTAATACAGATACTTTCAATCTTTTTTTTTCTAAGAGTTTTATTGTTTTTCTTACACATTTAGATTTTCAAATCATCTAGAATTGATTCTCATACACACTGCAAGAAACAGGATAAGATTTATTATTTTTCTCTAAATATCTAGTCAATCCTACATCATTTATCAAAAAGACCATCCTTTTCCCACTGAATTGTAGTGTTTCCTTTGTAAAAATTAGGTAACCATGCATGTGGAAGTCTATTTCTGGATCTTCTCTATACTTCAACTGGTCAATGCACCTACCTTTATGCCAGGTCTGCATCGTTTTAATTACTATGGTGTTATGTATAACAGGCCTCAATATGATAGTCATCTAACCTGTTTGTTATTCTTCAATAGTGTCATAGTTATTCTGTGTCCTTTGCATTTCTGTGGAAGTTTTAGATTTAGTTTCTTAATTTTTTTTTTAGATTTTATTTATTTATTTATTCAAGAGAGAGAGAGAGAGAAACAGCATGAGAGGGGAGAGGGTCAGAGGGAGAAGCAGGCTCCCCGCTGAGCTGGGAGCCTGATGTGGGACTCGATCCCAGGACTCTGGGATCATGACCTGAGCCGAAGGCAGTCGCTTAACCAACTGAGCCACCCAGGCACCCAGTTTCTTAATTTTTACAAAATGCACTTGCACATACATGCAGGTGCACACACACACAAAACCCTACTGGTAATTTTATTTGAAATGTATTTAATCTACAGACCAGTTGGAGAAAAATTCTATCTATAAAATATTGAATCCTCTAATCCATGTATATGGAATATCTTTCCATTTTTAAGTTAACTTCACTGTGGTATAACTTCATACAATAACCTACATCCGATTTGAAGCGTATAACTCGCTAAATTTGACAGATTTATGTACCCATGGAGCCACTACCACAATCAAGATGCATACAATCCCTGTCTCCTTCTAAAGATCCTCACCATCTCCTTGCAGTCCATTGTTGCCTCTGCCTCAGCTTCAGGCAATAACTGATTTGTTTCTCATCACTAGAAATTATTGTGAATTTATCACGATTTTAAATAAATGGACTCGTATCATGTGTATTTCTTTGTACGCAATTACTTTTACTTAGGGTAGTGATTTTGAGATTCATCCATGTTATAGGTATCAATAATTAGTTCCCTTACATTGATGTGCATTACTCTGTTATATGGATATAACATAATTTATTTATCCATTCACTTGTTAATAAGAACCTGGTTGTTTCCAATTGGGGGACACCATGGACAAGTTGATATAAATATTCATGTACAATTCTTTGAATGAACATATGTTCATTTCTTTTAAATAAATACTTAGAAGTAGAATCTCTGGGTTTCTTTTTCAAGAAATCACCAAGAAGTTCTCCTAAGTGGTTATACTGCTTTATATCTCAGTAGAGAGCAAGAGTTCTATCTTGCTTCAGAAGCCCTCTAATACCTTTAAATAAACACTTTTTATATTTGACCTGGCTCTCATGTTATTTATTGGTTACTATACAGTCTGCCCACTATATAAGCAATAGGCAATTTCACTTAATCTTCACAAAATATACTGCTGTTTATTATTATTCTATTTTTCACATTTGAGGAAAAACATGCATATAGAAGTTGAACTGAGTGCCTAAATTTTTACAGCTAGTCAGTGGTAGAATTGGGATTTGAATTCATATGTTACTATTAGGGTTTGGTATCTCCCATTACACCACATCATTTCTTAAAATACAGTCTTTAGTAAGAATTAGGATCTAAGGATTCAATTTTGAGGGAGCATTATAACGTTACTTAATTTTCTCCTATTCTACTGTCAGAAAGGCATAGTACCAAAGAGAAGATGTTTCTGGGGTCACATGTTGGCTTGGCAGCTTATTAGGTACATATATTTGCATAATCTTTTACCACTCAATTTATTTACATTTTAAATGGTTATAATGATAGGACTTTTCTTACAAGGCTGTTGTGACAATTCGATGTTATTAATACATGTAAATGCTTATCATAGTTCCTTACACAAAGGAAATACCAATAAGTATTACTGCCTCTAATATCCTAGTGCTAAGTAAGTAAGTAAATAAATAAATAAATAAAAAGGATAATCAAAGCAAACAATAGTAAAAATAAGGGAAAATATCTCTTGAAGAACTACTTTATAAAATGTTTGAGATTTTCAACTCAATTTTTAATATTTACATTAATAACAAAATATATAATTATAATTGGTTTAATTCTCCTTTATAAAATCTAAATTTTAGCATGCTCTCCCTGGAGAGTAAAAGCTGTAACTACTACATAAGCCTAGGTTAGCAATGGTCATATCTTATCAAATGGAGAGAGTTAAACGTAAAATAAAGCCAGAGAGAAGAAAGTTGACCCAGGATAAATGCAGGACAAGATGTGATTGACATTGTAAGAGTACCTGAAACACACCTTACCTGAAATGTAGGTTTTTGTTTCTGAAATAGTTTGGACTGCTGGTTGGGTTACACTCAGAAGAGATTCACCAATACACAGATTCAGTATTTTTGCTGTACCATCAACCTCCCTTTCCTGAGCTCCTTTTCCTCATTTTGGTTTAGTTATACAATCCTCCAGGGCTATCCCATTTTACTACAGATGTAGGAATCATCACTGATGAGTTATTAATAAAAAAAAAAATCAATGAAGAAAAAAAATACTAAACTTACTTTGTGGTAGAATTTCAGGCATCTATTTCCCAGGAGCGATGACAAGTGTTGGGTATACCAAGTCATACAAATGCTCACTCACTGTGCTGGCAGATCAGGCCCCATTTTCATTCTGTGACCACATGACTTTCCAGGATTCCAGTAGACTTTCTTAAAGTATTGTTCATTATTGTTCACTCAGAATGATTTTGTTTAAGGAATGTTTTACATACACCTTTAAGGCATGTTCAATGGGAAATTAGAAAGGGAAATTTTCAACCCTGTTTGACGGAGATGCCACAGGAGATAGTAATAAAATCAAGTGTTCATTAGACAGATCAGAGTCCCAACAGGACAGTACTTATTTTTTGTCTTTCCTATTGTATTTATTGATGCACTCTTAAAACCTAGAACAGTCATTAGAATGTACTGGGCAATCAACAAATATTTGTTCAGTAAATAAATGTTATAATCTGAGCTCTGTCATCTACTGACTGTATTACATTGTCCTCACATGGCAGAAGGAGCAAGGGAGCCCTCTGGGGTCTCTTTTATAAGGACACTAATCCCATTCATGAGGGCCCCACCCTCATGAGCCAATCATCCCTCAAAGGCCTCCAGATACCATTGCACTGGGGACTAGATTTCAACATATGAATTTCGGGACACCAACATTCAGTCTGTGGCACGTACTATACCATATAGCCTCTCTTCACAGCATCAATCACGATTGCATTCTGACCTCTGTCTGCATAGTGATTTGGTATTTGTCACACACTAGACTAGCTCCACGATGATAGAATTCTTATCTGTTGTTGGTCACTACTTTATAATCAGCAACTAACACAGTTCCTCATGTATAGCAGATGTCAAATAAACATTCTTAAATGAGCAGTCTTAACACACTTCACCTCTGTATTCTTTCTTTGGAAGTTAGAACTGCACATTTCACAGTAAGACCTTTTATTCTGAAGGGAAATTTAACCCCTGGGAATGGTTTAAGCTCCCCTATGACAATAAAATACTGTGCATCTTTGCCTAATTTTAGAGATATTAGGAAGAGTTCCCTAAAAAATCATATCTTGTAAACGAGTTAATTATTTTTGTTTGGATTGTGGTGATTCTGTAATTGTAGATTAATTGGTTCCATCTGCTATGTGATTTTCCAATTAACAGGTAATAGCTTTCCAAAGTCAGTTCATTTCTGACATGTGTAGGAATGTATTTAAGATGGTAATTTTTCCCCCTCATGCTCTCTGATGCTTTTCTTTTCTTTTTCTTTTCAAGTCCTGAGGCAAATGGCACATTCTTCCTCTGTTAGTTGAGGCTTTTCCAGGACAAATCTTCCTGAACAGGGTCATAAAGTTTTTTCTTTGCAATTGGTGCTCTGGGTTCATTTATTATTTGCTGCTATTCCTAGTACTGATTAATGACAGTAATTTTTAAGGCTAGAGGTGTTTTATTATTTTTTTAGTTTAAAAATTGACTGTTTGATTAAGTTTCTTCCAACTGAGTTTTCATATTAATAGAGATTCCTGACTGTAGAATACCCACTGTAAGCGGATGTGGGAAGCAGGGAGTGAAGGGAGGGGAGCTTTCGAAATTGAGCATAAATATTCAAGTCTATCACTTCCTACTAAAAAATTGACCTCGAATGTCACGTTTCCTAATTGTAGGTATTATGAAACACTTGAAGTCTTTGGACTATCTCCTCTCCTCCTCTTCGTAAATGCCATCAAGGTCTAACAATTTTTAGAACCTCCTAGGTATAATTTATATGATTTTGCTAAACAACAGTGACAAACTGTGAGCTGTAATAGAGGAACTGGTCAAGTAGCCAAAACTTCCAGTCGGATCAAAGATTCCTCTGAAAAAACAAAAGTAAGGTACTCTAAGAGATGAGAGCTCAGACTGTGAAAGAATATTGTCTTATTCATTCATTCAACAAATACTTATAAACGTTTACAATATGCCAGAAACTATTCTAGGTGGTTGATGTACCTTAGTGAACAGATATCAATCATAGATATCTGAGATATCTGTTCCTTTATAAAGCTTACATTTCACTATAAGATAAACAATATAGGAAATAAATAAGTAAATTAGAGATTTCTATTTCAGGCCATGATGGAGTAACAGAGATTGGATTTTTCTTTCTACTAAGAGAACAAACAAATAAACAAACAAAAAAAATCCCCAGGAAATCAGGCAGCAAAATATTGGAAACAAGAATTTTCACACATTGGAAAACAAGCAGCATAAAACTGTGATATTTGGAAGTTAAACAAGGGTAGCCCTCTGTTTGGTTAAACTTAATGTATGGGAGTAGTTTCCAGGCCATGGTACAGATTGGAAGAATTCAAACAGATGAAGACAGGTTGCTGCACTGTGGACCCAGAGGGTGGAGTATCCAGAGAACAAGATGGCTAGATTTGTGGGACAGAGCATTGGAAATAAGGAAGACCAAGAGGGAAGCCTGGAGAGCTTCCCAGGATCCCCTCAAGTCTCTGGCTGAGTACTAATTTGTATAAGCATCAGAAACTACCCAAGACAGTGGGAGAATAACCAGAGAGCAGTAGACCAAACAATTCCAAATGCTAAAATAGCTGAATAGCTCATGTTTTTTTCTGGCTGAGTGGGAAGTCACTGTAGTTCATGAAGCCGGGATAAAGACTTCAGATGGGTATCACTTTCATAATAGGGTTAAATCAATCCTAGAATAAAGAATGCTTTGTGCCTGCTCTAATAAAGTTTAAAAGCAAGACTCAAAAATAAAATTGATTCCAATAAATTAACTATGTGTCAAAAAAAAGGATCCACCACTATTTAAAAGAATAAAGCAAAATCTAGCACCCACTAACATAAAATTTACAATGTTTTGTATCCAATCAAAAAAATCAGGCATCCAAATAAGCAAAATAATTTGAAACTTAACCAGGAGAAAATCAGTAGAAATAGACATAGAGAGAATATGGGGCTTCTGGTGGCTCAGTCGGTTGTGTCCGACTCTTGATTTCAGCTCAGGTCCTGATCTCAGGGTCGTCAGATAGAGCCCCAGGTCGGTCTCACAGCATGGAGCCTGCTTAAGATTTTCTCTCTCCCTCTCCCTCTCTCTCTGCCCTCCCCACCATCTACTCCCCCACCCTAGTTGTGCATGCACGCTCTCTCTCTAAAAAAATTTTAAAAAAGAAAGAAACCATCTAGACAGAACAGACATGGTAGAACTTATAGACAAGCATGTTAAAACAGTTATATATATATGCATATGTTCAGACAGATAGTATACAATATAAAAATGGCAAGGAAAGAAATAGAAGATTTAATGAAAGCCCACATGGAATTTTTTTTTGAGAGAGAGAAAGTGGGGGGGGGGGCAGTGGGGAGGGACAGAGGGAAAGGGAGAGGGAGAATCTTAAGCAGGCTCCACGCTTGGTGACCAACCTGGTGCTCTGTCTCATAACCCTGAAATCATGACCTGAGCCAAAATCAAGTGTCGGACACTTAACTGGCTGAGCCACCCAGGCGCCACCCCCACTCCACACATAGAATTTCAGAAATTGAAAAATAAACATCTATAATGAAAAACACCTCAAAGGAGATGTAATGACAAATTTGAATGCTACAGAGGAAAATATAAATGAACTTAGACACAGCAATAGAAATACTTAAAATGGAGCACAGAGTAAAAAATAAAAGACTGAACAAAAATTAAAAACCACCTGTGGCATAATACCAAGTGGTTAAATACATGTGGAATGAAGGTCCAAGAAGAGAGGAAAAAGGACAGAAAAAATATATATATGTTTGAAGAAATAATGGTCAAAATCTTTCTAAATTTCATGAAAATTATACAACCACAAAGACAAGAAGGTCAAGGAAACACAAGCTAGAGCAGAGAATAATCAAATCACTGAACACCGGTGATAAACAAATAAATAAAAGCAGCCATAAAGGGAAAGGAACAGGAGAGCAAAGTTAAGAAGGATAGTTTCAGCAGAAACTATTCTTGTCAAAAAACAAAGGGAACATCGTTATATTATTAACTAAATAGGATGCCATATCCATTGAAAATATCTTTGAAAAATGAAAGGTGAGAGTCCCTCCATGAGCAGTCTGGGGAATAGAGAATAAGGGGTGAGGTAGTGTAGTTGGAAGAAGAGGAAAAGACTCCATCATGGATATTTTTACTTCCTCTCATACTGTTGTATCTGGCTGCAAGTGGGGTTATGCCTCCTCTAGTAAAGAAAGAAGAGAGTGTGATTCTCATGGACACTTTGTGGGTTGTTTTTTTATTTAAATTCAATTAGCCAACGTATAGTACATCATTAGTTTCAGATGTAGTGTTCTCATGGACACTTTGAACAGATCATCAAGCAACTGAACTACCAGAGACTTTAATGGTTCAGCTCCACAACTCTGCCATTTTGATTCTGCTCTGTGTTGACAGCATGCAGGACACAATCCTGAGTCCTGCTCTCAGTGGCAGAGGAAGATACGATTGTGAATGTGGATTCACCTGGCAGCAAGGTGCTGACAGTGGAGGCCTTTGCCACACAGAATCATATAAGTCATATGGTGTAAACTCTACCCTCATGCTGGCGGAGAGAGATACTGTGGATGTATTCTGGCATCCTCTCACCTGGACCTGAACTCTGTTGTTGAGGCATATAAACATCACCTAATGGCAAGAACTCTGCCCATGTCTTTCCCAGGGAGGAGGTCCAGGAGCACAGTACCCTCGTGCAGAGCTCATTTAGGGTGCAGCAGCTGGGACAAAGCATCAAAGTTCAGCCCTCAACTCCATCCAGAATGGCAAGCAGCAGCCAACTGCCAGGAGCTCATCAGTAAGCTCATCAGTGTGCAGTGACTTGAACCAGCACGCACCCTTCCCATGAGATGCCTATGAATTAGACAAATAGTCTGTGCAGGAGGGTGCTGGACAGCACCTCCAATTCACCATGGATGCTCCTGCCATTTTACATATGAAACCAGAGTGAGCCATGCCACTTCATTCTTGGGAGATCTTTTCCCCAGATTCTCTGAAAATTGAGACAACCTTAAATCAGTTGTCACCACCAACAACCCGGAAGACAGTACTGTCATGTTTGACCAGTCTTTCAGTGCTCAAAAGATGTCCAGGTGCTCAGCTTGCGTGATAGCAGTTCTGCTAATATGGCACAGTTCCATGTGGCTTTGCAAGTTGAAACACGTTTTGAGCAGGAAGTTGCAGCGGAGAAAAGGGGTGGTCACTGTGAAAATCGTGAAGGTGGCTTCTTTGAGAAAGAGACCCTGAGAATAGTGTCTAAATCAGAACCCTTGGTTTCCCTGGGTCTTAGGAAGAAGCAAACGCAGTAGCCTCACCAGCAGAAGGTGGTGAATCCAGGGAGCTGGAAGGAGTAGTGGTCAGTGCTAAGAAGACAGCCTGCAGAGATTTTCAGATCTCCAGCCTAGGACTGGCAGGATAGAGCATATGCATATTTTAGAAGTCACAAATAACCTAGAACATAAGTCTACTTTAGCATTTCAAGTTTACTTGGAAAGAGCAGAAGGAATAACTTGAGCACAAATCAGAACTGTCATGACAATAACCCAAATGTCACTAGCAGTTGTAGAAGGAGCACGAGGCTATTTGTTTCTTTAATCCAGAGGCTGAGTCTAGAGGCCGGTCCTCACGTGTCCCTGGGTCTCATGTGGAAAACCCATTGAATAGGCTCAGAGATTCCATTTTGTTAGGCCCATCAAGGGAATGGTGGGCAGATATGAACAGTCTGGGATCTATTTTTCCAGGTCTGAATTGGGCCTCCACTTTTACTTCTCCAGGGTAATGATGGATTCCCCAAGAAGAGTAGTCCTAGGATGTTTTTATGTTTGTTATTTGAAATATTAGGGGCTTTTACACAAAGGAGAGATAGATAGGATCTGACTTGCATATTGTGGTTTGTGGAGAACAGACAATAGGGGTGCACAGTAAGACCTCATCAGGAAAATATAAGCCACATTATCTCACCTGACAAAACCCCAGATGGGATCCAACCCCATCCAGTAAGCTTAGGGCTATGTAGGTGAAGGAGACCACTGGGGGTGGTCAGGCCCCAAATCCCAGCCAACCTAATTCCTTAATAGAAGCTGAGGAAGAGGCATCCTAAATGGAATGAGACAATTAATAGCCTTTGAAGTTCAAATCCTGACTCTGCCATTTGCTGGTAGCCTCAGACAACTTATTGAATCTTTCTGGATCCCGATTTCCTTATCATAAATAAAATAACAATTGTCACAGAATTGTTAAAAATGAAATGAAACGATGTGACTAAATGCTTGTCCACAGGATCTTGTCCTATGGCTCACATTTGCCTTGAAGAAAAATCAGTATAGGTTCAGAAACCTCTCCTGGCATTTCCCGATACAAGATTACCTCCCCAAGCAGCTAAGATTAGGAATTTACATATTAACCACAGATTTAAAAAGTGATGACTAGAAACCAAATCACTGATGTTTATATAAAAGCCACAAATTTATTTCAAATGCATATCAGCAACCCACTCCCCCAAACAACTGAACAAGCAGAGAAAGTGTGAATTCCTTACTGATTTAAAGTTCTTTGCATTTATGGGCAAAGGTAGAGACCAACTGTTAATTGCACATCTGTGATTACTATGATCAATGTTAATTTACTATAAACCAGATTTGATTATTCCTGTTTATCTAAAAACAACATATGCAAAGGGACTCCCTGTTTGAAAACATCTCTATGGTCTTGGCAAAACAGGAATTAGGAACAGATTTCAAGATAAACAAAAACACTCTCTCCTGTACCGATTCACAAATGAAACATAGAAACCCTATAAAAATGGAAAATGCTTCAGAGCCTCGGCTGAAAAGAGACATGATTCAAAATGTTTCCACTTCATATATACACTTTTCACGTCTCCAGTGAACAACAGTTTCATGGATGTATTCATATCTCCAAACGCATCAAATTGTATATATTAAAAATGTACAGTTTTTTTATGTCAATCATATCACTACAAAATGGTTTTTCAAGAAAGAAAATGAAAGTCATGGAAATTGGAGACATTCTTCTAAGAAAGTCAGGTAGAAGGTGCTTTGAATTTTTTTTCTGAAGTGTTCTCAGATTTATTCTCAAGCATCCTTAATCTGCCTAGAATTCCAAATGATGTTAACCACCTCTTTACACAAGGGGGCAGGGGGGACGGGGGAAGGAAAAGTCTGATTCCTTAATAGATTTAATGTTATGTTGGATCTCTTGCTTGCTTAGTTCAAGTCAGCAATGTGGTTGAAACTGGGCAATCGTGGGCAAGGATTAATTGGGGTCATTACCTATCAAAGCATTTGTAAAGTCAAGAAGTTGTCACTTTGTCCCTTTTGGGAAGATTGAGGCTATCCCAAGAGCACTAGTTAATCAGAGAGTAGAAGAAGCTTATTAAATTCATTTCTGGTTTCTTTCTCATCAGGCTGTTCCTCTCTGTTCATACCTGCTCCTTGGTGTCAAATCTCAAAGGTCAGAAGAAAAGGGAATGAGTAACCATCATCTGGCCGACATTTGCACCATAGGAAACCAGCAAATGGGGATGGATAGCTAAGGTGCTCCTGAAACCACAGAAGCCATCCATATGCATGGATAGCGTCAAGTTGTAAATTCCAGATTATCAGACCTAAAAGACTTCAAAGTCCATCAGGGAAAGGAGTTCAGATTCCACTTAAAACAGTTAAACTTCTGCTTGAAATACGACTTTTCAATTTAAGATATATTGCGGTCTTTATGTTTTTCATATTTTTCATGGAAAAGTTCTGTAGAAACTATTGTCTAGATTCCATTACCGATTTAAGTTGGTCATGTTTCTTTTACTTTTTTCTTCTTTAAATCAATGAGTTCCTTGTGGTGCTGGCTTTAATACGGAGAAGTCAAGTTGCCTGCGAAGTTGGCATATTCGTCTCCCTAACTTAGACAAAGTCCATCAGAAAACATGCTTCTACCTCCTAACTACAGCCAGATTGCCTGACTTTTATTTCAGTTAATATGTGTTTCTGTGTTGTTTGAAGAGGAAAAAAATCAATAAATTATTCGTGATGCTTTTAACAGAAATAATATCTTGCTTTTTTAAGAGGTGCTGTTTTTGACATTTACCCCCATTTAGAAAGAATTGTCCATGATTTTTTTTTTCTTTTCTTTGTTCAGAATTAAATGGTCTTCGATAAGGGGTAGATGTGTCAGAAAACAGGTTTTAAAAGAGTCATGTTAAAGAATCATTTAATAATTCATGGAGCTATAAAAGGGTAGCAATTAAGGAAAATTTAAGCATATATCATATCCAAATAAAATTAGAATACATAAAAGAATTAACTAAATTGATCAAATAATAGAAAAACACAATATAAAAGGAAGAATATTTTTCATATCTGGGAGAAATAATTCTAAAATAATAAATGGTACAAAGAAAAGATGGATATGTTTGACTATATTATATATGTATATACACATGATTAAAATACAACTATCATAAAATTAATAAATTGAAAAACATACATTTTCAGACAGTGAAAGATCTTTACAAATATTTTTTGAACAAACAACAGCATCTGTGGGAGTACAACTATACAGAACTTACACTTTTTAAATCATATATTTGTAGATTTCAATTATTTATAATAAAAATATAACTTTGTAATTATAAAATAAAACTATTTTAGCTAGACAATACAAGAACGTAATTTGGTACCTAAAATAAGGAAGGATATTTAGAATAGACCCAAATTTAAAGTTGTGATTCTCCTTTTCTTATGAAATAATATTGCTGAACTTTTCTTGACCTCTTAAAATCCCCAGTTTTCCTTTGAAGTTTGAGTGATAACTGGGAAAGACTCATATTTTATTTGCCATTTCAATTCCTTTAATGACAGTGGAAGATCGCTTAGAGACTTAGGAGAGAATTCTTGTACAAATAAGGTAGATATTTGAAGACGAGCAAAATTTGGCATCAAATGAAAACCATAGACTTTTTTTTTTATGCTAATGTTTTAGACCAAGTCCAGTGAAAACATTTACATGAAACATTAAAAAAGCCAACACTTCAAAACCAGGGAATTTGCTTTTGATTCCTTCACTGGAGTAGTTATTGATATTTGAGATTTCAAGGTGTTTATGAAAAATACTCTTTACCTACATTTGAATATTAATGAAGGCAGATGGTATTTTAGAAAAGAAAGAAAAAATTCTACACCGAGTGATTTTCACTTCAATATTGCTTTTGTCTGGAAATGTAAGTTTGTATTTTTGTAGTTTAAGACCAAGTGCTCTTGTATTTTGTGGTTGCATTTTTTTAATCCAAAGCACGTGCTGAACATTTTTGTAAAATCCAATCATTTCTTTGCAACTAAAGCACTGAATTCAATACAACTCAAGTAACTTTTTTTTTTTTTAAGTGCCCCGACTCAAATAGAATCTCTGCAAGATTCTGTGGTTACAGGGATGGTTAAGACAGAGCTCCTGACTTCATGGATTTGATTCCCATCTTGGTAGCTAGTAAGTCACTACAAAGAATTCTTCAAAGCCATCTTTTGTGATCTAATCCAAGATATTTTTTTTTAAAGATTTTATTTATTTATTTGAGAGAGACACAGCAAGAGACGGAACAGAAGCAGGAGGAGTGGGAAAGGGAGAAGCAGGCTTCCTGCTGAGCAAGGAGCCTGATGCAGGGCTCGATCCAACGACTTCGGGATCATGACCTGAGCCAAAGGCAGACGCTTAACGACCGAGCCACCCAGGTGCTCCTAATCCAAGATATTATTAAAAACCCACTCTTCAGGGTCACTCCTATAAGCTTTGCTTTTTTCCTTCATATCATAGATTTTGAGGGCTGGATGGAAATTTAACATTGATAATAAAACAAAAATGACAATAATATTTATGAAACACAGGAACTGTGCTAAAGAACTTAAGGCATAAATTATTCCATTTTATAAATAATCCTATGTCAGAGATGCTGTATGTGTCCTCATTCGACAGAAGAAGAAACTGAGGCACAGATAGGTTAACTAACCAATAGGGACTTTAGCCAAGAGCCATCTGACTCCAAAGACATGATACAGCACCTCATTCAGTTTCTTGCCAAGGCTGGTAGTACATCGTGGTTAAAAGGACAATTTTGGGGTTTAATCATAATTTGTCCGAATCCCTAACTGCCCCATGAAATTTGCGAGCTTTGTTTCCTCCTATATAAAATGAATACACTGACATCTAGTTAAAGGAGACCATGGGATGTAAAGGAGATGCCATATGTCAAATACTTAGCGTAGTGCCCACACAATTTTAAGCACAGTATATGCAGCAATAGTAATTATTATTTTAAATATAATTGTATAGATACTGAAAGTGAGTCACAGAAAAAGACACCTACTTGCCGACAGTTAGGCAGTGTCAGAACCTGAGCTGGGTCTCTTAAAAGCCAGATGTGGCTCATCTCTCGAGGTCTCCAGGCAGTTATAACTTCCATGTGACTCATAGCAAAAACATCCTATATCTGTAAACATATATAAAACTCCTTTATTTCCCTGTCAGGCAGTTTCAAATATTCATATTCTTAAGGCTGGTATCTGACAAGTCTGACTAAGATAATGGTCCAGGATTCCATCTGCTCAGGTGAAGTCTATGAAATAAGCCAGACCCCTATTCATGAATGATCATCATTCTGCCACCACTGGATACCTCCTGTCCCAATTATGAGTCCATCCTTCTGTTGGGTTTTAATACTAGTCACTTCCTGCCTGCCTTCGTATTTTAAACCGACTTCCTTTCAGAGAAAGTAACTTGTATGACTGAGATGCAGGCCCTGGAATTTCATTACCAGGGGAGGAGATGTCTGAGTCCTGGTTGAAACTAGTGCTGAAATTTTGCTCACTTTGGAAGCAAAGTTCTTAAAGATAGAGTATACCAAGTCATCATCATCATTAAAATAATAAAAAGCTGTGACTGAATGAAAAGGAGTGAGTGTATTTGTTTGTAAAAACCTAATCTAGTAAGAATTTTAAAAAATTCAGTGTACTTTCTAAAATTTTCCCTTAGTGAACCGGGAGTGGTAATGCCATAGATACATTTCCTGAAGTTAGACAAATTTAGTTTCAGGTCTTAGTTTCACAATTTACTACCTGGATGATACTGTCCCCTAAGCACAGTACATAAATATATATATAGTCTGTTTACTAAAGAAACTGTGTCTCATAGAAGATAGGTGTCGATATATTTATATCTTGTATAAGATATATCTATATATCTTACAAGTTTAGGTGAGATAATGTCAGGAGGTTGCCGTATGTACTATGAAACTCTAAAAATGTGGAGAAATAGTAGATATCTCTCTCTTTTAGGATTTGAAATCAGAAGAGCCTGGGTGGAATTCTGAGTCCATCAGGAATGAGTTGGGTGGCCTTAGACATACCCTCCCTCAATTTGTTTCATTATTGATAAAGTTCATTAAAGGATATTTTAAGAATAAACAAAGTGGGGGCGCTTGGGTGGCTCAGATGGTTAAGCGTCTGCCTTCGACTCAGGTCATGGTCCCAGGGTCCTGGGATCGAGCCCCGCGTCGGGCTCCCTGCTCAGCGGGAAGCCTGCTTCTCCCTCTCCCACTCCCCCTGCTTGTGTTCCTTCTCTCACTGTGTCTCTCTCTGTCAAATAAATAAATAAAATCTTAAAAAAAAAGAATAAACAAAGTGATACATAGAAATCCTCAGAGCCTTTCTGAAAGTAAACATTCAATACATTTAGAAACTACAATTGTTTTTAAAGTAAACAAAGTTGGGAAGTAATTGCTTCAAGCCCTTGTTCTTGGCACTGAGCTACCAGGTGAGGCTGCATAGCTGAGATTATAGAAGTGACAGGAGGCTGGACTAGGTCTTCCCCTCGTCAGCTTCATCTCTTCTTTGCAACAGAAAATGAGCTCAGAAGAACACTTTCTGTACTTGGTACTAGTGCAAATCCTTCAGAACAAGGCTTTGCCTCCATCTATTGAAATTTCCAAATCATTTCATTATCCCTTGTTAAAAATTTCTCCCCTCTGCTCCGATATCGGACAGAGATTAAATTTGGCTGGGTTTCTAGAATTGTTCTATTTTCAAATGTAAATGAAAATGCCATTTGCTGTCAATTTTGATAAGTCATTTAGATGGAAAATCTCCCTCTCTCTCCAAGGTATGGCAGCTGCTTGGATACTTGATCAATCATTTAACAAGGAAAACCAAGTAGAGTGAATAAATGTTCTTTCATTTCCAATCTTAAAATATGTGTAAATAATCATTTTCATTACAATATTCATTTGTGTTGTCTTTCATCACTAATTTTGGTTAATGTTTATTAATATCAACAAAATAAACATGATAATGAGTATTTAGAAAAATATTTATGATATAGGTCATTATGATACAACCATTTTGCAGATGTGGAAATAAAATTTCTGGGTGTTTGCACCTATTATTTTTTGATTACCAAATAAATGTAGAAACCAATGAGAAATCATAGGGACTTTACTACAGGAATTTTCATTCTAAATTCTTAATTTTCAGAATTTGATACGCCTCAACATCACCTGAAGGGCTTGTTAAAACATAGATTCCTGGGTCCCATGCCCAGTTTCTGATGCAGTAGGTCTGGGATGGGGCCTTACAATTTGCATTTCTAGAAGATCCCCAGGTGATGTTGGTGTTGCTGGTCAGGGGATCTCACAGTGAAAACAATTATTCTAAATCATCCTGTTAAGCATATTAAAGCATTTAAGCATATTTAAGCATTTTAAAGTAATATGAGCAAGGAAAAGGAAGACTATATCTTGAAAAATTTCTTTGAATCACTTCATTTTCACAATAATAGGTATTTTTGTCTTGTTTTTGGAGGTGTGTAAATTAAAGTAAATATGTGTTAAACAACTGTTCAAAGCTTTCTCAAAGGAAGGGCTAAAGCTGGAATTCAAAAAGAGGCCAATGGGATTCTAAAACTGGGTTGCAAAATTCAAATATTTTCTAAATGCGTTTAATATACTAGAAATAAGCCATTTTAATGATAAATAGTTACTAATACTCAGCCCCAGGTTCAGGTAGACAATAGGGAGCAGTGGAGATTATGGTGAATTTGAGGGCAAACCCCTATACCTCAGAACCTGTCAATTGTTATGATGGGGGCTGTTATAAGCTGAATTGTGTTGTCCCTGATTTCATATGTTGAAGTCCTAATCCCTAGCACCTCAAAATGTGACTGTATTTTGAGTAAGGGCATCTAAAGATGTAATTAAGGTAATTAAGGTGGGCCTTCATGCAATATAGCTGATATAATATAATATACATAATATGTAATATGTAATATAGAGAGATTAGGACACAGACACAGTTGGAAAGATGACCATGTGAGAACACAGTGAGAAAGTGGCAATCCGTAGGCCAAGGAGAGGCCCCAGAAAAAAACCAAGCCTACTAACACCTTGATCTTAGACTTCCAGCCTCCAGAACTGTGAAAAGAATAAATTTCTGTTGTTTAAGTCACCCAGTCAGTGGTATCTTGTTATGGCAGCCCTAGCAAACTAATACAGGAGCGATCATGTATTTTCTTACTACATCTTCAGATTGTTTCAGAGAAGTCAGAAACCTGGATTTTCTGCAAAATCTGATTTTTAGATCTTGGCAACTAGTCAAATTTATTTAAAACACCACAAGACAAACTCTGCAGATAAAATTAATGAGGGTTACTTTATACTGCATATATGGAGGTCTTAGCCCATAATGATTGTTTAACAAATGTTCCTGTTCCTTTCCTTTCAGGAAATAGTAAAATTTTGTGGCATTGTTAGAAATATTGCCATTTGGGCGCCTGGGTGGCTCAGTTGGTTAAGCAATTGCCTTCGGCTCAGGTCATGATCCTGGAGTCTGGGATCGAGTCCCGCATCGGGCTCCCTGCTCAGCGGGGAGTCTGCTTCTCCCTCTGACCCTCCTCCCTCTCATGCTCTCTCTCTCTCATTCTCTCTCTCAAATAAATAAAATCTTTAAAAAAAAAAAAAAGAAATATTGCCATTTATATTGGAGAGCTCCCCTGGAAGTCTGGTAATAGGAACCACTTACAGTTGCTTTGTTATCTCCCTTTCCTGTCCTTTCGATTTGAAGCTGATACTAAAAGACACTCGAGAGAGTTGAGATTGAGAAATATGGGAAAGTAGTCTATTTCTGCAAATTTCTGAGAAACAAAGAAAAGCGCCAAAAAGAAAATAAATTTTTGGCAGAGCAATTTTGTTGTCTATCTAAGAGCTCCAACATGGAGGCCATGGCTGGGCTGAGTGGTTTTGCCTTTTTCTTGAGATCGCAGTGAACACTTATCAGAAAGATCTGAATGGCCAAGACCAGGCTCCTCATTATTGATCTTTCAAAACACAGGGAGGATGATGAGAAAAGTGATTGAGAGAGATTCTCATTTCCTTCTGACTAAAGGATGAGTTCAAAAGGCGATGTGGGGGGTGTGCTAACGGTAGCATGCAGGAGTCTCAAGACAAGTTCAGTGGGTTTGAAGCCTTTGAGTCTTTGGACAGGAAAAAAAAAAAACCAGCACCAATTTAAAAAGTCATTCTACATCAGAAGCTCTCCACACTGTATTCATAAAGACTGAGTTTCCCTGCTGGTTGGGTTCATTGTAACCTTGGAGAAGGGAAAAGATTCTATTTCCCCCTACAATGAAATCTCATTAGAGTAGCTCTCAAACTTTTTGACTGCAACCCCCAATAAAAACATTTTTACATCGTTATTCCATACACATATACACATGTATATAACTAAAGCAAGTATTTCGTGAAACAAATCCAACATTTCATGAAACATTACTGTGTGTGATCTCGCATAGTATTTGCTATTCTATTTCATTTTTCAAAAACACTGGTCACAGTCACCAAATGGATTTTATGAATAGGTTGTAACCTACAATTTAAAAATTTAAGATATTGAAAACCTGCTCTAAAAAGATTAAGGTACTGAAAGGATCTAAGAAGAGGGCACAGTCTGATAATTCACTTCGATCTGTGAAAATCCACAGAAGTTATCCTCAAATTAGTGCAACTGACAGACTAAATGTTAAGATTCATGAATTAGTTGAGCACGTACTACATTCCAGGTACTGTTCTAGGTGGTTGGAGAAATGAATATAAAGTATAAATAAGTAAGTCCCTCCATCATGGACCTTATTTCTGGTAAGAGAGCCAAGATGTTCATCAACAGATGAATGGATAAAGAAGATGTGGTATATATACACAATGGAATATTATGCAGCCATCAAAAGGAATGAAATCTTGCCATTTGCAATGACATGGATGGAACTGGAGGGTATTATGCTGAGTGAAATAAGTCAATCAGAGAAAGACATGTATCATATGACCTCACTGATATGAGGAATTCTTAATCTCAGGAAACAAACTGAGGGTTGCTGGACTGGTGGGGGGTAGGAGGGATGGGGTGGCTGGGTGATAGACATTGGGGAGGGTATGTGCTATGGTAAGTGCTGTGAATTGTGTAAGATAGTTGAATCACAGACCTGTACCTCTGAAACAAATAATACATTATATGTTAAAAAAAAAAAAAAGAAGAAGAAGAAGAAGAAGATAGCAGGAAGGGAAGAATGAAGGGGGGGAAATCGGAGGGGGAGACAAACCATGAGAAACTATGGACTCTGAGAAACAAACTGAAGGTTCTCGAGGGGAGGGGGTTGGGGGGATGGGTTAGCCTGGTGATGGATATTAAAGAGGGCATGTACTGCATGGAGCACTGGGTGTTATACGCAAACAATGAGTCATGGAACACTACATCAAAAACCAATGATGTAATGTATGGTGATTAACATAACATAATAATAATAAAAAGAAAGCTGTTAATAACAAATAAGTCTATAATATAATGATAGGTCATAATAAATACTATGAAGAAAAATACAGCCTCATGAGACAATGGAGAATCACTGGTAGGGGCATGTTTTTAGATAGGGTAGTCATGGTAGAGTCCAAAGGAGATGACTTTTGAGAAAATATCTGAATTAAACAAGGGAAAGAGGCAACAGGCCTATGAAGACTGATCTAGTAAACAATGTTGAAGGCAGGAGGGACAACAACGCAAAATCTTCGAGGCAAGAATGAGCTTAGTGTGCTTGGAAGTACAACAAGAAGGCCAATGGTCTAAAGCAGTAGGAGATGAAATTAGAGACACACACAGAAGCCAGATGATACAGAACATGTCAAGCATATGTATATATTTAATTTTCATAATGGTAATGGAAAGTCATGGTAGGATTTTGAGGACAGAAGTGGCATGAACTATCATAGATTTTAAATGTTCACTTTGGCTGCTTTGAGGATAATTGACTACAGCAGGAAAACATTAAAGATGGAGGCCAGTTCAGAGGCCTTCATACCACTACTGGTGATAGATGAAGGTAGCTTCTTTTTCATGGTGGAGAAATAGATTCAGAATATATTTTGAAGATAAGCTGAAAGGATTTTCAGGGTGACTAGTTATGGTTAGGGAATGAAAATAATTAAAAATGACATCAAGGTTCTTGGCCCAAGTAGCTAAAGGACATGGTAGGGTTCATCACTAAAATGAGAAACATTGAGAATGAAAAAAAATGGGGTGGAAATCAAGCATTCTTTTTTGAAAATGATATATTTGATAGGTCCACTATATTTGCAAGGGGCTAGGGAGTGGGCAGTTGTATATAGAAGCCTGAAGGTGGAGAGAGTACACAGCTAGAGTTATATGTTCAGCAAATGAATGATATTTAAAACTATAAAATTAGATAAGGTCACCTCAGGGACTATTGAAGATAAAGGAAAGATGAGTTCCAAGACTGGGTCCTGGAACATCTAACAATTATTGAGGAAAAGAAAGTGAGGGTCGCTAAGGATAGGGAGAAGAAACTGTGCATAAAGTAGAAAGAAAATCAAGAGAATTTTGTGTTCTAGAAGCCAAATAAAGAAAATGTTTCAAAGACATTCACTGTGCAAAATGCTATTAAGAGGTCAACAGAGACTAAGACTTGATCTTTGAGTTTGGCAAGATGGTGGTCTCTTGTGACAGCGTAATTTCAGTGAAGTTTTGGGGAAGAACGCCTGCAGAGAGTGGGTTCATGAGAAAATGTGAGGTGAAGAGAAGAAGACAATTAGCATAGGTTATACTTCTGAGCAGTTTTGCTATAAAATGGAGAAGACACACAATCAGATATTTGCAGATGTTTCATGGAACAATGGTTCTAGGCATTTTATTTTGTTTTATATTTGATAAAACATGGTAGGCTTGCATTCTGAAGGACATAGCACAGTAGAAAAGGATAAAATGATGATACAGGAAAGGGGACAATTAATTTCAGAAGCAAAGTTTTTGCATACATAACAATATAAGATCCAGTGAACAAGTGTAGGAATCACCTTGATAAGAATGTAGATAGAGTTCATTCATTGTAACAGGAAGGAAGAAAAATGCATTGGTACAAAGGAAGGATCATTAATAGATTTGGGGGTTGGAAGATAAAATAGTTTACTTGTGATTGCTTTCATTTTCTCAGGGGTAAGACACTCAACCATGGGAAGAAAGTAAGAAGGTGAACTGACTGGTGGGATTCTCAGGGAGTATTGAGATATCAATTTCATGGCATGGTTACATGTTTTTCTCCAACTATGTTTTGTGATAGGAGAAGAATTGGTAAGAAAGTTAGATTTTGCCAGATGAATAAGATGAAGGAGGGGAAGGGAAGGAAAACAAAGAAGCTGAAGTGTGGGAGTTGAGTGTGTATATAAGGGAATGATTTTCAGGATGGATGACAGATCATAAAGTGTGGAATGAGAGAGTTGAGGACCTGATGGAGTTCATGGTAAGTAACTTTAAGTAGCAAGGTCAATGAATTAGAGTAAAGATGGCATTGCATAATTACTGGACTGGGGGGCTTGGAAGTTGGAAACTTTATCATAAATGTTGATGATTGAAACCAAGATTTGGGAGATGGTATACCTATAGATAGTGATAAGGTCTAGTCTATATTTATTAAAAAAATAGCTAAGACAGCATAGAAGAAAATAGAGTTTGAATTGAGGCAATCAAAAACTGGGACACTAAATTGCTGGATGGATCATCTCTGTAGATGTTCAAGCATCAAGAACGATAGTGACCAAGTGCCAAAGCTTTCAGTGATTAGAGAGTGTTCAAGAAGTCTATAAATGATTTCACCAAAGAGGACTATTAGATGGTATAATCTGATGGTATGTACTCCAGAAGAGCTGCATTTTCCCCTAGAAGGAGGAAACCTTTCTTAATAAAGAATTGTGAAACAATGATGCCTACCCCAAATCTAGATCTTGACCATTGGTAAATAGCGTTTGATATCATCATCATCATCATCATCATGATTGGTGGTAGTGATAGTGTTGGTACTGGTAATAATACTGCACATACATACCTCAATTTCCTTGTCTGTTAAATAAGGTTCTCCAAAGTTTCTTTTAGGTCAAAGTATACTAAGTCTTCATGAATCCATGATTCAACCTAAAAATGAAACACATACATTTAGGAGAGCCCTGGACATCAAGTTGAGTGCACGGGTACCCAGAAAGAAAAGAGGCTCTTTTTCTAATATATTCTCTCTCAAGTCTCTACCTAGGATAGTGTCTGACAAGTAGTAGGAACTCAGCAGTACTTTCGGAAGGAAGAACAGAAGACGGAGAATCAAGAAGGAGGGAAGGAGGAAAGGTTGCAGATGAGGCGTTCATGACTGCTCTGTCATTTCATTGCTTTGCTTCAGCTCCAGGAATACACATCCTGATTGCATCAAGTGAGGATTCAGTTGAGGTCAAGGCAGGGAGCTCTCATATCAAGAAATGAGGCAGAGTCTTCATAAGAAAAAGAAATGTCTTAGAAAGTCCAAAGTTCTATAGCGGCTGTGTTATTTCCTTCTAGTTCCCTAAGGAAATGGGCGGTAGAAGGGAATTGTGATCCTGACTTAAAGTGACTGTCAACTTTTTATTTAGCCATGGCCACTCTCAGAGTTTTACCTGCTTCAAAGAAAGTTATTTTAAAGTTATTTTTATAAAGCTCATCCTCCCTGGTGTGGGCTTCTGCACTTTGGAGAGAAGCACTGCTCTGTTCCACTCATGGAATAGGTGACTGAAATGAAGAAGCAATACCAGTATATCTATTTACAAAACTACAGGGAGGGGGCATTGGAACAGGATCTGGGAGTTATGAGAGGGTGCTCCCCAAGCTTATGCTAAAGGTGATTACAAATTAACCATGCTATCAATTGAACAGTGGTGGCATTCCTTGAATCCCTTGGTGAAAATGACTGCATTTAAAGAAACAGTGTATGAGCTAATGTAGATAAGGAAAGAGGACTGATTTGGTACTAACAGATCAATAACTCCACAGGTAATAGCTATTAAAGGGTGAGACTCATTAATCCGTGCTAATGGCTTGCCAAGATTAAAACCCTCTCTCTTTTATCATTGAACATGAAAAGTAGAATAGCTCTCCTGGCCATGCTATTTCATATAAGATTTTATTCTTATAAGTTGTCTTTTACAGACTTATAGTTTCTATTGTTCTATGTATTTATGCATTCATCCACAAATGTGTATTGAGTGCTGGAAATATCCTAGGTATTCTGTTGGACACTGATGGTAGTGTGTAATTAGGAAAGGTCTTTGTATTTTTTAAAAAAGATTTACTTATTTTATTTGAGAGAGAGAGTAGGGGCAGGGGCAGAAGGAGAGAATTTTCAAGCAGGCTCCCCCTGAGCATGGAGCCCCATGCAGGGTTTGATCTAATGACCCATGAGATCATGACCTGAGCCTAAACCAAGAGTCAGATACTTAACTGAATGAGGCACCCAGGTGCCCCGGAAAGGTCTTTGTATTTAAGGGACTCTCTTCTGATGGAGAGGACAGAAACAAAAGGAGCAATTACCATAAGATTTATGATTTTATGTCAGAAGAACAGGATGCTGCGGATGGGGTTAAAGGTAGGTCAGAGACAAGGAAAACTTCCCAGGGGGGAAAAATATTTAGGGGAAAGATAATGTATGCATAGGAATTAGGTAGATGAGAGGGTGATGTATACTATTTGATAATTTGCACTATATCTTTACATTTATTATCAAATTAGAGATGCTTCACCCCCTCGAGAGAAAAATAGGCTTGGGATTATTGTCCCATGAGACACCTGAGAGAAAAGAAGCCCAGGAAAGAGAGAATAGGCAAGACTTGATAGCTGAAAACTGTCAGAGCTAGGACTCAGCATCAGAATTTGAATCCTAGGGGGCGCCTGGGTGGCTCAGTCGTTAAGCACCTGCCTTCGGCTCAGGTCATGATCCCAGGATCCTGGGATCGAGCCCCACATCGGGCTCCCCGCTCTGCGGGAAGCCTGCTTCTCCCTCTCCCACTCTCCCTGCTTGTGTTCCCTCTCTCACTGTGTCTCTCTCTGTCAAATAAATAAAATCTTAAAAAAAAAAAATCCGAATCCTATTCACCACGATAATTCAACAAAACCAGATGAAGAAATTGGCTTACTCATTTTCAGGCATGATTGGATTATAAAATTCTTTCTCTAGGACAATACCTTTTACAACTACTTTAATCAGATGCTTAACTTCACCTTCTGCTTGACATTAAATGGCCCTTTATCTTCTGAAAGAGAATTATCACATCAATGGAAGTATGGAACTTTCTTTCATAAACTAGTGGTGCTCTACCACCTTGGAAATGAGGGCTCCCAAGAAGGCATATCGGACCTCTTCATCAATATAGCCAGATAACCATGGTTTTCTCAGCTTTTAAATCATGGAGCATTGGTATAAGGTGTTATGAGTGAAAAAGCTCTTATTTAAAACACCAGTATCTGTGACAGTAGCAGGAGTATGTCATATAGAACTGGCCAGGGAAATTGGTTTTTGAATAATTGTTTTTAATGCATTTCCCTCCACCAACAGTAATAAATATCTGTCTGGTAGAAATACACAAGCAGTCTTGGGTGTTGAACATTCCCATAAATCAGTCGTGTTGCCATGGAAAGACTCAGTTTCCCGGTATCCTCCATTTCAGTGAAGCAGAGGGGGGCTGAATACCAGCAAACTGGAGTTCGGGTTGTTCCCCTCATTCTGCTACCCTGCATCAAGCTTATTTTGCCTGAATCAACTTCTAATTTACAGCTCTGAAAGAGAAGTTGGCGTTTCCAAGAATCCCTATAGATCAAAGCTCTATATTGCAGAGACAGCAACCAATGTTTGCCAAACCAATGTTTGCATACATATACCAAACAGGACATTTAGCACATTCATTCAACAGCACTCACTGAAAAATTATTTACCTTCTCCTTCTGCCAGGCTTATTGTGACACACTAAGAATGCAATAGAGAAGACAAGCACATTCCCATATTCTAGAGGGTTAGACTGATATTAATCCAATAATTATGCAAATAAATGTTTGTTCTGTAACGACTCATATGAAATAAAGAGAAAAAATGCTAGGAGAATATATAATAGGTGAGCCTGACTTAGTCTGGGAAGTGGGATACAAAAGTCTCTCCCAGGAAACTAACTTAATAGGCTGAGATGTAAAAGATGGTAGACATGACCAATCTAAGAGGAGAAAGAGCATTTCAGGCAGACGTGATTCGGAACTGAGCACCATGTGTTTTTATAGCTGGCAGTGGTTCACTGTGGGTGGGTAATCAGAGTGTTATTTGGGGCTGTACTATATTGGCGGGCACAATTCAGCCAACTACAGTGGAGTGTCAACATACAGATGGCAGACTGTGCAGTAGCTGAGATCATCTGAGTGCGTATAGATTATTCAGGGGCAAGGTGAAGAGTGGAACCTTGAGGGAAACAGCAATATTTTAAAAGACTGAGGCAAAATGATCACAATCAAAGGAACAGAACACTGCACAAGAAAGGTGAGGGAAACAATGACAAACAGCAGAGAGGTTGAAAAGCACCCATTAAAATTGTCAATAACGTAGTGGTTGACTTTATATAAAGAGACCTCGGCAGAGTGACAATACGAAATCCTGCGCTATAGATAATGTTATCTAAAATGTCAGAAAACAGCAAAAATGATACTAATTTGTTCAGAATTCACAGGTAATAAGCAAGAATATGAATTATCTGTCTCGTTACCTCTAAGCACTAGCAAGAGTAGAGCTCGGATTCTGCCACATCCTAGCTGTGTAACCTTGAATATATCAACTAAAGTCCTTGTACCTCAGTCTTCACATCTGAAGTCAGTTAATAATCATACCTGCTTCCCAGGATGGTTCTAAGGAAGAACACAGAAAGTGGAGGTTAATAGCATATTGGAAATTATAAAGGGCTATAAAAATGCTTGTTAATATTTTCCCCATAAAGGGAGAGAACAAGAAGTAGATCCTATTTAGAGATTATGGATAAGTTGTCTCAGCATGTACCAATATTTGCAGCAGGGTTTATAAATGGACCCAAGTGGAAAATAGAATTGCTTCACCTGTTGTATTGTATTGGTAAATGATAAACATTTTTTGTATTTTTTAACAGGAATCTAGGAAAATTTTCTAAAAATATCATATATATCTTAAGATAACTGTAATTCTGTAAGTTAAGATTTTGGAACCTGATGAAAAAAGTGTACTTGATTTCCCTCTTGTCAAACGTCTCTTCATTACCATAATTTCATGACGCATATAAGAATGACTCATATAACTAGGAAAGAGAATCCAAGTTGTTGGTGGCATCTTTTGAAGAAGTGGTTTAGGAAGAAAGTGTCTAAATATATTGAAAATATTTTTGGAGTAACTAAGAGCTTAAGAAAGGAAAACAAGTGAAATTCCTGCTTTATTTACCATTGTATATAAAAATGTTCATTACTGTCTCATCTAAAAAAAGTAAAACATACATTCAGAAAATTATAATGAAATGCCCAAGAAAACATTATTCATCTTTTCATAGTAATTACAATCCAGGAATCATGAGGGTTTTTTTTTAAATTTATCTACCTATTAGGACAATAAGTAAATACGACATGAGTTCTAGTTAAGTGAAAAAATGGAAGACCACAAAAGGACAGACTCTGCAACACAGAAACATTTTACACATGGGAAGACATCAAATAACATCCCAAAAGAGAATTGCCTTAAGGTTGTAGGATTTTGGATGTTTTTGAACTTTCTTTCTTTTAAATTGTTGGTAGGTGTTAGACTTTTTTTTTTAAGGTATCTTTTATTTTTATTTTTTAATTTTTTTTATTATGTTATGTTAATCACCATCCATTACATCATTAGTTTTTGATGTAATGTTCCATGATTCATTGTTTGCGTATAACACCCAGTGCTCCATTCAGTACGTGCCCTCCTTAATACCCATCATCGGGCTAACCAATCCCCCCTCACCTCTCCCCTCTAAAACCCTCAGTTTGTTTCTCAGAGTCCATAGTCTCTCATGGTTCATCTCCCCCTCCAAATTCCCCCCCTTCATTTTTCCCTTCCTATTATCTTCTTTTTTTTTTTTTTAACATATATTGCATTATTTGTTTCAGAGGTACAGGTCGTGATTCATCAGTCTTACACAATTCACAGTGCTCACCATAGCACATACTGTCCCCAATGTCTATCACCCAGCCACCCCCTCCCTCCCACCGAATGAAATTTTAAAACTGTACTTTTTGATATCAGAGTTTGAGAAATTAATTGAACCAGGACATTACATTGTGTTTCTGTATACAGTTCAATTCATTCTCCCACCCCTTTCAAAGCTACACGAGTCTGATACTCCTAATTCCATCCTTCTTCTTTTGGAAATAACTTTTTAATAGAGAACATTGATGTCACCAGACTGGTACTATTTCAACTTTCTGCCACCTAGTCTATATCTAACCATCTCTTCACCTATCTTTTCTTCTTTATCTCCCATTAGATACAGAAGGTATCTATCTGATACCAGCTCAATCTTGTTCAAAGCAGATACATTGGCTTATTTATCTGAACATCTGAGGACCAAACTGACATTCATCACAAGCCTATCCAACAATATTATCAGGGCTCATTCCTCAGTTTCACTCTGTGTTATACTTGTGCATATGTGCTATGTACTTCATTTTGTCATATTCTCAAAGGAGGCCTTCATTCTTCAAAAGTCTAAGGACTGCAGATCTAAAGATGGGGACTCTGTGTGATTTGAGAGGGATATTGTGCTGATATTAAAGAAATAAAATCCACATTTATCTGGTAAACATGCTGCTTCTCATTCAATTACCAGTCAGTATTAGGTGGGTAGGAAATCAAGTATACGCTCAGCGTTAAATCATGTTATCAGTTCTTTTTTTTTTTTTAAAGATTTGACAGAGAGAGATAGCGAGAAAGGGAACACAAGCAGGGGGAGTGGGAGAGGGAGAAGCAGGCTTCCCCTGAGTAGGGAGCCCAATGCGGGGTTCAATCCCAGGACTCTGGGATCATGACCTGAGCTGAAGGCAGACGCTTAACAACTGAGCCACCCAGGTGCTTCCATGTTATGAGTTCTGAGACAAATAACTCATGATATTTTTCAAAAACTCTGGGTAAAACTTTGATGGTCTCTGCAATTTGTTGAAGTGAGCTGACTTGTCAAATTTAGAAATTCAGGACTATCGATTTCTTCTCTCTCTTTCCCTTCTTTAGTCTCTTCTTGCTTCCCTTATCAATGTGTACTGATCTAACTTATTGCGTTTAATAGTTGCACGTTATTTTATATTATTATATGTTAATATATAATTAAATCACATTTTCCCTATTTCTGCATAATCTCAATTTTCCTGCCATATCAATACTGAAATAAATAAATTTCTTTATATATAAATCTTGATGTACCAGTGTTCTTATTTCTGTAGACTGAATTTCCCAAATGAAGGTTTTTGGAAATATTGCATGAGCAGCACATTTTTTCATAATGACTATTTATAGGTTGAATGCCCAGTCTTACTAAAGGTATGAAATTCCCTCTCAACAGAACACTGTTATTTCTTAAACTCCAAAGAATTTGACTTCCAAGTTTAGTGCAAAAAAAATGATTATCCAGAGACACTGGGATGGTTTCATTAGAGTATTTTTAGCAACAAAAGTTTTAAACTTGTTCTTAGCTTCTTGCTGGTCAAGGTCCATTAGCTTTCTTCCTTCTTATGCTCTGCTTCAGAATCTGGCCAATTTCTCACTTTGGACAAAAAAAAATGAGTACTTTTGTTGGCTCTTTTATAACTTAGTGTCTTTCTCAGGATACATTCACTTTAGAGTGGGAACTACTGTACCATTTACCTATTTCATGTGAGATTGCTTTGTTCTCTTATATCAGAAAATGTTTCACTCTCATGGGTAATTCCCAGAAGACAAACACCTCAGACTAGCTCCTGACTTTTCTGCCAATCCCTGAAGTATTTCAAATACTTTGTTTTTCTCCCATAATATTAATGATTACAATCAACATTTTGAACACTTCATGTGTTTTATCTTATTTTATTCTCTTACAACAGTCATCTGAAGCAGGTAGTCTTGCAATTACCAGCTTACATGTATAAGCTGGGTTAAACAATGGTTAACATTACTTAGTTAAGTAATTTGCAGGGCCAGAGTTAGCAGGATTGAATTCAGGAAATATGGACTAGAGTCTACATACTTAATCTCTAAGAATTACTGCTTGGAACAATGTTGACTTCCAGTAGATACAAAAAACTGGCATCATGCAGGGAGGATTGAGAAAGTCAAATACTATTCACTATAGAGAAGGGCAACAGGGATTTCTGAGTTTATAAAAACAATCCAGGTCTCCTTGGTGAATTGGAGTTGAGATGGAGAGAGCATTTATTAAGTCCCAGCATCTATCAATTTGTTAAATATATAGGCATGGATCCCCTCTTCCATTGCTACCATATATATAACTTCATATTAGTCTATATTGACAGCAACAAAATAGCCTTGCTTATACTTTCAAGAGTTAATCCACCACTGTCCAAACCCAAGAAGAATCATAAAAGGGCAAGCCATTGCCAGATGAATGCTCCCCTAGAAGGAAGTTCAGTAGGCATTTTATGTTTTCTAGTGTTTTGTTCTTGAACCATCTGGATTGCCTTACTCTGGTGCTGATTGAACAAATGCCCTTCTACTTAGATTAAGGGTTTATTTCTAAGTAATGGAAATCACAACTCCTCTGAGCTCTGTATCAATCCCTGATTTCCAATCATGAAGCTTCTGCTGACATTTGAACTTTGGCAATATTGCCATAGGCCACTGTTTGTCCTTTCACCCACTATATGGTCAATTATTTCTAATTGGTGCCAACAACCTAGTCTTAATAGTGAATTGTTGGAAAAAAATGTTGATTCTCACTATCAGGTCCCCTTAAGTTCTCTTATTTGATCTTTATTTCTAGGCATCATTACTCCAAGAAAGCTTCTGGGTTGGTGAACACATCTATACGCCAGGAGGAAGGCACACCCCAATTCTACAGGGACAGAAGCACCTCTTGCTCAGGAACTTTCTGGACCTCACACTCTGGATCTTATTATTATATTTTAACCTTTATAAAAAAACTGGTGAGGGGCGCCTGGGTGGCTCAGTTGGTTAAGCGACTGCCTTCGGCTCAGGTCATGATCCTGGAGTCCCTGGATCCAGTCCCACATCGGGCTCCCTGCTCGGCAGGGAGTCTGCTTCTCCCTCTGACCCTCTTCCCTCTCATGCTCTCTGTCTCTCATTCTCTCTCTCAAATAAATAAATAAAATCTTAAAAAAAATAATAAATAAAATTAAAAAACTGGTGAGTGTAAATAAGTGTCTCCCTGAGTCCCGAGAGCCATTTCAGCAAATTACCAAACCCAAGAAAGGAGTCATGGAAATATATCAGAAGTACAGGTGGCAGCCTGGGATTTGTGATTGGTTTCTGAAATGGGGGCTGTCTCATGGGACTGAGCCCTTAACCTGTGGGCTCTGAGGCTAACTTCAGGCAGATGGTGTCAGAACTGAATTGAACTGTGGAACACTTGGCTGGTATCAGAGAACTGCTTGATGTGTGGAAAACCCACACTTCTGGTGTCAGAGGTGTTGTGTGGCAGTAGTGTGAGAGTAAAGGAGAAAGGCAGGAGTGTTTCCTGTGCAGATATATTAACAAACATTAGTCCTATGACTAGAATGAGAATGGGAGGAACAGGTGACATTCAGGTCTAAAGATACTGTTGGATACAAAAGGTACCCAACTACATAATTGCAAAGGATGGATTCTTTACTAAATGACATGGGTTTTGGTTTCATCTTTGGATTAACCTGCTATGTGATGTACAAATGACCTTTCTGAGCCTATTTCTCCTTATAGTGAAAAAAGAATTAATGCCACCTACTTCATAGGAGTTCTGGAAATTCCCTTCAAATTCTAAAATATTTAAATATATGTCCAGAAGTAGTTACTATTATTTGCTGAGGGTTTATTATATTCCAGACTCTGTGCTAAGAAACTGAAACACACCTGTCAGTTTTCATGCTCAGGAAAACTCTAAGAGGCAAGTTCATTCACTATAATCATTTTGAGGATGAGAAAACTAAAGTTCAGAGAAGTTAAGCAGCATTCTCTAGGTCTCATGGCCGGGAAATAGTGGAGCCAGAATTTGATGGACTCCAGTACTTTTAACCTTGTCATGTACTCAGCACAAGAATACACTATATAAATACATACATACATATATACGTATTGAATTTTCTATACATAAATGCTATACAGGTCATTCTAAAAAGTGTACTCCATTTTCAGATTTTCATGTCATAAACCAATGGAGCTTAAGAACCCAAAATAGGTATGGTTGAGGAAAAATATTAGGGAAAACAGATACTCCAAACTTTGCAATCTACGAGTGGTAGTCTGGCATCCTTTAACTGGGTACAGAGAAGAATGCTAAAGAGAAGCTGAAATGCCTATTAGCTGCGTAATGGAAATTTATCTAATAAATTAACTAGAAAAAAAATAAAAAAAATAAAAAAAAATAAGTTAACTAGAGTGAATAGATACTATTTAACATCTAACCAATAACAAAGACATTTACTGATGGTTGTTTGAAAAAGAACACTTGCAAACAGCAGTGTAAGATCCAAAAGAAAACCAAGAAATCCGAATGAAAAGGTCACATTTTCAGTAAGACCAGACTATCCAAAGCTAGTCTATATATCTTGATGATTCCTCAAACCTTTAGGTCTTGGAGGTTACCTGGAGAATCCTCTTAGCATAATGTGTTATTCAATTGTCTAAATTATGACACATGCACTTTTCTCAAAGTGTGGGGGAAAATGAAACAGGACTGTGGGAAAAAAAAAAGTTTCAAATAGTAAGACTGTTGAATCACAGACCTGTACCTCTGAAACAAATAATACATTATATGTTAAAAAAAAAAAAAAAGAAGATAGCAGGAAGGGAAGAATGAAGGGGGGAAATCGGAGGGGGAGATGAACCATGAGAGACTATGGACTCTGAGAAACAAACTGAGGGTTTTAGAGGGGAGGGGGGTGGGAGGATGGGTTAGCCTGGTGATGGGTATTAAAGAGGGCACGTACTGCATGGAGCACTGGGTGTTACACGCAAACAATGAATCATGGAACACTACATCAAAAACTAATGATGTAACGTATGATGATTAACATAACATCATAATAAAAACAAACAAACAAACAAAAAACAAATAGTTCCAATCATGCCTGTGGACAAAACCTCTCTGCAGCTGTAAAGGAAAAAGTTTATTTATTCCCATCTCATATTAATATTGCAGGTGGGCAGGTTAAGAAGAGCTAATTACACATTAATTAAATATTTTAAGAAATCAAAGATTTCAGGCTTTATTTCAGCTGAGGAGAACGGGCCCACAATAAGAAAGTTTTAGACATTGAAACATGGAGTGGGTTGCGCACTTTGGAGGCAAATGTCTAAACCAGCAGGCGTGTTTACACCTTTTCCATTTAACACATTTTATACAGATGACCTCTTGAGAACTATCTCCAGTCTACTGCTCTTAATTCACTGCCTCCTCCTGATTTTGATAATGGGTTTGAGTACTACCTCTGTGCTTTAACATGAGACACATCCAATCTCTTTACCTTCCCTGCAAGTCTCTCACAATGGATAAGGTAATACCATCAGCAATGGCATTTAACCTCTCCCCTGTCCATTCTAGATTAAAATGTGTCCTCATCTTTCACTCATATTGCACTAGCTAGATTCTTTTTTGTCTTTTATTTCTTCAATATTGGAAAGCAGGGCACACGTTCTCTTATGACTAATTACTTCAATAGTATTTCAATGACCTCACAGCATCACTGAAATCATTGCATTCCTACTCCCATGTTGCTTATACCCCCACGAAAAGAGCTGTGTTTCACCTAACATTTCTTCTTGAATTCAGTAACAGCCAGGCTGTTTAAGATGCATTTTTTTTTAAACAAAAGGCCAGAGAGAGCAAACTGAGGGAATTTAAATAGGAAGGGAATATAGAATGTGAAAACACTAAACTCATCTGAGAAGGACCCAGAATCATCAGCGAGCAGTTAGCAGGCTGCTGGTGAGTGTTTAGGGCATGCAGGGCCATTGTGCCCCATCACATGCAACCTTGTGACGAATGCACTCATTTGTGTATCCTCGTGAACTATTCATCCCTAGAGCCATGCTGTTCAAAATGGGGTCTGCATATTAGGACAGTCTGAGAGGAGGTAATTATAGAAATTGAGAGTAACATGAGGAACTTTCATATGAATATAACATATATTTTATGTCATTTGAACCTAAATTTTTAAGCTCATATTTTAAACTTCTTGTTGTGTGTCTCTCTTCATTTTTATTGTGTTATATGAACTACTGGTCGGATACAGAATGGGAGAAAAAAATTAGTCCTCACCACAGGAGAGGGAGAAATCACTGAGCCAGGAAGATGTACTATCCCTTAACCAGCTTTGTATTCCCTCACGGCACCCTGAAATACAATAAAACCTGTTTCTGGGAACCTACTACCCTCATACCTGATATTTTCCATGTGTTATATAATTTTTACTTTATCTCCTATATATCCTGTGATAGGTAATTTTACATGTCAAACTGACTAGAGAAAGAGGTGCCCAGATTAAATGCTGATCTTCGGTGTGTCTGTGAGGGGGTTTCTGGATGAGATTAGCATTTGAATTGGTGGACTCCCTAAAGTAGATCACCTGTCCCTGCCTGACTAATGAGCTGGGACATGAGTCTCCTGCCCTTGGATTGGGATTTATACCATAGCACCCGCCCTGTTTCTCAGGCATTCACACTTAGTATGGGATTGTACGACCAGATTTCCTGGGTCTCCCCCTTGCAGATGATGGGCTATGGGACTTGTCAGCCTCCATTAGCACATAAGCCAAGTCCCCATAATAAATATCTCTCTCTGTCTCTGTCTCTCTGTCTCTCTCTCTATATATATACACACACACACACACATATATATATATAATACTGGTTATAACAGTAATATATACTGATTCTGCTTCTTTGGAAAACACTGACTAATACATATTCAAGACAAAAAGAAGATGGGTAGAGAACCAGATACAACCCACATTCATGCCTTGTCATTCAAACATCTCGTCAGGGCTTCATCTTACAAAGAAAAATGCCAGTGCACATCCCAAAACCCTAACTTCCATTCATTTTGGTTCTAAACTTATTCTCAGCAGCCTTTGCTACTTGTGTGGCAGGAACTCCTTGAAGAGAATAAGAGGAAGTCTTATGCCTGGAATTCAGATTGGAAAACATTCAAATGTAAGTCACCCTGGGCTCTTCCAATTTAATATAGGCAAATTCAGTTATCTCATATTAACCCCAATCTAAGGTATGAGGGAATCATGCCCAGAGATCTCTCTGGGCAGACTTCCTATTAGATGGTAAAAAGAACCAGGCCAGGGATTAAAAACCAGTGGAAAGTACATTTGCTTAAGGAGCCCCTAATTCTAGATAACAGTTGCAGAATATCCCGTAATCAAAGAAAGGCTCATTCTTCAAGTGATCATGCACAAAGTGGTTTTCTCTCCAACAGAACTGTGAGCTCTTGAGGGATCCTTCCTAAATATTGCAACACCCATTATAGGTCACTTCTTCCCCTATGCTAACTTACTTCCTTGAACCTGTTTCTGCTGTTACAATTTCCGTGTTTCCCGGAGGGGCAATACGACATAGAGAAGAACATACAGGAAGTTCTAGAGACCAAAAACCTTGGGTTAAATATTCCAGTTCTGCCACTTACAAGCTATGTGTCCTCCCATAATTTGGTTAAACTCTATGAACCTCTGTGGCTACGTGAATACCAAATTTCCCAGGTTGTTACCAAATTATAGATGTAAGAATGGACATATGCTGCATGACTTTATATCTATACATACATATATGAGTATGTTTGTATTATATATGGTTTGGCCACATTGAGCTTTGAACTTAAGTTCTTCATCTCTAAATCCCTGTTATCTTGCACAGTGCTTGGAATGATTGCTGAATGGAAGGTGGATGAATGAAATAATGAAATAATGAATGAATGAATGAATGAATTGAGTGGAAGGGCTAAATATTAATTGAATTATTCTGATGACATATAATGCCCTCATCATTGTTGACTGGTCTGGGAGGCTACCCATCCTCGTGTGTGTTGTTACCTTTATAATGTATTTTTCACTGTTTCAGTTTGAACATTAATTTCTCTCACTTGAGAAGCCTTTACTGACCAGGTCAAATCATCTTGTTTTTCCTTCTTGAAAACCTGCATAATCCACATATCTCAAATACTGATTTCATTTCACTCATGAGAACTCAACAATTATGCTAAGCATTGTTTTCTGGGAGCCCCTTGAGGGAGGTGCATTGCACCTTCTTGAAAATGAACTGCAATGCAAACAGTTACTTTGGGGAATTAAAGTTGACGTTTAGGACTTAGGTATGTCTGCCTCTTTCGGAAATAGCAACCCTCTCCTGAGAGTGAAATATCCTAAGATCATTACAGACCAATTCCTACAAGTTATTTTAAACACTGACTCACAAGCTCGGAAAAATCTTGGCAAGACAGATCAAAATGAAAGTCAGAGTCTGCATAGGCTGTTGCAGTTTGAAAATCAAGACACTCAGGTAAGATGTAATCAGGCGATAGGAAAAAAAAAAAAAAAAGACCACACGCATAAATTCTGAAGATGGGTGGGGTGGAGATTAAGGGCGGGGGTGTTAAGGAAAGCATTGGTAAAGATGAGGAAGTCTTTCTGTAGCTAAATTCTTAGGAATGACAGACACATATTGATGAAGTGAAGAGTAAAAGGTGTGATACACAAGCAGCAAGGAGGTGAGGAGAAACTAATTCAGGATGGGAAAAAGTAGTAGATAAAGTTCTGTTCTTGGCCACCTAAAAAGGTAGCTGGTGCACCTATTTTTGGAAATGCATATTCTAGGGGCACCTGGGTGGCTTAGTTGGTTAAGCATCTGTCTTGGGCTCAGGTCATGATCTCAAGGTCCTGGGATTGAGCCCCACATCAGGCTCCCTGCTCAGCGGGGAGTCTGCTTCTCCCTCTGTAACTCCCCCTGCTTGTGCTCTCTTGCTCTCTCTCTCTGTCAAATAAACAAATAAAATCTTTAAAAAAAAGAAAAAAAAAGTATACTCTAGTTGATCAGCTAGTCTCTCACTTTCCTTGCCATTATTTTCAAATGTTTGTCAATGAAATATTTAAAAATTGGCTATAATTTGACTTTCTTGCCTCAACTCCCATCCTTCACCACATACTGTGCCCAACCCGGTATTACCCTTGAGCCAATTTTGAATACTTGCTTTTCTTTAACTAACCCCACATCCCTTGATGTTAAATACTGTGATAATTAAATGCGACAATTCAGTCTTTGGTCCTTAGTTGTTAGTCTAGTCCAAGGGTCAGCAAACTTTTACGGCAAAGAGCCAGATAGTAAACATTTCTGTCTATAATAAGGGCCATAGGGTCACTGTTGCAACTACTGAATTCTGCTGTTCTATGTAAAAGCAGCCCTAGGAAATATGTAAACAAACGATCATGGCCATGTTGCAATAAAGCCTTGTTTACAAAAACGGCCAGCTCAAGAAATGTGAACTATGAACTACCAGTTCTCTCCCTTCAGAACGGTATTCGCTCCTCCTCGGATTCCCTTATTCCTCCAGGAAACTCCTACTCATTTTCTCATATGAATCCTTTCATCTGCATCTCCAGGCATATTTTCCACTATTATTTTTTTGTTATTATAATCCCCAATTTATTTCCTTTTATTGCTATTTTCAACAGCCAGGTACAAAACTCACTGCTTTAAAAACATCATCTCTCACAATCTTTACAAAGCACTATGAAGTTGTTGCTATCCTACCCATTTTCACAGATAAGAAAATTATTGTGTAGAAAGATTAAATAATGTACCCCAAACCACTTACCTTGTATATACTCCTTTCTCTGTACACTCACCACCAAATGTAACCCATGCATCTAGTAATGATATTGCACTGTTATCAAGGTAAGTTTCTCCTCTGTCTTCTTGGCTGTGTTGTGAAGTATGTGAAAACAGAGTTTCTGGTTCATATAACTGAATCTTGACATTTGGTTCAAGATGTTTTTCTGGTTCTGGGACGCCTGGGTGTCTCAGTTGTTTAAGTGTCTGCCTTCAGCTCAGGTCATGATCCCAGGGTACTGGGATTGAGTCCCAAATTGGGCTCCTTGCTCAGTGGAGAGTCTGCTTCTCCTTCTGCCTGCCACTCCCCCTGTTTGCATGCTCTCTCTCTCTAGCAAATAAATAAATAGTACCTTAAAAAAAGATTTTTTTTTGGTTCCAAGTTTGTTCATATTTAAGGTTAAAAAATAGTTCCTGGAATTCATAATTAAATACTTAGGCTCTATTAGGGATTTCCAAGGCATAGAAATAGGAAATATGAAAGACTGGTCATGAGACAAGAAGGATAAAATGAGGTCTAATGTGCATAAACTGTAGATATGCATACAATAAGATAAATAAATGTGAGATAGGTAATATTTTAAAGAGAGAAAAAAATCAAAGAAAAAAAATTCCAGAATCCAAGAAAGTCATTCATCTTTTAATTCAGGAAGCTTAATGAAATCTAAAATATGAAAAAAAATTCACAAAAGATTTATTAGAAAAAACTCTTCCAAATACAAACTCTTATATGCAGTGAGAAAAAGATGATTATGTATAAGACAAACAATTAAAATGATGGAGATTCAGGTGAAAAATTATAAATCAGAAAGTAAAATAAAACTATCCAATTACTGAGAGAAAATAACTCTTAACTTAGAATTACAACTTCTAGCTAAAATATGATTGGAGAATGAAGCAAAAGGAAATGATCCTGGAAGTGAGATATAATGACTGTGCAAATTATAGCAACATAGTCTAATTTAGGTATTTAAAAGTCTGTAAAAAAAAAATAAGAAAAGAAAAAAACTAAAAGAAAAAAAGAAAAATGAAAAAATCTAGTCACCAAAAATAGCAGGTATGAGGGGAACAGAAGACTAACATTTAGGTATTCAAAATTCCTCATTTTTATTTGGAAGCAAGGTAATGTAGTTGAATAAATTTAGACTTTGTTAAATTAAACATCCATTCTCTCATTTTACTGACTAAAGAAATAAATTATAAAGAAAAATAAATGTGCATAACTTCCAAATTTATAGAATGACATAGACTTAATGAAAAATCTCAATCCCACACAAATCACAAGGCGAGATAGAAGAAAAATTAGAAGTAGGACACATAAAACAGTACAATATGACAGTGTAAATAAATCCAAATATAGCAGCAATCACAATAAGTATTATATTCGTCAGTTATTACTACCTTATATATTACTTACATATTTATATAATTAAATTAATCAGTTAAAAGAGATCCTCAGATTAGATTTTTGAACCCAGCTATATACTATTACTATAGCCACACTTGAAACGTAAGGATAGAAGTATATTAAAACTTTTAAAAGATGGATTAACATAATAAAAAAAACACTTTTAAAAGATGGAAAGGTAGAAGCAGGAAATTAATAGGTAAGATAAATGTAGGATGACCATATTAATCAGAAAGGTAAACTTTAAGGCAAAGAATATTGTGGAACTAAAGAGGTTCAATTTGAAATTTAGAATCCAAATCTCCGAAGGAGTCACTGATTTCTCAACTAAATACATAAGGCAAAAGAACTGTCAAATTATAAGAAAAAAAGTTAAATCCTTCATCACTTTGAGAAAATTTAACACTTTTCTTTGAGCAATTGATAAAACATTATAAGGATGTAGTGGCTGAGCCGTGAGGCACATCCTGAGCCCTATATTCAATAGTTTAAAAGTATTCTTCTCAAGCAAAAATTGAGTATTATGCCCCTTAAACAATTATTTTGCACACTATGTTCTCTAATGATAATGTATTTAATCTAGATATCATCATCAGAAATATAAGTAGAGGAAAAAATTGTGAACTAAGACATTTAAGTAGAAGTATACATTAATAAATAATGTAAGTTAAAAATGAGATTATCATGGAAACTATAAAGAAAAATTAAAGAATTCCTTCATTTCAAATATGAGATTCTGTTAAACTGAATTTATAGGTATCTTATAGCAATTAATGCTTATGCTAAAAAATAAAAAACAACTAAAATTATTGAGACAAGCATCCAACATCACAAGCAGGAAAAAAAAAAAAAACAGAAACAACTAAAAGGAGACAGAAAGAAGAAACTGGTAGATACGAAAAAAATAGATTCAAAAGAGTAATAAATTTAATGTTGATTATTTGAAAGACTGGTAAAATAACAAATCTCTCTTAACACTGATCAAGAGAAAAAGAGACAGTGCAGTGTAGATAATAATAAAAATGAAAAGAGACAAAACTACAGACAGACATGGTATGATTTTTTTTAAAAATCTCAAAGGACTATGGTAGGAAACTTTATGCCAGTAAGTTTGGAACTTGGATGAAATCTATAGTAGCTGAGCAAAATATAACATTTCAAAACATTTTTAAAGGTTTACACAGGCCTACAAATCTAAAATATATTTAATCAGTTTAGAGAAAAAAGGAAAAGAGAAAAATTCAATAAAAGGCCCCAGATTACGTTATTGTTGATTTCTAGCAAACATTTAAAAAAAGAGATATTTTCAATTTTGAATGAAGACTTTGAGAATTGAGAAAGAAACAATATTCTCAAAATTCTTTCATGGTACTACCATAACCTTCATTCTAATGTAAGACAAGAATTACATGATGAAGAAAAATTATAGGTCAACATCCACTAAAAAATATAGATGTAAAAATCATAAATATTACCCAACCAAATCCAGCAATGAAATAAAATTATATTGATATCTACATTTGTATTTAGATCTGAAGAAAAACATGGCTTTGAATTAGAAATTGTATTAATGTCATTCACCAAACTATTAGTTTAAAAGAGTCAAATTATTGGATCATGTTAATAGATTCAGAAAAGTAGTCAACACTCATAATTTAAAAGAAAATAAACCTTTGTAAGCAAATAATGCAAAAGAACTTTCATAACTACCCTATATCACTGCAAAACATATTATTTATGGATGAAAAATTTAAAGCATCACCTCTTAATTCTGGAATCAGTCAGGGATGCTAATTATCACTGTCTCCAGTCAACACTGTGCTGAAAGTCTTATCGAGGGTTGTAAACATCAAATGATGAGAATTGAAACCAAAGAAATAAAACTGCTATTCCACTCAAAATATATGAAAATGCACTGATGAAAAAAAGAACATCAATAAACATACAAGTAGATGCAGTAAGAGTTTTCACCAAGGTTGCTAGATATAATAAAATCCATATTCAAAACACAATGGTGGCGGGGGGGGGGGGAGTTCCAGATCCACGATGTCAGTATAAGCCCACTACCACACATCTCTCCCACCAAATACAACTAAAAATTCTGAGCAAAATATACAATCAAAAACAGCAACAACAGCAACTAGGTAGTGTTATGAAAATAAACACAAGCAGGTGAATTGTGAAGGAGAGTTGGGACTTGAGGAAGTAATGTACCTGCAACCCACATGATTTGAATTTCCTACCTGTTTTTTTTGTTTTTTGTTTTTTGTTTTTTTGTCTTCTAGCTGTGTCCTAAAAATAAATCCCAGTCCAGAGCCTGGCATCTCAAAAGTCTAATAAAACTTCACATTTCTGACTTAGAGGAATGAAGAAATAGAATTGGTACAACATTTAGTCTAACTCCTGAGCTACCCATCTACAGGACAGATCTAAACCAGTATGGCAAAGGCTTAGAAATAAAATTCAAACTATCATGCATTAGGTAGAAGACATAACTTGCAGTCTAAACCTAATGAGGTTGAAAAACAAAAACATCCACATTCTCCAGAAGATACTAATAGGACCCAGAATCTACACAACACAAACTTCACAAAGTCCATGGTATAATCCGAAATTACTCAGCATGCAAAGAACCAGGGATCTAATTGTCTAAGGCTAGACAACCAACAAATGTTAACTCCAATTTAGATATAAAAACTATCAGACAAAGGCTTTAAAGTTATTTTAACTATGCCTCATTAGGTAAACAAAAATCTCATTTATTTTAAATGAATAGAAAATTATCTGAATACTGCTATATGTATTAAAGAGACTGAAGTTTCTATCAAAAACCTTCCTCCTCAAAACAGTAGGCTCATATGGTTTCACTAATGAATTCCATCAAATATTCACAAAGAGATTATATTAATCTTTTTTTTTTAGATTTTATTTATTTATTTGAGAGAGAGAGAATGAGAGACAGAGAGCACGAGAGGGAAGAGGGCAGAGGGAGAAGCAGACCCCCTGCTGAGCAGGGAGCCAGATGTGGGACTAGATCCCGAGACTCCAGGATCATGACCTGAGCCGAAGGCAGTCGCCCAACCAACTGAGCCACCCAGGCACCCGAGATTATATTAATCTTATATAAACTTTTTTCAAAAAAAAAAGGAGAGGTAATGATTATTGCTCATCATAATCCTTATATCAAAACATGATAGGGGCGCCTGGGTGGCTCAGTCGTTAAGCGTCTGCCTTCGGCTCAGGTCATGGTCCCAGGGTCCTGGGATCGAGCCCCGCATCGGGCTCCCGGCTCAGCGGGAAGCCTGCTTCTCCCTCTCCCACTCCCCCTGCTTGTGTTCCCTCTCTCGCTGTATCTCTCTCTGTCAAATAAATAAATAAAATCTTTAAAAAAAACAAAACAAAAACAAAAAACATGATAAAGACATTTTAAAAATTACAAACCCATATTCTTCATGATTTTAGATCTAAAAATCTTTTAAAACATTAACATTGAATCTAAGAATATATTGGTTATATATCATAACCAAATAGGATTACAGTCTACATTATATTTAATAATGAAAAACTGAATTGCTGGAATCATTGACTTCCCTAAGATTGTGAACAGGGTGAGGATGCCTGTTTTTACCACTCAAAAAATAGATTAGAAAGAAAGAAAGAAAAACTTTCCCTATTTTCAAATACTATGATATAATTGCTTGCATAGAAAATCTACAGAAAAAAAAAAACCTATTAGAACTAATAAGTACATTTAGCAAGGTCTCAAGATAAAAAGTGAATATACAAAAAGAGCAATTATATTCTTGTTTCAAAAAATAAACAATCAGAAAATAAATTTAAAAACCATGTAAAGGGGCGCCTGGGTGGCTCAGTCAGTTAAGCGACTGCCTTCGGCTCAGGTCATGATCCTGGAGTCCCTGGATCGAGTCCCGCATCGGGCTCCCTGTTCAGCAGGGAGCCTGCTTCTCCCTCTGACCCTCCCCCCTCTCATGTGTGCTCTCTCTTTCTCATTCTGTCTCAAATAAATAAATAAAATCTTTAAATAAATAAATAAATAAATAAAAATAAATAAAAACCATGTAAAACACCTATGAATAAATCTACAAAAGATGTCCAAGACTACTGTATTTGAAATTATAAAAAGCTACTGAAATTAAAGAAGACCTAACTAAATGGAGAGATACAACATGATCATGATTTGGAAGACGTTCCCCCGCCCAAGGCTTCTGATCTCAATTCCAACAGGAATTTTTACAGCAATTGTTAAACTGACTCTGAAATTCATAAAGAATCCAGAATGTAACTAATCCAGAATAAATAAGGTAACTTTAAAGAAATAAAAAGAATGAAGAACAAAGTTGGAGTTCTTATTCAACCTGGTTCTGAGACTTACCTCAAAAGGTAACCAAGACATTTGGTAGTAACACAAAGAGAAATATATAGATCAGTGTCTCAGAAAAGAGAACCCAGAAATGTTAAGAGAGCCCATACATGTTAATTCTATTTATTCTCAACAAAGTTGCTAATGCAATTGAATGGGGGAAAGAAACTGTTTTAGAATCCCTTCTAAAGCCCTATAGTGGTACCTCAGCACTGTCTTGAGAAGTGTTTCTAACCAACTCCTCTGTTGCTGGACCCCACATCTTTGTGTTTATTAATTTCTTCTCTACTTTTAGTGGATCATGTAACTTTTTAGAAGGTGTGTACAATATATTTACACATACTTTTTTCTTGAGATTTTGCAGGTTTCTAAATGTCCATCAAACAGACTGTGGTATATGATACAATAAAAAATTATACAGGGGTGCCTGGGTGGCTTAGTTAAGCATCAGACTCTTGATTTCAGCTCAGGTCATGATCTCAGGGTGGTGAGATCAAGCCCTAGTGGGGATCCCATCTCAGTGGGGAGTCTGCTTGAGATTCTCTTCTCTCCCCCCCACCTCTCCCCTTGCTCACTCATGGGCACACGCACACATGTTCTCTCTCTTTCTCAAATAAATAAAAGCTTTGAAAAAATTATGCAAAAATAAAAACGAATAGAATAAACAGAACAGCATGGATGAATCTCAGACATTTTGTTGAAATAAAGAAGCTGATCACAAGAGATTCCAATCATAAGTTCAAAACCAGGAAGAATATTTATCCTGATCAAAAATCCTCAGTGGTTCAGGAGGTGTTCAGGAGGTGACATAGAAAGGGCAGATTGCAAGGCAATGACAGAAAAACTATCTGGGAGATGAAAAATTCTCCATACCTTGATTGGAGTGCTAGTTATATGGGTATTTGCATTTTCAAAAGTCAATGACCTATATATACTTAAACTGTGTGAATTTTATTTTATGTAGATTATATTTCAATGAAGTTGATTAAAAATAGTTTCTAAATGTTTAATTCTAATGTACAGATACACTTTTTTCTGGTTTTGCTATATATATAAATTTTATTAATAATATACATTTATATTAAAGTACATAATTTTAAAAAGTTTTGAATATAGTATGTACATATAGAGATATATGTTTTTTTGAACATATATACAGTTTTCTTAAATATACATACACGTATATTCCCATAAAACTGTTACCACAAATCTGGATGATGATCATTTCTACAACACCATGGTAGTCCCATCAGGAGTCTTTCCTCATCTCTTGCTCTTTTTGACGTGCTCTGGTCTATCTCAAGAACATTCAGTACTTCCCTCTCCTTATATAGAGAGAGCAAATCTTATGATAACAGGCTCCAGTTTCTGCTTTGCTTGAGTCTGGGTGGTCCATCCAGTTCTAAATAATTAAATTTATGAATTCCAGAGTTACAGAAACCTTAGGGGATTTTTGGACACTGAAAGTTACAGGACAAGGAGGTTTGAGGTCAGAAAGTTCCTGAATTTCCTCTTCCTCTTTAAATTCTGAACTTCTATCTCCCAACCAAAGATTCCCTCACTCAGCAAGGGGGAAAGTGACAGGATTGTTGTAATGATCTCTTCTGGGGGAGGATGATCTTTCACTTCTTCAAAGTCTCTTCCTCATGCTAATTCAATTTCTTTTTTTCTTTTTTTTTTATTCTTATGTTAATCCCCATACATTACATCATTAGTTTTAGATGTAATGTTCCATGATTCATTGTTTGTGCATAACACCCAGTGCTCCATGCAGAATGTGCCCTCCTCAATACCCATCACCAGGCTAACCCAACCTCCCACCTCCCTCCCCTCTAGAACCCTCAGTTTGTTTTTCAGAGTCCATCATCTCTCATGGGTCATTAACCCCTCCGATTTCCCCCCCTTCATTCTTCCCCTCCTGCTACCTTCTTTTTTTTTTTTTTCTTAATATATATTGCATTATTTGTTTCAGAGGTACAGAACTGAGATTCAACAGTCTTGCACAATTCACAGCGCTTACCAGAGCACATACCCTCCCCAATGTCTATTACCCAGTCACCCTCTCCCTCCCACCCCACCCCCCACTCCAGCAACCCTCAGTTTGTTTCCTGCAATTAAGAATTCTTCATATCAGTGAGATCATATGATACATGTCTTTCTCTGTTTGACTTATTTCGCTCAACATAATACCCTCCAGTTCCATCCACGTCGTTGCAAATGGCAAGATCTCATTCCTTTTGATGGCTGCATAATATTCCATTGTATATATATACCACCTCTTCTTTATCCATTCATCTCTTGATGGACATCTTGGCTCTTTCCACAGTTTGGCTATTGTGGACATTGCTGCTATAAACATCGGGGTGCACGTACCCTTTCGGATCCCTACTTTTGTATCGTTGGGGTAAATACCCAGTAGTGCAATTGCTGGATCATATGGTAGCTCTATTTTCAACTTTTTGAGGAACCTCCATACTGTTTTCCAGAGTGGCTGCACCAGCTTGCATTCCCACCAACAGTGTAGGAGGGTTCCCCTTTCTCCGCATCCCCGCCAACATCTGTCGTTTCCTGACTTGTTAATTTTAGCCATTCTGACTGGTGTGAGGTGGTATCTCATTGAGGTTTTGATTTGGATTTCCCTGATGCCGAGCGATATTGAGCACTTGTTCATGTGTCTGTTGGTCATTTGGATGTCTTCTTTGGAAAAATGTCTGTTCATGTCTTCTGCCCATTTCTTGATTGGATTCTTTGTTCTTTGGGTGTTGAGTTTGATGAGTTCTTTATAGATTTTGGATACTAGCCCTTTATCTGATATGTCATTTGCAAATATCTTCTCCCATTCTGTCGGTTGTCTTTTGGTTTTGTTGACTGTTTCCTTTGCTGTGCAAAAGCTTTTTATCTTGATGAAGTCCCAATGGTTCATTTTTGCCCTTGCTTCCCTTGCCTTTGGTGATGTTTCTAGGAAGAAGTTGCTTCAGCTGAAGTCAAAGAGGTTGCTGCCTGTGTTCTCCTTTAGGATTTTGATGGACTCCTGTCTCACATTGAGGTCTTTCAACCATTTGGAGTCTATTTTTGTGTGTGGTGTAAGGAAATGGTCCAGTTTAATTCTTCTGCATGTGGCTGTCCAATTTTCCCAACACCATTTGTTGAAGAGACTGTCTTTGTTCCATTGGACATTCTTTCCTGCTTTGTCGAAGATTAGTTGACCATAGAGTTGAGGGTCCATTTCTGGGCTCTCTATTCTGTTCCATTGATCTATGTGCCTGTTTTTGTGCCAGTACCATACTGTCTTGATGATGACAGCTTTGTAATAGAGCTGGAAGTCCAGAACTGTGATGCTGACAGCTTTGCTTTTCTTTTTCAACATTCCTCTGGCTATTTGCGGTCTTTTCTGGTTCCATACAAATGTTAGGATTATTTGTTCCATTTCTTTGAAAAAAGTGGATGGTATTTTGATGGGGATTGCATTGAATGTGTAGATTGCTCTAGGTAGCATTGACATCTTCACAATATTTGTTCTTCCAATCCATGAGCATGGAACGTTTTTCCATTTCTTTGTGTCTTCCTCAGTTTCTTTCATGAGTATTTTATAGTTTTCTGAGTACAGATCCCTTGCCTCTTTGGTTAGATTTATTCCTAGGTATCCTATGGTTTTAGGTGCAATTGTAAATGGGATCGACTCCTTAATTTCTCTTTCTTCTGTCTTGTTGTTGGTGTATAGGAATGCCACTGACTTCTGTGCATTGATTTTATATCCTGCCACTTGACTGAATTCCTGTATGAGTTCTAGCAGTTTTGGGGTGGAGTCTTTGGGGTTTTCCACATAAAGTATCATATCATCTGCAAAGAGTGAGAGTTTGACTTCTTCTTTGCCGATTTGGATGCCTTTTATTTCTTTTTGTTGTCTGATTGCTGTGGCTAGGACTTCCAATACTATGTTGAATAGCAGTGGTGATAGTGGACATCCCTGCCACGTTCCTGACCTTAGGGGGAAAGCTCTCAGTTTTTCCCCATTGAGAATGATATTTGCTGTAGGTTTTTCATAGATGGCTTTTATGATATTGAGGTATGTACCCTCTATGCCTATACTCTGAAGAGTTTTGATCAAGAAAGGATGCTGTACTTTGTCAAATGCTTTCTCTGCATCTATTGATAGGATCATATGATTCTTGTTCTTTCTTTTGTTAATGGATTGTATCACGTTCATTGATTTGCAGATGTTGAACCAACCTTGCAGCCCAGGGATAAATCCCACTTGGTCATGGTGAATAATCCTTTTAATGTACTGTTGGATCCTATTGGCTAGTATTTTGGTGAGAATTTTTGCATCCATGTTCATCAGGGATATTGGTCTGTAATTCTCCTTTTTGATGGGGTCTTTGTCTGGTTTTGGGATCAAGGTAATGGTGGCCTCATAAAATGAGTTGGGAAGTTTTCCTTCCATTTCTAGTTTTTGGAACAGTTTCAGAAGAATAGGTATTAATTCTTCTTGAAATGTTTGGTAGAATTCCCCTGGGAAGACATCTGGCCCTGGGCTTTTGTTTTTTTGGGAGATTTTTGATGACTGCTTCAATTTCCTTAGTGGTTATAGGTCTGTTCAGGTTTTCTATTTCATCCTGGTTCAGTTTTGGTAGTTGATACATCTCTAGGAATGCATCCATTTCTTCCAGGTTATCTAATTTGCTGGCATAGAGTTGCTCATAATATGTTCTTATAATTGTTTGTATTTCTTTGGTGTTGGTTGTGATCTCTCCTCTTTCATTCATGATTTTGTTGATTTGGGTCATTTCTCTTTTCTTTTTGATAAGTCTGGCCAGGGGTTGATCAATCTTGTTAATTCTTTCAAAGAACCAGCTCCTAGTTTCGTTGATCTGTTCTACTGTTCTTTTAGTTTCTATTTCATTGATTTCTGCTCTGATCTTGATTATTTCTCTTCTCCTGCTGGGTTTAGGCTTTATTTGCTGTTCTTTCTCCAGCTCCTTTAGGTGGAGGGTTAGGTTGTGTACTTGAGACCTTTCTTGTTTCTTGAGAAAGGCTTGTATTGCTATATACTTTCCTCTTAGGACTGCCTTTGCTGCATCCCAAAGATTTTGAATAGTTGTGTTTTCATTTTCATTGGTTTCCATGTATTTTTTTAATTCTTCTTTAATTTCCTGGTTGACCCATTCGTTCTTCAGTAGGATGCTCTTTAGCCTCCATGTATTTGAGTTCTTTCCAACTTTCCTCTTGTGATTGAGTTCTAGTTTCAAAGCATTGTGGTCTGAAAATAGGCAGGGAATGATCCCAATCTTTTGGTACCGGTTGAGACCTGATTTATGACCTAGGATGTGATTGATTCTGGAGACTGTTCCATGGGCACTAGAGAAGAATGTGTATTCCGTTGCTTTGGGGTGGAATGTTCTGAATAGGTCTGTGAAGTCCATTTGGTCCAGTGTGTCATTTAAAGTCTTTATTTCCTTGTTGATCTTTTGCTTAGACGATGTGTCCATTTCAGTGAGGGGGGTGTTAAAGTCCCCCACTATTATTGTATTGTTGTCGATGTGTTTCTTTGCTTTTGTTATTAATTGCCTTATGTAATTGGCTGCTCCCACGTTAGGGGCATAGATATTTACAATTGTTAGATCTTCTTGTTGGATAGACCCTTTAAGTAGGATATAGTGTCCTTCCTCATCTCTTATTACAGTCTTTGGTTTAAAATCTAATTTGTCTGATATAAGGATTGCCACCCCAGCTTTCTTTTGGTGTCCATTAGCATGGTAAATGGTTTTCCACCCCCCTCACTTTCAATCTGGGGGTGTCTTTGGGTCTAAAATGAATCTCTTGCAGACAGCATATCAATGGGTCTTGTTTTTTAATCCAGTCTGATAGCCTGTGTCTTTTGATTGGGGCATTTAGCCCATTTACATTCAGGGTAACTAGTGAAAGATAGGAATTTAGTGCCATTGTATTGTCTGTAAGGTGACTGTTACTGTATATTGTCTGTGTCCCTTCTGGTCTATGTTGCTTTTAGGGTCTCTCTTTGCTTAGAGGACCCCTTTCAAGATTTCTTGTAGGGCTGGTTTTGTGTTTGCAAATTCCTTTAGTTTTTGTTTGTCCTGGAAGCTTTTTATCTCTCCTTCAATTTTCAATGACAGCCTAGCTGGATATAGTATTCTTGGCTGCATACTTTTCTCATTTAGTGCTCTGAATATATCCTGCCAGTCCTTTCTGGCCTGCCAGGTCTCTGTGGATCTATCTGTTACCAATCTAATATTTCTACTATTGCAGGTTACATATCTCTTCCCCCGAGCTGCTTTCAGGATTTTCTCTTTGTCTATGAGACTCATAAGTTTTACTATTAGATGTCGGGGTGTTGACCTATTTTTATTGATTTTGAGAGGGGTTCTCTGTGCTTCCTGGATTTTGATGCCTGTTTCCTTCCCCAAATTAGGGAAGTTCTCTGCTATAATTTGCTCCATTATACCTTCTGCTCCCCTCTCTCTTTCTTCTTCTTCAGGGGTCCCAATTATTCTAATGTTGTTTCGTCTTATGGTATCGCTTATCTCTCGAATTCTGCCCTCATGATCCAGTAGTTGTTATCTCTCTTTTTCTCAGCTTCTTTATTTTCCATCATTTGGTCTTCTATATCACTGATTCTCTCTTCTGCCTCATTTATCCTAGCAGTTAGTGCCCCCATATTTGATTGCAACTCATTAATAGCCTTTTTGATTTCAACTTGGTTAGATTTTAGTTCTTTTACTTCTCCAGAAAGGGTTTCTCTAATAACTTCCATGCTTTTCTCAAGCCCAGCTAGTATCTTTAAAGTGATGATTCTGAACTCTAGATCTGACATCGTACTAATGTCCGTATTGAGTAGGTCCCTGGCAGTCAGTACTACCTCTTGTTCTTTTTGTTGAGGTGATTTTTCCGTCTTGTCATTTTGTGCAGAGGAGAATAGATTAATGAGAGAACAAAATGCTAGCAGGGTAACAACGTCCCCAGAAAATATACTCTAAACAAATCAGAAAAGACCTGAAACAGTGGGAAAAGAAAGGGAAAGAGAGAAAAAAGAAAAAGAAAAAAAGAAAAAGATAAAGATAAAGATAAAAACAAAAACAGAACAAAACAAAACAACAACAACAAAAAACCAGAATGTGATCAAATATGATCAGGCTGGTATATAGATCAGTGCCACACACTAGATTTTGGGTGTATTTTGGTCTGTTAGAAGAAAGTGCCTCCCAAAATTTTAAAGAAAGAAAAACTTATATATGTACAAAAATAAGGGTTGATATGATGAAGGGATGGAATATGACTGTAAAGATAGAAATTATAAAAAATTTTATAAAAGGAATTGATAAGAAGTTGTTTGAAAAAAGAAAGAAGAGGATTTAAAAAAAGAAAAAAGAAAAAAAAAGGGAGAGAATGTGATCAGGCAGGGGAGTAGAAAAAAACCATATACTGGAGATTTAGGGTATATTTTGATCTGTTAGAAGAAACTACCTCAAAATTTTAAAGAGAGAACAACTTATATATATATGCCAAAAATATGGGTGACTACTATGAAGGGATAGAATATGACTCTAAAAATGAAAAATAAAAATGTTTTTTTAAAAAAGGGATTGATAAGATGTTGGTTGAAAAAGGGAAAAAGAAAAATTCAAAAAAAAGAAAAAAAGACAGTTAAAAAAAAATTAACTTTGAAAGACTAAAGAATCATGGTAAAAAAGCCATGAATTCTATGTGTAGTATTCCCCTAGCGCTGGAGTTCTGCCATTCTCATTGATCGGTAAACTTGGTCTTGGCTGGCTGTTCTTGCTGATCTTCTGGGGGAGGGGCCTGTTGCCGTGGTTTCCAAATGTCTTTGCCGGAGGCGGAATTGCCCCGCCCTTGCCCGGTCCGGACTAAGTAATCTGCTCGGGTTGCTCTCCAGAGCTTTTGTTCCCTGTGAGCTTTCCGTACAGCTTTGGAGGCAGAGAGTGAAAATGGCGGCCTCCCAATCTCTGCCTCGGAGGAGCTGAGAACTTGGCCCCGCTCTTTAGTGGGCCCCCAGAGAAAAGCAGTCAGTCACTCCCAGCTCCCCGGTCTCCGGCCGCACTCCGTGCTCACCCGGCCTGTGACCGCGCGTTTCTATCTCTGGCACCTGACCCCGGGTGGAGTCTCCAAACCCAGCAGGTCCCTGCGGTGCGCTCCCGTGCCGCTCCTCCCAGGGGAGGAAGGTGAGTCTCCCTGGATCTGCCGCTTGTTGGGTCCCTGCTGGAGGAGCAGTGGCCCAACTGTGTCCCAGATCATGGTTTATGACAACCCCGAGCTGAGAGCCCGCGCCTGGGCTCCGCCTCTGCAGCCGGCTTCCCTGCTTCGTTACCTGGGAGCTCTGCCACACTTAGGCACCCCCGGTCTTTCTGTGACCCCGAGGGTCCTGAGACCACACTGTCCCACGAGGGTTCCACCCCCCGCTTAGCCACCGGAGTGACGTCCCTCAGTGGAGCAGACTTTTAAAAGTTCCGATTTTGTGCTCTGCGGCTCTATCACTTGCCAGAAGCGGCTGACGGAGGCCCCTCCCCTGCCATCTATCCTGAATATCGCCTCGGATTCACTTCTCCGCACGTCCTACCTTCCAGAAAGTGGTCACTTTTCTGATGAGAGAGTTGTTGCTATTCTTTTCTTTGATCTCCTGTTGAGTTTGTAGGTGTTCAGAATGGTTTGATCCCTATCCAGCTGAATTCCTGAGAGGAGACGAAATCCAGGTCTCCTACTCCTCCGCCATCTTGCTCCCTATCAATAATCCATGCTAATTCAATTTCATTTCAAGTTAACAGTTGGCCTAATTGGTATTTCTATAGCACCCACATCAACTTCCCTTTTCTCTATTTTCCTCCATCTCAGAAGTCTTTGGAGAGGCAGGAAAACGATGAAAGAGATGAGGACAACATTTTCTCAGAGATGGGTTGTGACAATGGGTAAATTAGTTTAGATTCCATTTCTCCCATCCCCTGTGCTCATTCCACCTCATCTGGCTTCAATCCCAATTTCTTGTTCTTGTTTTATTTCCCTTCTGCTATTTCTTTCCTTGAGTTGCATTTTTGGTGCCAGGTGGGCACAGCAGCTGAGAACTGTGGAGGCATAAGATACTGAGAGCTGGATGAGGCTGCTAATGATGTGCTCTGGCAAAGCAGTTCCATTCCAGCCATGGTGATGGATGGCATCACTGGAGAATAACAAAAGTGCTCAACTTTTTTCATGCATCTGCAGTTTCTTCTGAAAAAGTAGAATCTTATCAAATGATACAGTAAGACGTCTGTTTCCTCCAGCAGTGACTTCCACACAGGGCAACATCATATTGAATAGAGCCTGAGACTAATTCCTAATTGAATTGATCTAGGTTCTGATTTCAGGTTTTCAGTCTTTAGAAGACAGGACATATCATTATTATTATTATTTTTAAAAGTTTATGTATACTCCAAGAAAATGAAAGGCGGATGTGAAAAGGTCATTCATTCACTTGTCAACATATATTCCCTAAGTGTCTATTATGTGCCACCCACTTTGCTAAGATCCACCATCATTATTTCTTTGTGGGTCACAGAGAACTGTTGCTAAATTGATGTGTGTGCTTCCCTGAGTTATGGGAACTATTTCCTACTAGATTCACATTTCTCAAGAGGAAAATGGCAAAAATTCTAAGCTATCAGTAAGTACTGCTACTGAGGCCAGCTGAACATCTGCGAGATGCCTTGTTCATGACAAGGGCATCAATGATCCTTAATGGCTTTTGACTGATGTCCTGGGGGACTTACTAACTGTCATGTGTAGAGATTGCTTAGCAACTTAGTGGTGGTATTGACAGAAGAATAAAGTAATGCATTTATTTTTTTAAAACAAAGTTTATATAGAAACAACACAATTAAATCTAAAGGATAAATAGTAACTTGATACTATTTTGCCTATTGACATTTCAATAGCAATGTATTTGAACTGGACTCATTAGAGCCTTTTAGCACATCTTACACATAACAACAACACTCAAACAGCCATAGGAACATTGAACCAGAGGCCTAATTTATCTTGTGGTCAAGCTCGACCATACCATTTGATGTACTATCAATTCTTTCCCTACAAGAATACTTGCTACACAAAATCCATTATGGCAGAAACCTGGCACAAAGCTCATTTGAATAATATTTCAGGACTTGAGATGGTCTAGTCTGACCCATAGTTTTTATTATTTTTATTTTTTATTTTTTTGAAGATTTTTATTTATTTATTTAACAGAGATAGAGAGAGAGCACAAATAGGCAGAGCGGCAGACAGAGGGAGAAGGAGAAGCAGGCTCTCCGCTGAGCAGGGAGCCTGATGCGGGGCTCGATCCCAGGACCCCGGGATCACAACCCGAGCTGAAGGCAGCCGCTTAACCGACTGAGCCACCCAGGTGCCCCTGACCCATAGTTTTTAAAATGAGACGACTGAGGCCCAGGGAGACTATTCATGAACTTTAGCCTTAGTAAAAGTAGAAAATGTGCTTGTTCCTAAATAGGTGACAGCAACAACAATCGCTGACCAGATAGGAAAGTTGAGTTCTTGCTTTTCATGCTTTTCTTTTCTCCTCCTCTTTTCTTCTCTCCCTCCTCTCTATCTGTCTCTCTTTCATTATACTTCTCTTTTCCCTATCTGTGATGCACCTTATTCCAAAAACAATTTGTTGGTTAATATTTGAGAAGAACATAGCACAAAAATGGAATCAGGACAACAAAACATCTAAATGCAAAGTATCCCAGTTTGTGTCACTTGGAGCAGTAACAATGTTACAGAAAGATATTTTCTATCATTTATGGTTACTTCTTAAGATTATATTTTGATATTTTTCAAACCTTAATAGCTTGTAACCCATTACTGTCTCAGTAATATAACCAGCATTATAAGATACAGAAGAGAAAAGGAGGGAGAAACACTGAGTGTTTTACATTCTTTCTTTAAAGCAGGAAACAGACAAGAAATAAAGCAGAAGGAACTTTCTAAGGAATTATATATATGCAACTGAGATCAGCCAGTATGACCATTCAGTGTTTTTAATGATACATAAGCAGAAAGAGTGTTTCAGAATATTTTTTTTTTACAAAGCAGGGAACACAGATTGCGAGGTGTGAATTCAAAAGCCTTTTGAAAAAAAAGACCAGATCATTTGGCTGACTCATTCACTCCTCTGCTAATGTACACCCTCACCTCTGTCTTTCTGTCTGTCTCAGTCTCTCTCATTCTTCCTTCCTTCCTTCCTTCCATCCTGCCCTCTTCTCTCACTCTCTTGTTTTTGTTCTCACTCTACCTCTCCTTTTATTCTGTCATAGGAGGAAATATTAGGCTCTCATTGTATCATTCTGAACGTGCTATAGAAGTTGAGTATAAATTTGTAAAATGCAAATGTGTTTTATCAACTTTGAACAGCAAGATCCCTAGAGATGCCAAGATGGAATTCGTCCATCCCAGACATATCAAAACCAGTCTTTCAGGAAAGGAACTGAGTCCTGATTTGGGGAATGACAAACACTCTTATTGGCTGCTTCTGTCCCACAGTGCATAGCAGTCCAAGAATTTGAGATGATGCCTGGCATGTGACTAGTCTTTGTTTGCTAAAATTTGCTCTCACAAAAGGATCTGAGATTCACCACTACAATAAATAACTGAAGAACATTTAAAATGCTAGAAAATGTATTACCGGTTTTAAAGATATAACCCTTAGTGTGTAGGTCCAGGCACCAAGTTAAGAGATTAACTTTGAGATACTAAAATCAAATAGGTAATGAAGACAACCTCATATCCTTCCAACAGATAACACTGGTTGGGCCTGGAGAGTGAGAATTAAGGAAGAGAAAGAGAAGAAAGGAAAGAGCAAAGGAAAAAGAAAAGGGGGGGGATTATTAGATAGCATACTTACAGTACAAACTGAAATTAAAATCCTCAATTAATGTGTGGCTACAATATTAGATTGTATGTAAAAGAGATAAGTTAGGTTATATATGATCTCAGTGGAATTTATCATTGCCAATCAAAATGACCTCTTCTAACCCCCCTTTGTCTTTTTCCTATGTTCTTCAGTGTGCTATTCTCCTGATCTTTCCTCTTCATTATAATGTTTGAGGCATACTTTTTAAGAGAAAGAAAAAGGATCCTTGAACGCACCTTGAGCTTTTCTTAGGAAAAGCTAGAGAGAAGCTCAATGGATATGCTAAATAAATACCTCTGGAGCGAGCAGTTTAAGGTTGTGCCCTCAAACTTTAACTGAGTAAGACTTTCTCAAGATAAATCATGAATCAATGCCACTCTTTCCCAAGTGCAGAATAAGACTATAGCCCTACTTGAGTATCTCTCCTTTACCTCTCTGGCTTCTCCCTCTTTTTAAAACATGATGAAGTTTCTGATTCATTCATTTAATAAACATTTTTTTTTATCCTTTTTGGGACTATCCCTCCAGATTAGCTGATACTTAATGCAAACATGACTTTTCTAAATTCTTTTACTAAAAGATTCAGCAGTGTCTTCTAAGTGATACATTTAAGCTTGAGACAATTTTTGCCCCTTGTCTCAAACAAGCCCCTTTGCCTTTTGCAAGCTATGCCCTTTATTAATTGTATGAATTTAGATATGTTCTTTAGCTTCTTCAAACACAAGTTTCTCATCTATAGTATGGGGTATTGGATTAGCTCATCTCATGGTATTGATATGAAGACTAACAAAGCAGGGCCTCAACAAGCAGTTATTTGAACCCAGACCTGGCTGTGTAAGGTAGATTTGCTTCTGGTACAATAATCCTGAATGCAGATCCTCAGATATGGCCTAAAGGGAGCTGGACATCATAAATCCCACATGAGCAAAATAAGTCTTCTGCTAGACAAACTGCTTCCATACAGGCAAGGACCTACCTTTTAGATAAGACTGGAAATCACCAAACATTAGCACTTTTAGCTTTTCTAGTATGTCAGAGAAGGTTTGGGTTTCTTTCTTTTTTTTTTTTTTTTAAGATTTTATTTATTTGACACAGAGAGAGAGACAGCTAGAGAGGGAACACAAGTAGGGGGAATGGAAGAGGGAGAAGCAGGCTCCCTGCCGAGCAAGGAACCTGATGCGGGGCTCGATCCCAGGACCCTGGGATCATGACCTGAGCCAAAGGCAGACGCTTAACGACTGAGCCACCCAGGTGCCCCAGGTTTGGGTTTCTTGAATGTAAATAACCTACCCCATTTTCCATCTCTGTAATTTTCCCTCAGAGACTCATACTCTGTGCTACATTGGATCCCCTGCCTGGAAATTAATAAAAAGGAAAAATCCTTACACTCAGCATTCAAACTCAGTCAACATTAGCTACCTATCTTTGCATTGAATAGTCTGCATGAGTCATGTTTAGATTTCATGGTATTATAACATGTTTAGGGAAAAATTGCCTTTTGATATCTAAAGACCTCCAGATCTCTACCAGGTCTCTTGGTCTGTTGCAGTCTCAGTGTCAGCAAAGGTCCAGTCTATATGGGTACCCAGGCAGGCAAGTAGCCCGGGATCCCCTTAAAATTATATTCCATTAATATTTTTAGTATTTATTTACAGAGAAAGATAAATGCTGTGTAGAATAAGGAAAGAAGGTGGCAAAGAAGGATCATTATTCATAGCTTTCAAACTCTCTTTGATTATACTGAGAATTTCAGCTTAGGTTCCAAAGGTGCAAACTCACTAACCAATCAAAAACCCTACAGCTAACCATATCTAGTCTCAGAAGAAAGTTTTAACTGTCTTCATTCTGAGTAGACAACTTGGAATGTTGCCATTGCCCACACCCCCCTTCCCCCACCCTGCACCAAATAAGTGGCTTACTAAAGTAGTCCTTCCAACCATTTGAAAGTATTCTTAAGAAGTCCATCCTGTTATATTTCCAATGTGTGTGTGTGTGTGCGTGTGTGCGTGTGTGTGTGTGTATCTATCTGATCACCCTCCCTTTGGCTATCCTTCTAGGACTATTGGTGGAGTACAGTTTTGCTTCCAGAAAGCTACGGAATGGATCATTCCATATATATTAATTAAATCACCCACAATTTTGACACTAAATTCAGTGATGAAAATGTATATCTTAATAACTTCCTATCCCAAATTAAGTCCAGCCACATTCATCTCAAAGGCTTTCGGAAATTATACAGTAAGATTAAATGGCAAAAGAAGATACTCTTACTATAAAATGCCAACAACATAGAGATGCCCCAAAGTAGGAATTAAATTCCTTCCCCAAATCAAATTACTGGGAATAAATAAATTCAAGATTAAGTCTCTTTGCTGTTGTGAATTCAAGTCCAAAGGAAATTTCTTGTTTCTGTAAATTAAAGTACAAAAATAATCTAACATTTTTAAACTGTCCAATGAAATTAAATTCCAATTTTTAAATTCTGCTTTCTCTTAGCTAGATGGCGCTTCCTTATGCTCAGGTAGAGTTGAAGTTTGGCCATCATCAGTCCTGTCACTGTCTTCCGTTGGAATAGGTATATCTACTAGTTTACTAGGGCTGTCATAACAAAATACTGGACTGGGTGATTTAAACAACAGAATTTATTTTCTCACAATCCTGGTGGCTGGAAGTTCAAGATCAAGGTGTTGGCAGGTCTGATTTCTTCTGAGGCCTTTTTCCTTCTTGTGCTCTCTCATGGTTGCCCCTCTGTCTGTGCACATATCTGATGTCTCTCTCTATGTCCAAATTTCCTTTTCTTATAAGAATTCCACTCATATTGGATTAGGGTCTACCCTAATGACTTATTTTAATTTGATCGCCTCTTTAAGGCTTTATCTCAAGTACATACATTCTGAGGTACTAGGGGTTAGGATGTCAACATATTAATTTGGGGGGAAACACAATTTAGCCTATAACATCATAATCCTTCAGTATTGTAGAAGTTTAATTCCACGTCAACTCTCTTATGGGTCCAAAATGATCCCAGGACAGACAAGATCATCAAAATACTGCTACAACTCCCAGAAGAAAAGAAAAAGTCAATTCCCAACACCTGCAATAGTTCATCCAGGAATCTATCCAGCATATAATGTTGCCAAAGTCTATTTGCCTGAGAGGTGGTAGACAGGGAAACCCTTTCTCATAGGACAATGCCAATCATTGTAGGTCTCTCTGGAGACCACCACTGGGAGTTTATTCTCAGTTGGAAACACTCTTCCATCAGTAGGTTATTCCTGCTTATTTCCTATGTGTCTGGGGGGAAGATGTGGCTGTATATAGTATCTCTTCATGTAGAATGACCTTACAGATAACTGTACTTTATGAACCCTCAATATTTCCAAAAGTGGCTGCCACTTATTAAGTTATTATTTATTTTCATCCAGAATATTAAAAATCTCTTGGTTCAATTCAATTTTCATATCTCTGGCACCTTCATGGTGAACTGAAGGGGCTTCTGCCTGGTAAAACCATCCACAAGTTCTCCTGTGAGTAGGCATTTTATCCTGTGTCAGTAGCTTTTGCCTTTTGTTATGTAATTGCTAAAGTCTAAGAAATGGTTCTTAGGGAGCTCCCAAGATGCTGTTGATGTTTTGACAATGAGAGGCTTCCTGAGGACCAACATTTCTTTCTTTTTTTTTTTTTTTAAAGATTTTATTTATTTATTTGAGACAGAGAGAATGAGAGAGAGCACATGAGAGGGAGGAGGGTCAGAGGGAGAAGCAGACTCCCCGCCGAGCAGGGAGCCCGATGCGGGACTCGATCCAGGGACTCCAGGATCATGACCTGAGCCAAAGGCAGTCGCTCAACCGACTGAGCCACCCAGGCACCCGAGGACCAACATTTCTGCTTATGCTCCTCAGACACCGTCGGTTTTCAACTTTTGAATGGTCCACACACTGAGCAACATTTGGGTTTGCTATATCTTTTTCTTAAGTAGTGCAAATTCCTCTAGTAGTCTACTTTCTTCCCTCACTTTGTGCTTTTAGGACATTCACACCCTTAACTTCCTAAGAGGTGAACCTGCTTTTTTTTTTTTATTTTAATTTTTATTATTTTTTATTTTTTAAGATTTTATTTATTTATTTGAGAGAGAGAGAATGAGAGAGAGCAAGCACATGAGAGGGGAGAGGGTCAGAGGGAGAAGCAGACTCCCTGCCGAGCAGGGAGCCCGATGCGGGACTCGATCCAGGGACTCCAGGATCATGACCTGAGCCGAAGGCAGTCGCTTAACCAACTGAGCCACCCAGGTGCCCTGAACCTGCTTTTTTTATGCAGTTCTTTTTTTTAATCTTTATTTCATATCTAGTTATGGCTGTTTACTGGATGTATGTGCTTTATTTTTGTTCCTTTGCTTTCCAGCCCTGACATTTTTTTTTTCTAACATACTTCTTTACAGTTTGTTTTATGGTAAGATTTAGTAAATTTTATGGTAAGTGATATGAAATTAATGAGTTCTGAGTAGGTTAAAGCATCCACACTCACCTTATTAAATTGGATCAGATGACCCAGTGAGTCATCTCCTGTCAGATAAATGTTGAATAAAACATTCTCTAAGTATTACAGAAGAGAGACAATTTCATTAACAAAAAAACAAATCAAGCTGGTAACATAGTTCTCCTCCACAGGACAACTGATAACTCTAGTGGGGGTGAAGAACACATGGTTTTAAGAGACACAGGCTTCAACGCAGATTCTATCCGGACTGGAGGTCCCTTTGTAAAGACATTCTCAATTGTACAAGAGCCCAGAAACTTACTGCTTATCTGCCCTTCAGGAAACATTCATTCAAAGAGCTACTTAAGTCAATCAGAGATGAAGTAAGAACTTCTGAGTTAAGTAGTGAGGCACCAAAGGACTGTGATAATGTTATATCAGGTAAACACAAATTCTAGATACATACAAAAACCAATTTTTTTTTTTGCAAGAAAGCATGCCAAAGGGAAAAAAAAAACCAAAATAAGACTTCCTCATTTGGGGTTTAATTCTGAAATATATGACTACACTTCAGGACATGGTAGGAAGAAGGGATACTAGCATACTAAATCTCCCATATATAATAAGGATGTGCCATAATTATTACTTCTAATATAAAAATATAATGTAATATATGATTAGGTATGATTTTAAAAAGCAAATATAATTACTAGTAAAATTTCTAGGCAGGATGTAAAACTATAAGAGACAAAAATAATCAGGCTATGAGGTCAAACTTGGAAAAAAATTACATAAATATAAAATATGTAAGTGTAACTTTACCACCTATGATAGAATCATAGATTAATTTTTTTAATACTTTTAAAAAATTTTAAACACAAATACTCTTCAGTTAGTAAAACATAAGTCATATAAATGTTATTTATAAGTTTAAAACAAAGTGAGACAGAAAGTTTAACAAGTGAAATTTTTGACAGATTTTAAAAAGAAAAGCAAATATTAAATTCATATAATGTGAACTTTCAGAAAGAAATAAAAGCATTAAATGGAAATAAATTAAGATATAAACCCATAAATCATTACTTACCTAGTAATATAGTATCAACATAAGTAAAGAAAAAAGTTTCTCATACAGAAAGTTAATGCAAGGTCCTGGGAAACTTTTCTATTGGATCAAGGAATATTATTAAAATGACACAAAGCTTGAATCAACAACATATTAGCTAAAAGATTTAAGCTTTAGAAGTAGACAAAAAATACATTTAAATCCCAGCTTTCAATTTAATAAGTATAAATTTCAGTAGAAGCACCTTGGTCAGATTAGTCTGTCTCTGGAATACTTGGTAGACTCATGTGTACAACATGGAAACTAATAAATAGATTTCTGGGTTATTGTGGAATTAAGTGATATACTGCAGAAAAAAAAAGTTTAGCACAGTTAGATACATAGGAATGTAATATATTTTAATTATTACTATCATTACTATTCTTATTACTATATATTGACAATTTACCCTACAACCAATTTAATTTTGACAAATGGACCATATGCAAAACCTCCCCATAGAAGTCTCAACAAGTATAAGGGATCTACAATATAACAAACAAAGAAATTAATATCAAAATTTACATAAAATAAATGTTAGAATTAAATGTATTTCACACACATGAAATCCTTTGACATAATTAAATAGCTATTGCTTATAAATGAAAAGTAGAGTCAAAAGAGTAAAACAGACATTCTCACTCAAGGAACCAATAGCACACATGAAGAAGAAGAACCCAAGTGTTATTTCCTTAAAGTCAGGAATTAGACAGAGATTCTCACCATCAACAGCATAGACAACAAACAGTGTACATATTAAAACACATTTCATTGAAAGATAAAACTTTCAATTTAAATAAATGAGGGGAAAAACTTAACTACTTTCTCTATAGCAGCCTTAATATTTTAGTTACCTCTTGTAGAATTAATTGACATTTGGGACTCCTCAGTGGCTCAGTCAGTTAAGCATCTGCCTTCAGCCAAGTCATGATCCCAAGGTCCTGGGATCAAGTCCCACATTGGGCTCCTTGATCAGCAGGGAGCCTGCTTCTCCCTCTGCCTGCAGCTTGTGCTTTCTCTCACTCTCTGACAAATAAATAAAATCTTTAAAAAAAGAATTGATGTTCCATTAGCTATTAATGAACTTATAGAATGATACCAACTGAAATCAAAATACCATGTAATTTAAAAAATATCTGGCAAAGTTGTCTTAAAGAACATGTAAAATAATAAAAGGAAATAATTACTAATTTTTTTAAAAAAAAGACTAATGTGAGGTAACTAATAATTCTAAAGTCACTAACAGACATATTTGTATTTAATAACTATATATGTATATTCTACTGTAATTTAAACTTGTGATATTTCTCAGGAACAAACAAGTAGACAAAACAAAACATACAAAGCTCATAAAATCTTAGTGAAGGTAAAATTGACACTTTAGTCTCATGAGAAAGAAAAGCTTTTTCAGTAACAACTTTGGGGAGAATTGATTAACTACCAGAAGAACAAAAGAAAACAAAAATTGAGATTCACCTCTCTTACCACATACACTGTGAATCCATTATACATTATAAAGGAGCTAAATGTAAAATAAAATGTCTTAAAATAAAACAAAACAAAAAACTGAGAGGTTTTTAGAAGTACTAATAGAAGCAATGATTAATGTTGTTTACTTTTGAGTGGTTTACATGAGATAATACATGGAAAGAATTTAGAAGTTGAGAGATACAGAATGATAGACTTCATTGTTAAGGATATGACTTTAGAGCCATACTTTCTCATTTCAGGATGGGGAAAGAAGAATTTATAGTAGAATACACTACTTTATAAACACCACACATGAATACATATTTATCAAAGAGGCTGAACAAACAATAACCAATACTAAATGTTAGCCCCAGCTATCTTTAGGTGCTAAGGTCCATAAATACTCTTGAATACCTTCCACGAAGTTTTCTGTATGCTTCAACATTCCATTATGTATATATATTAATTTTAAAGGCAGTGAAAAAAATTATAAAAAATGTAAGTGGGTCACCACAAAAGGTATAGTTCATGGATAAGTTAAAAAGAAAAAACAACTATGTATATTTTCTCCTTGCAACCACTTAAAACTTCTTGTTGTCAGGCAAGTCTTGACATAGGATAACTTTGGGAGTTGCCAGTGATAAACCACCCTTGCCAAACACTCCAATCAGGCTGTGCAAATAGCCGTCTGAGACCAGGGGCCAGAGAAAAGTGAGATGTGGGGCATGAAGGGAGAATCCAGTAATGAAAGCCCCAAATGCATATGGAGATAACAAGGCATGTTAGGGGAGTTGCATGGGAGAGGAGAGAATTCTGCTGAACACCAAATGCTCCAATTAGACCAGGGGACTGTGTATTTGTGCAAAATTCTTAGTCTCTGGCTATCATTAAAATAGAGGCTCTGTGCCTTAAATTTTAAGCATATAGATTTCAAAGCCAGGTGCAACCCAGAGCAGCTTGGTGCAGGTGACCTGTTTATTTCAGCCCTTCTCTGAAATGAGAAGTACTATAGAAGAAAGGTCTTAGGTTGTCTTCCTGTTGGGTGAATTCAAGGAGATAACATATGAGAAGGGTTTTCAAGTGAAGCTATAGAATAATAGAATTAGTGGTTAACATAGTGACTTCAGAGCCTCCCTGCCTCCCTGACTGAATTTTTTTTTTTCTACTTAGAGAGCTCGCAGGTATGAGCACTGGGGAAGGGCAGAGGGGGAGGAAGAGAGAATTTGAAGCAGTCTTCACACACAGCGGGAGCCTCTTGATGGAGCTCCCACCCACCATGGAGCCTCCTGATCGAGCCTTCCCACGGAGTCTGGGGGGAGCTCTATCTCACCACCCTGAGATCACCACCTGAGATAAAATTAAAAGTCAGATGCTTAACCTACTGAGCCACCCAGGAGCCCCTCCCTGACTGAATTCTTATCCCAGATCCATCACTTGGGTGAGTTACTTAACCTTTCTGTGCTTCAGTTTCCTCATCTGTAAAATAGTCATGGTAATGCCACCACTTCATGCGGTTATAATGAAGATGGCTGAGTTCACAGATAGTAAGGTTTATAGGAATGCCTGACATAGAGTCAGCTTTCAATAAATGTCAGATTTTTTATCACCATTTTATAGATGAAAAAACTGAGGCCCAGAAGTTAAGCAACTCGCCCAATGTCGCCAAAAGAGTGAAAAAGAGAGTTTACATTTAAACTCAGGCTATCTAGCTTCATAGTTTGTATTCTGAACCACTGTACTGACTGTATCCAACACATATTAGGCATGATTTTTACTGTTATTCATTAAGTCAGAGGTGGTAAATGAGGACGCTGTCAAAACATTTCCTAGGAACTGAGAAGGACAAAGGAAGATTAAGAAATGAGTACTGCTCATTTCTTATACAATGGATATTGCCCCAATCCATATATATTTATATAGAGATCACATTTAATGCTCCACCTCCATGATGAATGTAATATGATTCCCATTTACAAATTGGGAAATTGAGCCTGAGGAAAGTCATGCCTTACTTATGCATGAAACGAACATCAGAATTCAAGTATGTCTAACCTCAAAGCCTGGGTCTCTCTACTTACAACCTTGCTCCAAGGTCCTAATATTTGTTCTGATGATATTCAGTTTACCAATGGCATACTCACCATACTCAGATTCTAGGTTCATCCTTCATTTAGAATAATGCATGGGAAGCATTTCCATTTCCTTAGTTTGCCTGCAAGTCTGTCTCTGAAGAAAGCCAAAATGGGTAGTCAGGAGACAACAGGAAGTAAAATAATCAGAGCTTCACTGCCCTCTGCTCAAAAGAACCCTTTTCCAGAAAAACAGAAACTTGTCATGGATTCATGATAAAAATAATACGATAGTTCCCATCTTCAAAGCCCTTTGATATTGCTCAGGTGCTCTGCCGGGTAGAAAACATCGAAATCCTTTCTCCTTAGATCTGGACCTTGGATTCTTTGACCTTCGGATGCTGAGTCGTCAGTCTCAAGATTTGCAGGGTAGCTCCAAAGGGATGCTATCTATGCTTCACTTCTGGTGAACACTTCATCTTCTCATAGGAAACCTGAGATTACATCTGTAATAGGCATTTATCCCTGCCTCCATAGCTTCTATTTCCCCTCTTTCGGCCAGCAGCACTCTGATTTCTTTTTGGTAAGTTACTTATCCACCATTGTGTTAGCCTTACAGTTTGGGGGGACTGACCCCACTGCTCACTTCAGGAAGGGGCTGATTGACTTAAGCTAATTCTTAGGTTCTATTTCCTCCAGTTACAGTAATTGGTTCAGGAATAGATGAACAATCCATTTTGGGCCAATGAAAGAGACTGAATATAAACATTTGAGCAGAAGCCTGCTGGAGCTCTCCTCTCTCTTCCCTTGGCACTACATGGGTAGGTGTGGAAAACATTCTGGAGCCTGAAGATGAAATGGACCCTGCCACGACTGGGCGAAGATGATAATAAGCTGTGCTACAAGCCTTAGTAGGGACCAGCCCTATTTCTAAACTATTTCAGTTTTGTGAACCAATAAATTCCACTTACTGCTGCTGATTTGGATTGGGTTTTCTGTTACTTAACCTGGAGAGAGAACTTAACAATAGTGTATGTCATCAGGCAAATGCATACCTGGTCTAGCAACCCCTAAAATCTTAATGGCTCTTACGGAAAAATGAATCTAATATACACATTAGAAATGTAACATCTTCTCTTACAAAATAGGAAACACACCTAATGATTCTCAAAAGCCTTCTTGGGTTCAGCTGCAAATAATCTTTTTTTTTTTAAAAAAGATTTATTTATTCATTTGGGACAGAGAGAAAGAGAGTGTGCTTCAAGCAGACTCCCCACTGAGCACGGAGCCCGAGGACTGGGGGTTCAATCCCAGGACCCTGAGATTATGACCTGAGCCAAAATTAATAGTCAGACACTTAACTGACTAAGCCACCCATGTGCCCCAATAATCTACTTTTTATAGTAGCATAACCATGCGTAGGTTATGTCACCTCCCACTTCAGGTATTGTGACACCAGAGCCATGATAGAGAGTAATACTGCATCTTCTCTACATCAGAGAGTCTGCTGAAAATACTGGTCTCTCCTAATGATGCTCTTGTGAATTTATGGCATCATGCTGCTCTCCTGTGCCCACAGGTGCAATAACATTATACACTAGCCTCACATAGAGAGGGTAAGCTCCAAGTGTGGTAGCCAGTATAATGTCAGACTAAGCTGAGAGACGCTGTATGAATTGCTAAAGAGAGAAATAAATATTCCAAAGATTCTCGTGGTCTAGTTATAATCATTATGCTTTTGGATTCCAAACACCTCCATTTTCAACATTCAGAGAAGTATGAAAAATCATATTTGAGCACCAACTACTTTATATATCAGTCATCACCAAGACAGGCTTTACATATATTTGCAACAACAACAACAACAACAACAACAAATGCACATATGTGTGCATGTTTGCAATTGCACACCCTGGGCTTTTAGCGACATAACTATTTATTTTTAAAATATGGACGGCTGCCAAAAAAGAATGAACACCCTGAAACTGAGATCCTAAGCACTGCGAGGCAGTTCAAAATTTCTCATGGCAATTCTTGCAACAAAGTATTGATTGTGGAGGCCGGGCTTTAGGAAATTTTAGTATATGGAGCCACCAGGACTCTGAATCCCAATAGATATCAGTAAAATACACATGCTCTTGTTTGCCATAATATTGCTGGAAAACATTGCTGTGTTCATGATCTGTTGGAAATTAAGTAGTAAAGTGCTGTGAAATGAAAACTTGTGGCTGAGCATAGGTGGTCCATGATCGCCAAATGGCCAGGTGACTCTTTCTCTTTCTAATTACATGCTTCCATTCTCCTTCTGATACCCAGAGACACTGCTGTTGTCATGAATGGACCTTGGAACTAAGAAAATTGCTATTTGCAACTTTGAAGACCATCCATTCTAATTGGCTGTACGTGGTGGTGTATTTAATCTTAGATTGCAAAAATTTCTCCATCTACAAAATGCATATAGTAAAATTTGGGATGAGGATTAGATATAATGTAAATGAAACCACCTAGTCTGCTTACTGAGTGCCATGAAGATTATTCAGTGGGTGACTCCATAGTTGAGTTGTGCAATGCTTAAGGCCACCGGGGCCCCCAGCTGCCCACCATAGCACAAGAAGGCTATTAATTTGAGGCAGATGCTAGTGAGAACAACTGGTTTCAAAGACGGTGGGTGGGTTGATCTGAGGGTTGGCCAGTTAGACCTGAAAATATGAAAACAGCATGAATAACTTCTTTTTGTTTAATCAGAAAGTTTTGCTTTCAGATCCATACCCAATCACCTTAACTTTTTAAATTCAGCTTAAACTTTCTTTTCCAGAGCTAGGAGAATGCTAACTATTCAAAAAGGCATAGGGCTCCCTTTGCTTATTGCAAAACACTGTGAAAAAAATCCTCAATCAAAAAACAGTGATTCCAGAGCAGACTCTACTAGTGCTGAATTCTTCCATTCTTCATCTGGGCCATAAAATCATCATGAGGTCCCAACCAAGTATAAATTCTTGTTGCTGCCTCAGGTCACCCAGTAAAGTGCCAGCTTCATTCACTGATATTTAACAAGATGGACTTTTTTTGAATCATTATTCAAAACCAAAAAAACAAAAACCAAACCGCTATCTGAATAAGCCATCTATTACGAGTTGCATCTAGTCTTTGACATAATCCATACCCCTGTTTATAAAATCTAATCACTATTAATTATAACCAGATGCAAAAGAATAATAGCTAACTTTTCTTGAGTGCTTCCATATGCCAGGAAGCATGGTCCTCAATTTACAACAACCCTAATTGGATAGGTATTTTTATTATAATAAATGAATATAGTAAATATATAATAAGCTATTATAATACATATAGAGGTGACCCAGGGCAGGCACAGAGAATTGATGATACTTGCTCATGTTTTCTTCACTAGTAAATATTAAAGCCCAGATGGGGACCCAGGCAGTCTGACTCCTGAGCTGAGCTGTCTGTTGACTGCATGACACAGGAAAATGTAACTGCTCCTCACTTTTCCCATATGCCCTTTTGCAATACTAGCAGACCTATATTATATATTATAGCTTAAAAATACAAAATCACATAATTCAGACTGTGGTTCCCCCCTATTTTTTCATGAAAGAAAGCTACCAAAATTATGGGCAGTATGTAGGCAATCTACTTTGTGAATAGACATAATGGAAAAATGAGACAATGATAAAATTGATTAAACTGTTTATTGTGGTTTTGGTAAAGTCCTCTTTAATTGACTATTCCTTGTGAAATGATTCAAACATCTGAATATGAAAAGATCAGGACAAAAAAACCTAGGAACTAAAAAAATTGAACTATTAAAAAGGAAACAAATTTCTGGGTGCCTGGGTGGTTCAGTCAGTTAAGAGCCTGCCTTCAGGTCATGATCTCAGGGTCCTGGGATGGAGCCCAGAGACTGGCTCCCTGATCAGTGTGGAGTCTGCTTCTCCCTCTCCCTCTGCCTCTCCTCTTGGTTTATGCTCTCTTGCTCTCTCTGTCTCTCTCAAATGAATAAATAAAATCTTAAAAAAGGAAACAAATGTCTTGTTTAGATATTGTTAGTTGACTCAAAGAGTAAACACAAAATACTATCCAAAACAAAGAATAATTTTTGATTTTGCCATTTATTTAATTTTCAAATTCTGTGTAATTAATTTTACTCGTTATTTGAAAGGGAATAAATGAGGTAGTCACTTATTTTCATGTTCAGAAAAATGCCAAGTGTCTTTCTAGAGGAATAAGACTGGGCTGTCCCTCATCATCCTGTTATGCTTCAAATATTCTCTCTCTCTTTCCCCATCTCCACCCTAAATTAGCCTTTTCTTTTATCCATCTTATCAGATCTCTGTTCATCCTACAAAGGGCAGAAAAGCTAAACTGAAATTAATTCCTGGTAATGAAAGGCAGTATATTTTTTTTCTATCTTATATATAAGATAAGAACTTAATATTTATGAAATCTAAAGAAAGGGAATGACAAAAACAGTCCTAGAAAAATGAGTCTGACTAAACAAAGTAAAACAAACCAAGCAAAAATGGCTAGAGAGTTTAAAAAGCAAAAGAAGAGCTTTTTAGGTCATTCTTTCCTTCCCACTTTTGCCTTATTTTCAAATTTTCAAAGTAGAAGGAAAGAAGGAAAAATGTTCCATAGTCAGAGGAAATAGGGAGGGAGGACTCTTTCCTAAAATGTTTCTACCCTCTCCCTTATGTTCCTCATTCTTGGCTTTTTTCCTCCCTCCCCAGGCACAGGGGGTTTGATGAGAGGCAACTCAATAACCCCATGAATCCAATGCCATATGTTACCTATATAGTTAATTCTCAGGGGTATAAGAACCTGAACACACTTGATTACTTGAGCCCTATCTCTGAGTGATAAGGTGGGAATATGCTTTGTATCACCATTTGTGAGACAGGCAATGGATGTATATATTATTGTCCTGCACAATCAGATGCTATCTCATTATAACTTAATTAGTCAATTAATAAACAAATATTACTGAGTATCTATCATGACTCCAGAATGTGACAAAGACTTGCTGCCCAAGGCTGACTGGATAGAATACATTTCCTGATGATGTAGTAACCATAATTTTAATTTTTGCCTGCAATAAAGTAATTTATTACAAATGAAATGCATGTCATACATGTAAGTTCTGGCTTAAATAATGGTTTCTTCTTCTAAAAGAAAAACTGAACCACTGTAATAAAGATTCAAAATTATGGGGAGTATGAATGTTGCAACCTGCTTTATGAACTAGACACTGGAATGGCCAACATGAGTGCAGTTTTGGTATAACTGGACAGAATATTTGAAGTCAAGACGTACAGAGGAATTTGAATGTTGGGGTTGCTGAACTTGGGACAGGGCGGCTAACTAACTGATCGGAGAATCACGTTTCACAAGGAAGGAAATGGTATCAGTACAATAAAATTTAGATTCAAATAAAACTCTTTCTCTGCACCAAAAAACAAGCACTAGATATCTTCCCAAATCATTTTTTTTTTGCATATAGAAAAAATTCATGTGAATCCATGGCCATATCATTAGAACAATGCTCATCTTTTTACAAACTTTGAAATTTTGACTCAATAGGTAACTTTTCCTACCTAGATGAGAGATTTGCTGTTCCATGGAGCAGTATTGCAGAGTGTTTTGGAATATGGAAGCTGGAGCCTCTCCACCTGCGCTCAAATCCCTGTTCATTGTCTTCTCATTGCTGTAAGCTTAACCTTTTTTTAATATCAGTTTTGTCATCTGTAAAAAGATACGACAATATAACGTACCTCATAAGTTTTTGTGAGAATTAAATGAGTTAATATATAGAAAGTACCTAAAACAGAAGAAAACCCTAAATATGGTTTTAGCTGTTGTTAAATATATTTTGTCCACTCGACCAGGGTTAAAGGAAATAGCTGAATATGGAGTCGGGGGTGGGAGATGAGGGGTAAGAGAATGGAGAGAAAAAACATAAAAATATTTTCTAAAGGTCAAAATAGCTCTTTAATCACTGGCCAGACTTTGGTTTATGATACCTCAGGGTCTTGAAGAAACACTCCCTCAGACAGCAAGATGTACAACCCCTGGCTAGAAGGAACAGACGGGTCATGTCAGGAGTGAAAAAGGGAGAACAGCTGGGCGTTTTCACTGATGCAACGTTTGTTTGCAACATAAGGTATTTAACTTTAGGCTCATATTTTAAGCTACATTTTATATTTATTTAACAGACTAGCAGATTGTAGTGCAAATTCACCTTTTGTGCTTTCTTTTATAGAATGAGTTTCCCAAACCACATTATAATGTCATATACTGTAACTGCTTCCTCTCACAAATGATGATTTCAAGATAAATGAGAACTTTTGCCACAGATGTTATCAACATAAATGAGAAAGGATAAAAGAGATTTTTTTTTTGTTTTCCTTTGAGGATGATAAATATAAATTAAAAATGACTTGCCTAAAGACCACATCAATAAACAATATTGCCAGGCATCCTGGATTTAAAGCCCTTTCTCACTGTGTGATCTTAATCAAATTATTTATCTTTCTAAAATCTGGTTTTCTAATCATAAAACAGGGATTATGAGCATGTAATTATATAAATTAAATGAGTATGGAGAGAGAGAGTTCATGGAACAGTGCATATAATAACTATCCATCAATGTTTGCCAATCTGTCATCATCGGTAACTGATGTCTGATGGAATGCATTCCATTAAAGTGTTTCCTACAAGAAATCACATAAATATAATCAATTTCCTCAGTATGACTAAGAAGAAACCAGTTCAAAGAAACAAAATTGAGCAGTTGCATATTTATCATCTACTTCTCTATAGAGATTTATATACCTGTAAAGATGGCTGCCTATTCCACTCCCCACTCCAGACCATCTATATGATGGTCATGACAGCCACATTCTTTTACAAATGATGAAATTCATCAGCTGCTCCTCTTTGAAACAATGATGCTCACCCCTATGATTGTGAATGCGGTGGTATACTTCTGTGGGTAACATTCCAACAACTTGTCCAGTATCCTACACTCTTGTCTTGCCACCAGCCAACCCCAGGTGCCCTGGATGCATTCACAACCACAGCAACAGACAGAATGCCCTCTGTGGCCATCTTTCTGGAAAACTATCAAACTGTGCTAACAATAAAGGTACTCATTTTGAAATACTCATTTGCTTTGACTTTTAGGGCTAGAAGTGACCTGAAAGGCTGAAAGGACAAAAGAAAGAGAAGCTAGCATTCATTGAACACCTATGTTCAGGAATTCCCTCTGGGTGTTTCACATATTTGGTCTCAGATGATATGGCTCTGGCACCTTCACATTAGGTTATATATTTTACCAAATGAAAACAATGACTGAATCATGAGTTAGGATACTTGGGGAAGAAGAAGTGTCCATGGTCTCTCTCATGTTTGAAAATAGTAATAGCAATAATAATCATTTGAGACCTCATCGATTCATAAATGTATAATTTCCTTCCTCTAGAGTTGAGAAAAGAGACCTCTCTTTTTTGTCATAAGAAAAATGGAATTTATATAACATTACTTACCTTATAATTTCTACAATTAGGAACCCCAGTTAGTTGAGAGATACTGTGATTCAGAGAAGCATGGGCTTTGCCCTTTTTTCTGTTCAAGGCTTTTCTTTTCAGATGTCCTTTTGAATGGGTATGAACTTGCTCTGCTTCCCCTTCTAAACTGTGAGTTCCTGAAAGCCAAAGACCAGGTTTGGTTGTTTGTTTTACTCCCTTTCTCCAGTTGGTAGCAGAGGTGCTTAATTTTAACAGATTAATTAGCTTATTAATTAATCAATCAATGAACTGATTTAAGGTGTTCTGAAATCTCTCCTGAACAGTTCTGCTTAGATCATATGATCTTTTATTAGTATTTCCTAAGGAGTCAGATAATATGGCAACTATACACCGTAATTTCTTCAGGACACTACAGATTTTGAATGTTCTGTACTATTATTACATCAAATGTTAGAAAATATGTCTCAGTTTCTGGCTTTAGAAATAGAAACACAGTGTATAAACCTCATACAACCTATAGAGAAAACTGTATTTTCAAGACCTGCCACTCACCCCCAGGACTTTAAGCAGCAAGACATGAAACAAAGGGTATGTCCTTTGGAATCTAAGAGACCAAGGTTCAAATCCTCATTCTATTCCTAACTTAAGGTTTTCCATGATTCTTGTTGCCTTTGAAAAGCACTTTTCAATCAAAATCTTACATAGAAAATCAAATATTTATGATAGACAATGGTAGAATTTTCTCCTCAGAGCAGGGGGAAGGACCCAGATATCAGCCCATTTGTTCTTCCTTTTTATCCTGCCTAACTCACCACTCTGTATCCCACTGGGCCCAGGAAAGAAAAGCTCTGAGGAACAAAACCACAGATTTTGTTTTTCAGAATCTGGCTTTCATCATCTCCAAACTGGGAATGGTAATATTTACCTGAATCAAGTGTGTTCATCCCGAAAAGATTTCATAGTCACAGCACTGCTTTGGTCTTTAGTATTCAGATGACGTCTTACTCTTAGAACCTTTTTCTACTTAGGGAGAATAGATTTGTGAACAGTTTAATTTTCCAACCCAACAAGTCCTGGCTCCTAACATTCTCTCTAATCTCTGCTTGTAAATTGAATAGTACTTTCTTTAGCTTGTTTCTCTCTTCCTAGAGCTTAACACACAGAGCTAGAAAATTCTAAGGGAAAGGAGTTAGTCTCCCATTTTTGATGTAAAGAGGACCATGGGTATAAGAGATGGGTGGAATTGATGGGATCCATATTTGCAAACTGTCTTCCACAGGCAGATCCAAGATTACCATAGGCAACAGTTTAACCAATTGGTTCACAGGCACAGATGATGGATTGCTAGCTTTGCATTTTCCAACAGCAATTTGAGAATTTTCCACCCTTTGTTAATAGTGAAATAGTAAAATTTTCCACCCCCAGCCTCTTCTTGCCAACCAGTCTCAAAGCCAATGAAAGTTTTGGTACTAATTTCTGTATCAATTATTTATTGCTACATGAAAAACCACCCCATGGGGCGCCTGGATGGCTCAGTCATTAAGCGTCTGCCTTTGGCTCAGGTCATGATCCCAGGGTCCTGGGATCGAGCCCCGCATCAGGCTCCCTGCTCCTCTATAGAGATTTATATACCTGTAAAGATGGCTGCCTATTCCACTCCCCACTCCAGACCATCTATATGATGGTCATGACAGCCACATTCTTTTACAAATGATGAAATTCATCAGCTGCTCCTCTTTGAAACAATGATGCTCACCCCTATGATTGTGAATGCGGTGGCGTTCAAACACTCCCACTGTTTGTGTTCCCTCTCTTACTGTGTCTCTCTCTGTCAAATAAATAAATAAAAATCTTTAAAAAAAAAAAAAAAGAAAAGAAAAAGGAAAACCACCCCAGAAGCAAAAAATGAAACAACAGCTATTATATTCGCTTAGGATTCTCTGGGTTAGCAGTTTGGTCTGTGTTCAGCCAGGTGGTTTTTTGGCTGGTTTCACCTAGGGTTATTTATGAGGCTGTATTTATTTGCTGACTCAGTTTCAACCTGTCAATCTACAATGACCACACCCATGTGCCTGGTCTTTGTCAAGCTGTCTATGGCATCTCTGTTCTCTTAATTCCCAGCTGGCTAGGTCAGGCTCATTGCCATCTTGGTCTGAAGTTTCCCACTACAAACAAAAGACGTTAAGCCCCAATACACAAAGATCTTTCAAACCTCTGTTTATGGAACATTTGCTAATACTTCATTGGCCAACATGTCACATGACTAAGCAGAGATTCAAAGTTTGGAGAAATAAATCCTTTCTCTTGACGAGAAGTGTGCCAAAGCCAAATTGCAAAGTCATGTTTATACAAGGGTGGAATTATTGAAACCTACTTTGAAATCAGTCTACCACAGATTTATTATAATCAATTGTGAGCTGTTTTATAAAAATCTATTTTTGTCCTGATAATCAAGTAATGAAGCTTAGGAAAGTCTTACTTCTCAAAAAGAATAACAGTAGAGTCAAAGCTGTATCCTGATATTGTTTCTCACTCACTTGAATTTAGATACTTTTTTTTTAGAGTAGAAAGGCATGTAGAATTGTATCTAGTGTCTTGAGAATTACCTGTTATCCTAGGTTTCTTTGGTTTCAGGCCAAAATATCCTTGGAAGAATACTGGCAACCCACAATTTCCTGAGAGACTGGAGAACTAGGCTTTAAAACTGGTAGGAACTGAGGCAGCTAAAAAGACAATGAAGCAAAACATACAACAGTGGTTTATTCGTAGGTATAGTCTGGTCTCCACTGGGACACAATGAAATCTCAAACATTGTGAGTATTCATGCCTCTCTAATTCAGTTTTAATTTCCAGAAAGCAGTCACCTGAAATAGCCTACCTTGGATCACACACTGGTCCTCACCCAAGTGACGGCCATAACCGGATATGGTCTTTCTGAACTAGATCCAATAGCAATGAAATACTTCTTCAAAAGGCACTTACGGTCTCATGGGGAGGAAGAAGTGGATGCTGACAAATCAACAAGCAGCAAAGTTCCATTGACTCTATCTGATGAAGGTTGCCATGCTTGGGGTAGAGGCATCTCTCTAAGTCGGTGCAGCGGGGCAAGCAAAAGTTTGAGAATTGCTTCTTTAAATTACTGAAAAGCCTATGATAAACCGATTTCAGGGACCAGAGAATCTTCCTCATTTTCCTTCTGGATCAATGTTGACGATTTTAGGTCTTGGGAGGGGAGATGTGATGAGACTGAACAGAACACCTGAAAACACTTCCTTTAATGCAAGTCCTCTAGACTGCCTTCCATCCTGTGGAGTGCCTGTCACTCAGGAAAGGGAAAGAGAGGAAGCATCACAGCACCTGATGAATTGGCACATTGTCTCTTGGAGTCTGGTCCCCTCACACCTGTGTTAACTGCCCTCTCAGCAAACCCTGCAGGGCTGAGGTCATAACGCCACCTCCAGCGGTGGCTGTCTGTTGTGTGGTGGTTTGGAATCTGATGACTCAAAGCCACCATCCCAGGTAGCAGCCTGCCGTCTTTGGATTTCTCTCTTTTCCTAATGTTCCATTAACCTCTCGCAGCTGGCCTCCCTGTGCACAATCAGCAGTTCAGCTCATCTCTCCCTGATCTCTCCCCTTCTTGCAGGAGGCTCATCATTAATACATCCTCACCCTGCCCGCCCCTCCTCTCAGCCTACCAGTGCTCTCCATTAGCGCCTGCTGTGCCGGAGGCAATTCATCCTGCTGTCAGCTCAGCACCAGCTTTGTTGGGTTTCAGCACTGTTGGACCCTAAGGCAATGGATGTCCAGGCCCATTAGACACTGCGTTGGAGGCAATGTTAGGATATCTCCTTGTGTATGAACACGAGGTCTAGGAAAGCTGAGCCCTCACTCTCTTATGTGGCCCGCTAGCATGCCCAAGTTGCTGCTCCCTGCCATGGCCACAGCCTAAATTAATTACACTAATAAAAATCATAGTAACAATGGTTAATACAACCATAAAGTGATATCGTTATAATAACCACAGTCAGTTTCATGTATAGGGTGTTCACTGTGTTGAATCTGTGCCAAATGTTCCACTTTCAGATTAAATGCCGACAACATCTCTGTGAGTTAGGTAAATGGTGGCGAGGATACGTCGGGTCACAGAAAGTTTAATAAAGCTGTCCCAGGCCATCCAACTGGCAAGAAAAAAAGCTTATACTTGTTCCTGATTTCCCTATTTTCTTTAAAGCTTGAGCTTTTAACCATTGTGTATACTAGTGAAATAGCCACCAGTTTCGTTGCCTGGGGTTTTACCTGTGTCAACATTTCAAAATGAAATGTAGTCTAGTATTCATATCATTAGAAAGGTTGATATAAATTAATCCGGTGCCTTTAGATATATACTGCATTAAGTCTGTACAGATTTAAAAATAAAGCATAAAAAGGAAACATCAAAAGAATTTTCAAGTATGTTCCCTCAGATAACCAACAATAACTCCTCCCTATCTTCCACTCTGAATAAGGGGAATGCAAGTGGCAAGGTTTAAGAAGCACTGATCTCTTATGGCTATGTGATTCACAATTACTTTCCTCCATCAGAATAGATTAGACTGTAATCTGTAAGAATGCCGAGAGGCCATGCATATTTACCCTCCCAGTGTCTAGCATCGTACCTGGTATATCGTGGATGCTCAACAGTTGTTTGACGAGGGAGGGAAGGAAAGAAAGAACATACAGAGATGGGAGGAAGGAGGTCTATCAAATGCTGACAGTACCCACGGCCATCGGCTTGGCATATGCAGGGGGTCAGTGCAGACAGTCCCATCACGCCGATGGTGTCTCTGCATCTCTCAGGCTGAGGGCGTTTTTTTAACCATGGGAGTATTTGTCCTCCAAACTGGGCAGGTCAGAAGGACCAGAGAGTTAAAGCCCCAGAGAGACTCTCAATGAGAAATTCAAATTTGTGGATCAAGACCCCCCAGACGGGGTTTCACACGGTTCCGCAGAGGGCACAGCCTCACTCGGGCACTCTGGAAACACGCTCATTGGGGCGCATTTCGTTGGCTTTCCTGGCTGCCCACTGTCACTGCCCATCAGCACAGTGCTCCTAGGACCACCTCCCAGGTGGATGACTTGTGCTTAAATTTCTTTCTCAGGGTGTCCTTTTGGAGGATCCAAACTAAGACAAGATGATAAGGGGGAACATGTGAAGGTAGAAGGAGTAGAGACGGCAATGTGGGAAGTAAAAAAAGAGAAGAGAAGGAGGGAGGGAGAGAAAACAAGAAGGAACGAGGGAGAAAAAACAGAAGTACAAGAGGAAGAACAGAAAAGAGAAAAGAGGAAGAACAGTCAGGGAAGAAAGAAATGGAAGAATGACAGAGTAAAAATAAAGAAATAGGGGGGAAGGAAAGAAAAAGAGCAAAAGGGGGGAATAGAGAAAAGAAAGAAGGGAAGGGGAGGGGAGGAAGGAAAGAAGAAAAGAAAGGAAAAAGAAGAGAGGAAAAGCAGGCTAGGGGGAGGAAAAAAGGAAGATGAGCAGAACGGAAGAAAGGATGAAGAGGAAACTAAAGACTGGAAGGAGAACAAGGAAATAAGGAGGAAGAGACAAGGGGGCAAGCAAGAAAAGAAAGAAGGATTTTAGTTTTTTTTTTTAAAGGGAGAAGAGGACTGATTCCGAGTAGAAGTGTGACTTCAGAGACAATGGCAGGGAGACAAAAAGGATGTTGAAAAACCATTTTCCTAAACAAACTGAAACTGTCGTCCTGCTTCTATTCTCCAACACAGAAAAGCATTTCTGCCCGACTGAGCCCCGAGGAGCACATCCCGGATGATAGCGAGGAAGTCTGGTTTCTCTCTCAAGGGACAGAGCTGCCCGCCTCCCGTGGCCAGGCAAGCTTCCCCAGCTACGCGCGTGCCCCGGGGCTCTCCGGTTGTTCCCCACGTGTTGTCACGAGTGGGAGAAGCCCTGGTTGGGGTGGACGCAAAGCAGAGCAGGCTAAGCAGGTGTCACCTTGGGCATCCCAGGGCATTTCAGGGGACTCTCAGGATGGGTATGAGGTGTTCACTGGGACAGGGACAACATTTAAGTCAGAAACAAATTTACTGAAGCAAGACAAATGCCTGTGGTTGGCAAGACTTTTCCACTATGGTTTAATACATTCCTATTCATAAATGAAAAGCCTTTTTCGGTCACAAGATAACTGTCTGTAGCCACTATTCATTTTGTTTTCTCTTCAACATGCTTCATTTTAAGTAATTATTTTCTTTCCCCTAGATCAAAAGAATTAACCCAACCTCAGAGACAGTAATGAGAATCAAGAATTTATAGTTTAGAGTTAGGTCTGCCACCAACTCGTGGCATGGCCTTATGAACTACTTTGTTCCTTCATGCTTTGCTCCAGATCAGTTCGGATAAATCCATCAGTACTCAGGGTGGGCTTTGCAGAACACCTTCAGGGGCCTCCAAGCACCAGGGAGATGGGGAAGGAACCAGACCCTCTGACCACGTTTCCTCTAAAGCAGTCCTGATAATTTATTTTGCCATGTTGAAGTCTGAATAAGCGTCCATTCAAAGAAAGGTTTCTGCTAAATATATTAGTAATGTTATTAATATTAATTACAAAGTGATAATATTAAAAATCTTTAGATTTATTTTCAAGTCTAAAGCAAATTCTAATTCTATAAACAAGCAAATAAACCAAGATAAATATCCTCCAATAGGAACTTAAATTAAAGAATGGTATTTTCTTTAAATGGAAAGGGGCGGGGTGCTTGGGTGGCTCAGTCAGTTAAGCGTCTACCTTCGGCTCATGCTTCAGCTCAGATCATGATCCAGGGTCCTGGGATGGAGCCCCACATTGGTCTTGCTGCTCAGCAGGGAGTCTGCTTCTGCCTCTCCCTCTGCCTTTTCTCCCCTCCCCCCCTGCTCATGCTCTTTCTCTCACTCTCAAATCAATCAATGAAATCTTTAAAAAAGATAAATGGAAATGGACAGAATTATTTTAAAGTAAAATGTAAGAATATACATGACATGATAGCCACGCCTGACAAATATGTTTCTGTGGGTCTGATTATTCTTACAAGCTTTTGTTAACTTCCCTGCCTACTGAAAAGAGGGGGCACTGAGCTTCGTGAGAAGCACTGCAAAGGTGTATCTTTGAAAAAGGTAGCTTAGGGGACTGTGCCGCCTTCGCATCTCTGTGCTCTTACCAAAATGTCAGAGGAGCATATACGCAGAGATGATTTCTCTCCCCTTCTACGTGCATTAGCCCTCAGTCTGTGGATTAGATAGCTATCATGGAGACTGAAAGAAAGGGGAAAATACATTAAAATATTTCTTGCCTTCAGTTCCCTTTGTGGTTTGTCCAGGCCAGAAGGGAAGTCAAAAATGCTTCTCTCCAGGGTTGGCAATTTCCAAGGATCAAGCAGTGCACAAAGGAGCAGTGCGGTCAAGGGGGAAGCGGCTTCTCCAGGCCCCTCAAGTCCCAGCAGGTTTCATGAGCAGTCTATTAAAGGAGAGGGACAAGGTGAAAGGTGTTGAGGAGATGAAATGCCAGGGTATGTGGAAGATCCTTGCTAACTTGGTAGCTCCAGTTTGGTTTCAGAAAGGGTCCCTGGGTAGGTGCAGCAATTATGTGAAAATGGAAGTATTTCTGGGTATTACTGAACTCCATCAAACACTTAATCATTTCTAGGACTCCAAGGGACAGAGGACTGTGTTTTGTTTGTCCTGGGGTTCACAGGCACAGCGCCTGACACCAGGCTTCAATTCAACCTGCAGATGAGACATTGTTCCAGGTCCCCCAGGGTCCCTCAGATCTTCTGAGGTAGATGGAAATCTTTATGCCCAAAGAGAGAAAGGTGCCTATTTGCAAATAGACTGTTCTTATCAAGAGAATCCTATGAAATGTTAATTCTTTACAACTAACATATTAATTTTCTTCTCTACAAAGAAAATGAGAAAACATATAATAACAAATGATCAATTAAAAATGTTTGGAATCCTTGCTCTGTCTTGTACTAGTCAGGTGATGACAGTGATCGAAGTTAGGTGATTGAAGTCTATTTCCTTATCAGCAAAATGTGTCCAAAAAAACTTAAATCACGGGATTGTACACTTGTAAAGAGTTGAACAAATCACTTAGACCATGGTTTATTTAATGTTCTTATTAATAAAATTCAAGGAACTCCATAGTGCAATAGTGTGGAATTAGACTATGGAACCTAATGAAAAGATACAAATACCAATATTTTCCATGTGTCTCAGTCTCAGATTGTTTGTTTTGTTTAGTTTTTGGTGATAACTTATTTATGGTATTCTCCAATCCTCACTTTGCTATAGTCATAGTTTCCATCTATTGCCAGTATGTAATTATAAACATCATCAAAAATTTGAATGACAACTTAAACTTTTTAAGTAGTAGGGAGCCACTGATGGTATTTTAGCATGGGATGCATCAATTTCTTGAACAGGTATTTATTATGTGCTTGCCATGTGTCAGGCACTGTTCTGGAAACAGGTGACAAAGGGATGCAAAAGACAAAAGTTAGGAGGTTCACATTTTTGTGGTGATGAAATGAGGAGAGATGTTCTATAATGAGTGATAATCTGGAAAAAGAGCTCAGGGATTTCATAGAGCAGTGAAGAGAAAACTGAAGAAGGGGGGTGCTTAGAGGACGATTCCAATGCTCCAGGTAAGAAACAGTAATCTGTAAGATAGAGTAAGGTAGTGTAAGAGTCAATGATAGAGTGCATGGAGGAAGGGATAGATGAATGGAAAAGGGACACACTGATTTGGAATGAGAGTAAAGAGTTCTGTGTTAAAGTGTTGACAAGGCATCTTGTTACACATGTCCCTTGAGGAGTCATAAATGCAAGACTGTGGCTCAGCAGAGACTTCAATGTTTTAGTTTCATTTGCAACAGGATGGTTCTGAAGTTGACAAAATTGTGAAAGGGCAGAGTAGAATGAGAAAAGAGAAAAGGAATTAAATAAATTATTTTATATAGTTCATCACCCACAAACAATGAAGAAGGTAGATGAGCTTACCCTGCAGGAGTCTGGGGAAAATCAACATGTTGGAAACTTCCCCACTGGAAACTACTTAAAATTCCAGATGTACCTTTTCTGTTGTTTTATCAGGAAGAGAATACCCCTGCCAATCCTTGACAAGTATGAGAATACTTCCACAAGTATGTGCCATGGAGAAAACAGAGCTATTTATTCAGCCAAAGTAGTTCAATAACCTTATTGCGTAGAAAATGATTATTTCTTCTCTGTAGAAATGATTTCCCCTTCTTGAAAGAAACGCAAGGAAGTGACTCAGTTTCTCTCAGGGAATACTAAGTGAGGCTTAGTTTACCAAATAAGAGTCAGTGCCTCACCTTCAGAAAGGGCTGCATATTTTACTTAGTAGTCAACCTGCTAATAAACATTATTCATGTATTCCATTTTAAATCGAGTGACCAAATATGCTGTTAGGCTTTTGTAATGGAGAAATATAAAAGGAATAATGAAGTCCATGCATTATTAAAACATCAAATATAACAAAATACTATGGAGAAACTGGATATTTAACACAAACAAAAACACAAAATGTCAAATGTAGGAGTACAGCTCAAAAGAAACTTGACATAATTGCTGAATACATAATTGCTGTATATATATATATATATGTATATACACACACACACACACATATATATACAACCAATTAAGATAAACATTAAAATTGCCAAATAAATTATCCAGTCTTTTTGAAGAGGTAGAGGTCACATTTTGCTTTAACGATGAGGGAAGACTTTATATAGAAAGCCTTATTTTAACTTGTATCTTGAAAGGTGGGTATAATTTGTGTAAGCTTATAAAGAAAACAAAACCAAAATCAAAATAATCCTTGCCTTATTGACTTTGCTTAGGTAAAAGTGTGAAGGCCAAGTCAGGGGACTCAGCAAATGAATTTGATTTCCAATATTTGGTAAAGACATAAACATCTTGAATGTCTGGCGAAGGTTTATAAGCTCTATCATGCATGTATCCCAAAGCTATTGAGAGAGAAAGTATGAGTTTGAGGAGTGTGAGGAAGGAGGAGAAGCAGACTTTGAGGAAGAATCATATGGTAAAAGTACAGACACAAGATGGAGAAGGGAATGAATGGAGTTAGAACAAGCGGATATGAAGTTCCTTTCTGAAGGCTTGGCTTGAGACAGGACACTAAACAATATTCTGACATCATAGATTTCAACTTGTGACTCTCAGCATTTATAGCAGGTGTAGAACTTTACACAAGCTGATGTTAGCTGGGTTATACAAGAGACGTTGCTCTCTTTTCCCATCCAGCTCCTGAAGAAGACACAATGATCTCTCTGTGTAGCTAAAGTCAGTGCAAGGACTCTGGAGGTTTTTGACTACTGCTAACAAGTGCCCTAGATGTCTATCTTTCTAGTTGAATAAACTTTGTAACCTCCCCGTGTCTCAGTTCCCCATACTATGAAGTTTACTTAATAATAGTTCAATGATTATAGGTAAAGCTCAAATGAGTTAATACATGTAAAGGAAACATAATAGTGTCAGGTACATAACAGATGTTTATATGTTTTAGCTATTATCGTTATTTATTACTGATGAACTAACACATCCATGAGACCCATGACCACGTTTTAAGTCCAAACCATATATAGTACAAGTGCCATGCCCCACAGCATGACTCAGAAAGATAGTGACTATCTCTTAGTGCCCCAATGGGGTTTTTATTCAATGGATTGTATCATTCCTCTCAAATTTTACCTACTCTAAGAGAGTGGGGCAAAAACAATATTTGATATTCTCTATCTTTCATCTACGAGGATACTTTAATCTTTTCCTTCTATAGTTTTTCAAGAGCAAAAATAATTTGAACAGGGTATCTGTTCATTTATCTAAAATGCATTGGTTGTAATGGAAACATACACATTCATAAAGAAGGGACTCCAACTTAAGCCCCTGATACTTTTAGACTGTTAGAATTTATCTGATACTGCATTCTTTCTCTTTGCCAAAGATGCACAGCCATCAAGGCTTGGCTAACTAATCCCTAGCTCATGGCTGTAAGCCCTTGGGTAGTGGTGCTGGCTCAGGCTCTGCAAGTAGGAAAGATAAGCTCCTATCCAGGGTATGTATCTATTTCAATAAAGATAACCACTGACCCCTAAATGGTGTGGATAGAGTTAAAGTATGATGCATATCAAGAGCTCAGTGTTCATTTCTATTTGACAGATGGGACATTCAGTGGCAGAGGTGGCTCCATTAGCTTTGACCACTGGAAGCCCATGCTGTTGGGGCTATGGATGATTTTCATCCCCAGCTTTATGCTTACCTCATTAATGTGCACATTGTACCAGCACTGGGATGGACAATGATAGAGACTGACTTGCTGAATCACTCTGACTTCCTAACTTCTTAGTCATTTAAAGCTTATTCTATGATAGAAGCTTGCTAGTGGACGTTTATATGTGAAATAAAGATCTTCACATTTGATACTCACTTCCATAGCCTATTTACATGCTTTTCCCCAGACTTTCTTGTCCCCGTTATTATTCCTTTCAGACAACTGATCAATCAGCCATCATCAGCCAAGGCATTTGACAAGGCTCATGAATTCATATTTATTCTTACTTTTGGCCACTTCTTTTTCTATATAAAGCAGATAAGAAGGTACCCTGCAGGAAGCTCTGCCCTTTAGGATTTCCCATCTCTGCTGTCTCTAAGTACCACTCCTAAGTGGAACTATAATGCAGCTGCCATCCATTTTAGGCTCAGACAATACATCAGCACTATCCATACATGAACCAAGCTCAGCACTTTTTTTCCTCGTTTCACGTGATCAAAAGAGAACCCCATGTGACCGTGGGTTTGAGCTGAGGGAGCAGCAACAGTGCAATAATGGGGATGTGTTAGGGATCTGGGCCAACTGTTTGTGCAGCTTACCTGTGTCTCTGAGTTCCTTGTATATTTTGGATATTAACTCCTTATTGAATATATGGTTTAAAAATATTTTCTCCCATTCTGTAGGTTGCCTTTTCATTTTGTTGATGGCTTTCTTTGCTGTGCAGATTTTTAGTTTGATGTAGCATCACTTGTTTATTTTTGCTTTTGTTGCTTTCATTTTGGGTATCAAATCCAAAAAAAATCATTGCCAAGACCAATGTCAAGGAGCTTACGCCCTATGCTTTCTTCTAGGACTTTTGTGGTTTCAGGTCTTATGTGTAAGTCCATAATCCATTTTGAGTTGATTTCTGTGTAGATGTAAAGATAGGGGTCCAGTTTCATTCTTTCCCATGTGAGCACCCAGTCATTCCAACATCTTTTATTAAAGAGACTATCTTTTCTGCATTCTTTTTTTTTAAGATTTATTTATTTATTTTAGAGAGAGAGAGAGCAGAGTGGGGGGCAGAAAGAGAGGGAGAGAGAATCCCAAGCAGAATCCAAGCTGAGCATGGAGCCTGACACGGGGTTCCATCCTATGACTCCAAGATCACAACCCCTGCCAAAACCTAACTGACTGTGCCAAACAAGCACCCCTGCATTGTTTATTCTTGGCGACTTTGTAGAAATAAATTGACTACATGCATGGGTTTATTTCTGGGCTCTCTATTCTTTTCCATTTGATCTATGAGTCCTGTGGGTTTTTTTAATCAATTCCATAACGTTTTGATTATAGCCTTGTAAGATAGTCTGAAATCAGGAAGTGTGATGCCTACAGCTTTACTCTTCCTTCTCTAGATTGCTTTGGTTATTCAAGGTCTTTTGTGGTTCCTTACTCATGGTTTTTCTCAGTTCTGTGATAAATACCACTGGAATGTTTATGGGAATTACATTGAGTCTGTAGATCACTATGAGTAGTATGGACATTTTAACAATATTGTTTCTTCTAATCCATGAACATGAAATAACTTTCCATTCATTTGTGCTTTCTTCAATTCCTTTTTTTCAGTGTACAGATCTTTCATCTCCTTGGTTAGATTTATTCCTAAATATTTTATTCTTTTTTTTTTTTTTTAGAGGGGGTGGTGCAGAGGGAGAGGGAGCGAGAGAATCCCAAGCAGGCTCCATGCTCAGCATAGAGCCTGACACAGGGCTTTATCTCATGACCCTGAGATCATGACCCAAGCCGAAATCAAGAGTCAGATGCTCATCCGACTGAGCCACCTAGGTGCCCCAGTATTTTATTTTTTTTGATGCTATTGCAAATGGGATTGTTTTCTTAATTTTTCCTTCCAACAGTTTATTATTAATATACAGAGATTTGCTCACAGGGATTTAAAAGCAGATTTTCCCTCTTGAAGACTGGGCTCCTAACTAGACTGTGGCATTGTCTCCTTTTCTCTCAAATGGTAAGCTTCTCTCTTCCCAAATGGTGACCCTTTTAAGAGCAAGATACTTATTTCTTCGTAACTCTCAAACCTTGATGTTCCTGAACCACTTTTTATGACTGTATTACACATGGGCCTGCTTTGAGGGAGTTCCAGTACAACAATCCAAGACTTTGAAGGGTTTCAGCAAATGCTATTTGATATTATTCCTTCAATTATTTCATGTGTCATGTTTAATAGGCATTGTTACTTGTCTTTACCTAGCCTTCACTGAGAAGGTAGGGGCTACATTTTAGTTACATATATATCCTCAATGCCTAGCAAAGTGGCTGAAAGATTTTGATCATTCTGTACATAAATGGCAAATTAAGTGATTAATATAGAATTCCTCTTTTAAGTTCCAGCATTTTACTTACTTTGATCATCCTGTATCAGTTTAGGATCATGAGTTACAAGACAAGAGTTAAAGTCATGGCTCTAACATCCTCTGAACGTATGACATTGGGCAAGTTACTTAAAGCATCTGAGCCCCATTTTACCCATCTACAAAATGAGACTTATCTACTTTAAAATGTTAATCTAGGTATAATAGGTGATGATATATGTGAAAATCTCCCATAACTTTAAGGTTACATAAGTGAAAAAAATTGATTACAAATACTAAAAATACTGCACACTCTTCAAGCAGGGATGTTTCTGGAATTCTTCTTTTCTATAGCAATCACTTACTATTTTGTTGCCAGTTTACCTTTCAAAAATCCATGTTTTATTTCTTACCTATAAATGGTAAGTGACTTAATGGTTGGATTTAGTCTAGTTTATATTCCCTTGTGTTTTTCCTCTGGATATAATTACAGAGCGGTGATCATAGTAGATACTCAATAAAACTCTTGAGTGCTTTAAAATTGCCCCACTTACTTTTTTTTAATGAAATACATTTGAGACTTTTCTTTGCTAATATGCAAAATATCACCCTTATGTTCTTTCAAACTGTGCTTTATCTGGTCTTACTTCTATCCTCTCAATATTCTTATTCTCTATTTTTTTTTTCTTTTGGAATTGTCAAGTATCTTTCCCTGGTAGCTTTTGACTGATTGAAGTTTGATCCCCAAGGTTGGCTGAGTGTGGAAGAAGAAAGAAAAATAAGAAAAGCATAAGATAAGAGATAGTAAGTCACAAGTACTAATGACTGAGAAGGAACGGAGGGATTTTTCTTTGCTTTTCAAAATCGACTCAAATTTACTTTTGAAGTAATTTTCAGCAGGAAATAGATTACAAACTCACAGTTTTCTCAAGAGATCATCTACTTCTTTTAATTCTTGGTGCTTTTCAAGGAAACACAATAGATGGGTGGGGCTTGTGAAACCAAAACTACTTTCTTAAGTGGGAGGACGAGCTTAGAAAAGAAGGCTCCGCACTCAGGAAACTATCTGGTGCCTTAAACATTGAAGCTTATTGAAGTGGAGTTTATTTCATCTTGGGATTTAAAAGTGCTGAAAAAGAACTACTTCCTGAAAATACATGGAACAATCCAATGTACATGCAATCTAAGGTGAATGAAGTGGAACTTAGGAAAAGATTTATAGGGGAAAAAAAACTAAACTTGAAGTAAAAATTCTAAGTCAACAGATTTGATGGCATCTGGGATTGCACCAGATGGTCTCTAAAATGGACAGCGGTCCTCATTCTTTTTCCTACCCTCTCATTTTCCTGAATTGTATTTTTATTTATGGAAAAGTTAGGATGGGACTGACCACTGTAACTTGGAGGAAGAAAAGCATTCCTAAGCAAAACACGAGCAGTAAGTACAACCTTGCATCACTCTTCCTAAAAACTAGAATCATTTCCTTGGGATGTTTGTCATCATCATCACTGAAGATTTATTCTGTGATCCTAGATCAATGCATCCAGAACAGAATCATGCATTCTCAGTATTCTGATAGAGTTCTGGAAGAAATAATTCAGATTTGCATCTTTTTTTAAATTGGAGAATACGTTTTCCAATCATTCTTTTATCTCATGTTTTTCAAAAACCATAGGATACACAAGATTGAAGCAAATATTAAGAATCTAAACATAGGGGTTCCTGGGTGGCTCCGTCATTAAGCGTCTGCCTTCGGCTCAGGTCATGATCCCCGGGTCCTAGGATTGAGCCCCGCATCGGGCTCCCTGCTCAGAGGGGAGTCTGCTTCTTCCTCTCCCACTCCCCCTGCTTGTGTTCTGTATCTCACTGTCTCTCTCTCTCTGTCAAATAAATAAAATAAAATCTTTGAAAAAAAAAGAATCTAAACATAGATTGATGTGGTGAAAGTGGCATTTTGCCTGTCAGTCACGTGACCTCATCTTGTCCAGTCTAGCACTAACTAACATAGTATATACTATAGTATAGATCTTGGCCAAAACACTTAACTTCTCTCCTAGCTATTAATTAATGGAGGTTATAAAATAAGGGATGTGGACTTGGAGATTTTTACTGGACTTTTAAAATTTCCTTAGGGAATTTTAAATTTGGAGAATTTCCTCCTCCAAAATTTCCTTAGGAGACTCCTTTGAGGACCTGATCAATTCTCTAAAAATGTATAAGCACACAAAATATGCTCTCAAATTCTAGAGTTGATGTACCTGTGCTCTGAAGGAAATAAAAGAGAGAATGCCTATCCTGAACTTACCTAGTAAAGGATACAAAATATTATAATTGAAATTACTTGAGAAATATATAAAGTCACAATTACAAACTCAAGTGTGATCACAGGGCTACCAAGCAAGCAATCTAAATGTGTTAAAGGGAAAATGGCAAAGAGTCTATGCATGTCCATTATTCTAAAGCATTGATATTCAAAGATAGATAGGCACATATATACATATATCCACACATGGACATACATACACATACATATATCTGAATATATGTATATATAGTGCAGGACAAAAGTGATGTGAATTGTGTAGCTATGAAAGAAATAATGCCCATTGCAGATGTGGCCTGGGTACTGGATTTAGGAAGAGTTAAGACACAGTCTTAAGATGGAGAGGTTACAAAACCAGGCTTTCTAATGCAGTGTTAGAGAAAGTCATTGCAGTCAAGATTTGCCCATATTTTATAATGTATTCATAAGTAGTGTCTTAAAGGACATCGACATTCATACATATGGTTTCAAAGAGTGCTTTATTTTGTGGAGCAGTGGCCAGGCTTTCCAAAATCTATGTCTTATGGGAACATGCCGGTTTTCCAGTGTGCGTCTGCCTGCTATTTCAGGGCGGTGCAATCTTGGCCTTTCCTACTTTGCTCCTGCTACTCAATCATGCTTCGACATTGGGAATTGGGATCTAATGCTGTTTGTGGATTCTGTTGGGTTTGATAAAAGAAAAAAAGGGAGACAGAGAGCAGTTTTAAACAAACAAACAAAAAGGTCTGCAAATGAAGCTCCAATCACTCCAAGTGGCAGCAGATAGTCATTAAGTATGACAAGGAATATATTTTTATATTATATTTAGGAAATTTGTGAATGCTGATGAGGCTTTTCCATTTTTTTCCCTGGGCAATGTCATTGCATTGTCATGAATGCTGTATGCTTTTATATATATAGGTTCTATATATATATATATATATATATATATATATATATATATATATATATTGAACCTTCTTTTTTCTGTCTGAATAGTAGGTTTATGAACTATGTATCCTGATCTTAATAAATTAGAGAATGTACCTGAGGTTTTTAATGGAGGTTAATCTCAATAAGCACTTGGCCCAGGGTCATCTGGAGTGTCGTGTAGTGATTAATAATTGGCTCTGGAACAAGATGGCGCATTTGCATACACCTCTGCCACTCTCTATATCTGGTGTGTCATCGCAGGGAATTGCATAAGCTCTCTGAGTTTTCTCGTCTATAAAACTGAGATAATAATAGTTCCTCCAGTGACTTTTTGGGAGAATCAAATAAAAAAATCAAATTGAAGTATTTAGCATAATACATGGCATATTGTAAGGTCTGAAAAAAAATATTAGCTATTGTTATTATGTGGACTTGGTTTATTTAGGAGTTGACCCTAACTTTAACTGTTAAGCTACCTATGTCAGCTTGTAAAAGCGTGCAAAATCTTTCAGTTTAGCAATTCTAAGTCTATGCCCTAGTTGTTGCGTGTCAATAGCACCGCTTTTCTATACAAGTGACCATATCCATCTGCCCCAGAGTCAGAAGTCTCACTTTGGCAAATGGTAAGCTTCATCGGGAGTATGATGAGATTTTCTTTACACTTGGTTACAACAAGCACCACAAAACATTCACATAACCAGAAGAAATATACACGTGTGCATATGTGAATATTCATGTGTATGCATGCGAGCATACATATATTCACATGCACAATATATACTAAATGTCTATGTGTACACACACATACGCCCGTCTATGTGGCTTGGATAAAGAAAGACAGAAAAATAAATGATGGTTTTCTATTTCTTCACTAAGTAGTGATTCTCATAAGCCCTTCCTTGTGACTCTGCTTTCTCATGGTCCCTGTCCCCCTTTCTCCAGTGTATCCCAGACCCCGTCCCCACCAAAACCTTGATATGGATTTCCATACTATTAAAAAGTTAGTTTTCTATCCAACATAGCTAAACTGAGCTATGCTGGGTAGAACATTAGTTTTGGTGAATTTGCATGTAATTTCTTTTTATGACTTTTAATTTTATTATTGAGAAGGTGTAGTGTGTTTTAACTTTCTTCTTCACTCCACTTAATGTCTGTGCTTTTGTAGCAAAAGACAATTAAGCTCCCCAGGGGAAAGTAACTTTTGCTTTTCTCATCAAGCAAGTTAATGTGTGATTTAGTTCACTATCGCTCTTGGTATGATGTATCCAACCCCTTGAATAATGTTAGAAATTAACATCAGAGGGGTATCTCTCCCAGTAGAGGACAGGAGTGACTCCATTTCATTTAGTAATCTGGAAGCCTCTGTTCTTCAAAAGCTACTGATTCTGTGATATGCACACATATCTTTATTTTCCACATTTACCAGCACACAGGGGCTGACGGGAGATCAAATCATGTAATCCCACTGCCTTTTTTCTCCCTGGGCTCTGTCTGCTACTAATTGGGCTGAATTAAGAGTGTGTGTGTGTTTTGGGGGAGGGGTGAGGAGGAAGGTGTTGTCCTTTGCAGAGACTTATAGTGAAATTGTCCAGGGAAATACCTATTTGAGGTTAAGGCGGCTTGTTTTGTTTGTTTTTGTTTCCCTCAACTGGACGGAGCCTATATGCCCTGGGCATCCCTTTTTTGTTTTATTTTATTTTGACAGATGTTTCTTGTTTATTCCCTTAAGTATTTTATCTGGATGTTATTTTTTTTTCTTCCAGTGTGTGCTTCAACTTCACTTACATCACCCAGAGCTATGCCTTAAGCGCACACCACCCAGTAAAAGTCTTTCCTATAGCTAATTCTTTCACCAAGAGCACATTTTAGCTAAATGAAAGACTTAGGGGAAGCCTACATTTTTAAAATCCCTCACGTAAATGGATTATCTGCATTCATTGCTTATAGCATTCTGTGACCCACAAAGGATTAGAGACTACCGACTTACTTCATGTGGGATTTTGACACCGTGGCCAAGTCTTCATTTGTTTGGGCCACTATACCAAAGTACCATAGATTGTGTGGCTTACAAACAACAGAAATTTATTTCTCAGAGTTCTGGAGGCTGGAAGCCCAAGATTAGGGTACCAGCATGGTCGGGTTCTGGTAAGAGCCCTCTTCTGGGTTCTGGACTGCCAACTTCTCACCATATCCTCACATGGAAGAAGGAGAGAGCCTCCCTATCGGGAGGGTCCCTTTCTAAGGACACTGATCCCATTTATGAGAGCTCCACCCTCATGACCTAATTACCTCCCGAAGGCCCCACCTCCTAACACCCATCACATTGAGGGTTGGGATTTCAACATAAGAATTTGAGGAGAGAGGGGGCACAAACTTTTCAGTCCTTTGCACCCCTTCTTTCCTCCCCTCTCACCTAAGTTGTTTTGTTTTGTTTTTTTAAGATTTTATTTATTTATTTGACAGACAGAGACACAGTGAGAGAGGGAACACAAGCAGGGGGAGTGGGAGAGGGAGAAGCAGGCTTCCTGTAGAGCAAGGAGCCCAATACTGGGCTCAACCCAGGACCCCGGGATCATGACCTGAGCCAAAGGCAGATGCTTAAAGATTGAGCCACCCAGGTGCTCTCAACCTAAGATTTTAACAGGATATCTAATAAAACTCTGACTTGCTTTTGGATGTGATGTCCAAAACAAAATCTCTATATAAATGAAAGTAAAGAATACTTACAGTTTTTAATTAACTAGAAGAAATGAATAATGCAGAGAACAAAGAGATAAAGATGCCCAATAGTTACCTAGGTCATATGAAGAGCCATCAATAGAAATTCTTTTGGAGAAAGACTTTTCCCATCATAGCTGAGACCCAACTGTCTGTTTCTCCTCAGGAAGAATCAGCTGAGGACAAGACTGGGAAGTCCACGAGATGAGATATTTTATCTTTGTTTATTTCGTTCTTGTTCATTTTGTTATAACTTCCTCTCTGCCAAGTATCACTCTCTCCAATAATACTGCTATCATAATTCTTGAAGATCTTAATGTCCAAATGGATGATTCTTTCAAAGTCCTAGCCTCTCACGCCCTGACTCTTTTTCCAACATTCATGCACACCCCCTGCCTCAGATGCTCATTCCCTTGTTATTGCCAATGACTGGCTTTCTCCATAATCTCATTTTTAGGCATTCCACTTTGAGCACCCACTCACCTCTTTCTAACACATTCTTTCTAGTATCATAAATTCAACATGTCTTTATACTTTTTTGAAGGCTGACTCCATTGCTCACAAGTTTCAGCTGTCTCTCCTGTAAGTCCTCACTTCCTTCATGCACAGTTTAGATACCATGCTCCATTGTACCCATTGACTAGTGTGTACTTGCTTTCCCTTTTTTTCATTCGACCACTTACCTGATATAACCCTGGTTATATCCAATCCTCTACTTACCCTGTCCACACATTTACCCAGATGGACATGAGTAAAGGAAAACAACAAGGCTGACTGGTCTCATTTGAAATTAATGGCCACCAACACCAAGTCGGTCCTTAGGGCTGCTCAGCAATCCCACTGCATTTCCTTATTTCCCTCTTTAGTCCACCTTCCTGAGTGACCATTCCCTGCCTTTGACTTGCTGCACAACTGCACTCCCTCCTCTGTCTTCATTCTCGACTGAGAAAATAAACACAATTAGAAGAAAATGGCCATGTGCTCCCACAATCAAATTCTTTACTACATTTGCATCTACATTCTGGTACTGCCCTTTCCCTCTTGTTACAGTGGAGGATATCCCTTTGACCCATTTAAGAATATTTTTCCAGCAATTCTCCACTCTTTTTCCCTCCATTATCAAAATCTCCCACTTTACCAGATCGTTTCTGTCTGAATATAAATATGCTCTCTGTATCTTCCATAGGAAATAAAACAATAAAACAAACACAAAAGACTTCTTTGACTCCACATACCTCTGCCACTACTCCCTCACTTCTCTCCTCCTTCTTACAGTAAAGATCATTACAAGAATTTTTATATTTACTTCTCTGGTTCTTCTTTCATCATTCTCTCTTGTAACCACTCTAGTTGGACTATGATGTTAACACTCCAGTGAAACTTCTCTTGCCAAGATCACTAAAGATCTCTACTTCGCTAAATTCAATGGTCCATTTTTAGTTCTTATCTTACTTGCCATCAGCAGCATTTGAAACAATTGATCATTCTCTCCTTGATTTTTTTTTTTTTTTTTTGGCTTCTGGATCATTATTTGCTCTTGCTTCTCCTTTTATTTAACTGGCCCTTATCTTCACACTCTTTGATCCTCTTCTTTTGCCTCAGAAATTATCTTTATTTACTTTAACTCTTCAGGTGATATCATGGAGACAGTATATGCTGTGAACTCAGATTTTTTTCCACCCTTCAACTACGACATTAGAATCTAACCAATGACCTGGTATCACCACTTGAATTTCTAATAACAACGAAAGTAAGAATATTTCACAAAATTAATAATTGCTAACATTCAGCACTTACTACGTTCAGGGCAATATTCTATATGACATACAAGTCTCTGTGTGTGAGCATGTGGCACAGTGGTTGGAGATATTGTGTGAGATAATGCTTTGTCAGCCCTCAACATAAGTCTACGATAAAAAAAGAAATCAGCATGGTTTATAACAATAGAGATTTATTTCCTACTTCTGTTAAACGTTGGCATTTGTATGTCAGCTGTGGCTATGATACAAAAAAAAGCACTGCAAGTCACATGGCAAAGGGTAGTATATTACTTTCCTATTGCTGCCACAAAAATTTTACTGTGAACTTAATGGCTTAAACAATACAAATTTATTCTTGAAAATGTTAAATTTGCCTGAGCCCTGTGATTCTGGGAAAGAGTGAAGGTGAAGAACTCAAGGTAATATATTCTATGATCTACTATCCTCCCAGGTCACACTCTTCATCACACTTTCCCACATCCACTTCCTTCAAGCCTTGTTTATTCCTCACTATAAAAAAACCTTTTTTGCCTAACGCTTGAGAGGCTTGCAGAGTTTATGTTCAGAATGTTCTCCCTATCACAATAGCCTTCTCTCTGCTGTAGCTCCTTTCACCTCCCCTGCCATCATCCTTTTGAATAAAGTCTCTTCTTACTAAGTCCAGATTTTTTTTTAATTTGACAGTGTTTATTTATTTTTTAAAATATTTTAATAGTTCTGGAAGACAGGAGTTGGAAATGGCTCTTACTGAGCTAAAATCAAGGTGTTGTAAAGGCTGTATTCCTCTTGGGATTTTAGAGAAGAATCAATATTCTTGCTTTTTTCAGTTTCAAGATACCACCTACGTTCTTTGGCTCATTGCATCTCTCCATCCCCTTCAAAGCCAGTAAACTTGGGCCTAGTCTTTCTCATTCTGCTATCTCCCTGAATCTCCTTTTGGCTTGCCTTTTCTACTTTTAAGGACCCTTTGATTTCATTGAGCTCACTTGGAAAATCCAGGTTCATCTCTCTATTTTCAAGTCAATTGATTAGCAACATCAATTCTATCTGCAACCTTAATTCTCCTTTTTTATGTAACATAATTTACTCACATGTTCCAGGAATTAGGGCAGGGGCACCTTTGGGGAGACAATATTCTGCTTACTACAGGAGATAAGGAAGACTGTATTCCTTCCCTTTCCATGCTTTGTAGGCAGAAGATCTTTCCATACCCTATTATCAGGCCTGGGCATGTGACTTTGTTGGCATATGAAGTGTGAGAAAATACACAGAGCAGAGCAGAACATAATAAAGTGGAGAAAGTAGCCTGACCCACAGCCAGAGAAGTAATGTAAGAAAGAAATATGATGTTTGGGGTTTGTTTATAGCAAAGCTGGTAAATACAGGTCCAGAAAAAGAGTGATTTTAAGGAAAAAATGATACAATCTACCAGTCTCTCCTTTTAGCCACAAATACACATTTCCCTCCTAAACACAAAGTATTCCCAAACCCTCCTTATCCAGCCTTCAGAATGGTTCTCAATGATCCCCACTTTTTGCTATTTATTCTCTTGTATAGTACCCTCTACCATAGATAAACAAGGCTGAGCTGTATCAACAATTAAGAAGTTGCCGATTTGATGCTGTATGGATCTGAGGCTGGGTCATGAGAGACACTGCAGATTTTTCCTCTTGGAGAACTTGTTCAAGAGGACGCCAGCAGTTACATCATGAAAACACTTAAGAAGCCCTTCAGAGAAGGGCATGTGATGAGAATGGAGACCTCCTGACAAAGCCAAGATCAGTTTGTCAGCCCTGTGTTTGAGCCATCTTAGAAGTGGATTCTACAGCTTTAGTCAAGTCTTCAGATGACTGCAGGTCTAGCTCACTTCTTGACTGCAACCTTAATGAAGACTGCAAGCCAGAACCACTCAGCTCAGCCACTCTCAAGTCCATAACCTATGCAAACTGTGTGAGATAATAAGTGTTTATTATTATCTAAGCTGCAAAATTTTGGGGGTGTCATACAGCAACAGAAAACTGATAGACCCTCCCCAAGGAGGATATTTTACAATTGGTACATAATCATGGCATCGAGTTTAAAGTCCAGGTATCATGATCTACTGAGGTTTATACATCTTATCTCTTGATCATGAGACTCTTTGGACAGCAACAAAAAAGTTATCTGTTACCTCCTACCCAACATACAGAGTTTGAGCATTAACAGATTAGGCACAACACAGACTCTTGGTTGGACAGAGGGAGAATGAAAGGTAGGCAACAGTCACTGAGCCACAACAGTTCTGAGTAATCTTGCTTAGCAAATCTGTGAGGAGTACACTGCAAGGTTATAGAGTATTCCTTGAATGAACAAAGGAATGAAATTATAAATATCAAAACTTGTCTTGAGTGTTTCTCTGTTTTTACATATATACACTAACTACACTTCCTTTTAACTGACTCAGAGGCCATGAACCTTGTGCAAACTGCCCCAGTTATCCAGTATTCTAATAATATAAACCAGTCACTGATAATGTGCCAATCAACTTGCTACACAGTCTTCAAGAAATGACACTAAAACTGTTACCTCAGGTCCTAAGAACAATATGTATAGGAGGAGATGGAAGGCATATTTATGAGTAGGGATGATTTTTAGACTCATCTTTGATTCTCATGAGTCAGAATAAGCTACCTGCTCTAACAAACAACCTCAAAGTATCAGTGGCTTAACAGTGAAAACTTATACACTGTTTACATTATTGTGCAATATTGGACAATGGAAGGGATGCTGTTTCTTCCTCACAGGGTCCTTTTGGGACCAGCGTTCCTTCCACGATGTTTTTGCTAGTCTACCACTGGTCAAAAAGTAAAGGACAAGAGAGAAGCTATAATGAAGGATTTTATTTGTTTGTTTTTATGGGACCAAACTTTAACCAGTTTTATCCACATTCCAATCAACAACAATTCAGTGAAAAGTTCCCATATAATTGTGAGGGAGATTAGGAAAAGTAGTTTTCCTATGGATGTAGGATTTTATGAACTCACAGTCCTTACTCTACCATAAAATCCAACAAATACCAATATCTATATATAAAAGGAGCCCTGTGCTCAGGATGATCCCAGAAGACAATTCTTTGAAAAGATCTATTGACCTAATGGCCACATAAAGCTTCACTATGACATATCTGCAAGTGATAAGTGTCTACCCAACACTATTTCTTTTGTGCAGCAAATTCTCTTGCCCATGCCCCTCCCGTTCTCTTATTGGAGGGGAGGAAAAAAAAAGGAAATGCAAGCAGTCACTGAACTATTTACTTCCTTCATTTATTTATTTAGTTAGTCAGTCATGCCATCATAATATGAGCAGTCATACTGCCAGTGAGTCATTCATTGGGCATGAATTAAGCATCTATTATGTGCTATGCACTGTGCTAGTATTTGGTGTTAAAATAGAGTTCTGATCCTCCTGTTTTGTTCTAGACCCTGATCTAAGGGATGAAGACCACCCTATAACTCTTTTGTAAGGCCATCTGGCTCCTGAAAAGTGGAAAGACAATTGTGACCCCCATCTCAAGTCCTAAATCTTGTCAGTCTTCTGTCTGTAGTAATTTAGCAGTAGCAGCAGAGCTTCTATTGTATACATTAGAAAATGAAAGAGAAAGCAGCATTTGGAATCCAGAGCTATCCAAAGAAGGTCAGAGAGAAGTTGATCAGGACAGCAATTTCAGGATCGTTACATCTAACAAAGAAATTATAACTTAATATTATAACACTTATATAATGTTTTAAAATAATTTATAAAATAAATTACTTATTTATATCATGTTAATGTTACAACATTATCTAATCAAGAGATTATAATTATCCAATACTATCTAAAAGAGTAGGCAATGGAGCCCCACTCTTCATATAAGGAATATATTACTGGTTAAAACAACAAAAGTCACAACTAGCAATTTTCCATCTTGGATACTGGACATACTTCTTAAAGCCAAGAAAAAAGAAGAGGAAATGGGAAAAGTATTTGTTTTCTGTTTTGTGCTTAACACACAGCTAAATCTTGGGGAGGAACATGATACACATAGTAAGAACTCACGCTTCATGAGATCAGTTACGAGGTTGAATCCACATGTAGATGTTGTTTTTCATTTAATCAAAATCATAATTTCTAGACATCAAAACAAACAAACAAAATTCAGATGTTTTCTGTGTATACAGATACAGTCTAAGAACCCTATAATTGTATTAAATGGGGAGGTTGTTGTGAATCATTTGCAAAATAGACAACACATATTTTTGAGAGTGACTGACACATCCTCTCTGAAATAAATTAACATCCCCATTCCATCTGGCTTGCTTGGATCAACTTATTTGAACAAGGCCACGGTTAAATATAAGAAAAGACAGAGGTACAAGAAGTCATTAGAACAAGTAGGATATAATACAATATATATGTGCAATTTTTTTTCAGTAACAGAACTAAAGTTTAGCAAGTATCTTTGGTGAAAGGGAGACCAGAAGAAAAGTCTGACAGAGAAATATAGATTATATTATATATATATTTTTATACTTGATTGGTTTCTAATCACATACATATATACTATCATATACGTACCACATACATATACATATGTATATATCCTATATCACTGATTTCTAACCACATA
>NC_058413.1:19043461-19061014 GCF_002201575.2 Neomonachus schauinslandi | reverse complement strand
GAAGACACAAAGAAATGGAAAAACGTTCCATGCTCATGGATTGGAAGAACAAATATTGTGAAGATGTCAATGCTACCTAGAGCAATCTACACATTCAATGCAATCCCCATCAAAATACCATCCACTTTTTTCAAAGAAATGGAACAAATCATCCTAAAATTTGTATGGAACCAGAAAAGACCCCGCATAGCCAGAGGAATGTTGAAAAAGAAAAGCAAAGCCGGCGGCATCACAATTCCGGGCTTCCAGTTCTATTACAAAGCTGTCATCATCAAGACAGCATGGTACTGGCACAAAAACAGACACATAGATCAATGGAACAGAATAGAGAGCCCAGAAATGGACCCTCAACTCTATGGTCAACTCATCTTTGACAAAGCAGGAAAGAATGTCCAATGGAACAAAGACAGTCTCTTCAACAAATGGTGTTGGGAAATTGGATAGCCACATGCAGAAGAATGAAACTGGACCATTTCCTTACACCACACACAAAAATAGACTCCAAATGGTTGAAAGACCTCAATGTGAGACAGGAGTCCATCAAAATCCTAAAGGAGAACACAGGCAGCAACCTCTTTGACCTCAGCCGAAGCAACTTCTTCCTAGAAACATCTCCAAAGGCAAGGGAGGCAAGGGCAAAAATGAACTATTGGGACTTCATCAAGATAAAAAGCTTTTGCAAAGCAAAGGAAACAGTCAACAAAACCAAAAGACAACCGACAGAATGGGAGAAGATATTTGCAAATGACATATCAGATAAAGGGCTAGTATCCAAAATCTATAAGGAACTCATCAAACTCAACACCCAAAGAACAAAGAATCCAATCAAGAAATGGGCAGAAGACATGAACAGACATTTTTCCAAAGAAGACATCCAAATGGCCAACAGACACATGAAAAAGTGCTCAATATCGCTCGGCATCAGGGAAATCCAAATCAAAACCTCAATGAGATACCACCTCACACCAGTCAGAATGGCTAAAATTAACAAGTCAGGAAACGACAGATGTTGGCGGGGATGCGGAGAAAGGGGAACCCTCCTACACTGTTGGTGGGAATGCAAGCTGGTGCAGCCACTCTGGAAAACTGTATGGAGGTTCCTCAAAAAGTTGAAAATAGAGCTACCCTATGATCCAGCAATTGCACTACTGGATATTTACCCCAAAGATACAAAAGTAGGGATCCGAAGGGGTACGTGCACCCCGATGTTTATAGCAGCAATGTCCACAATAGCCAAACTGTGGAAAGAGCCAAGATGTCCATCAACAGATGAATGGATAAAGAAGAGGTGGTATATATATACAATGGAATATTATGCAGCCATCAAAAGGAATGAGATCTTGCCATTTGCAACGACGTGGATGGAACTGGAGGGTATTATGTTGAGTGAAGTAAGTCAAACAGAGAAAGACATGTATCATATGACCTCACTGATATGAGGAATTCTTAATCTCAGGAAACAAACTGAGGGTTGCTGGAGTGGGGGGTGGGGTGGGAAGGATGGGGTGACTGGGTGATAGACACTGGGGAGGGTATGTGCTCTGGTAAGCGCTGTGAATTGTGCAAGACTGTTAAATCTCAGATCTGTACCTCTGAAACAAATAATGCAATATATGTTAAGAAAAAAAAAAAAGAAGAAGAAGAAGGTAGCGGGAGGGGAAGAATGAAGCGGGGGATATCAGAGGGGTAGACGAACCATGAGAGACAATGGACTCTGAAAAACAAACAAGGTTCTAGATGGGAGGGGGGTGGGGGGATGGGTTAGCCTGGTGGTGGGTATTGAGGAGGGCACATTCTGCATGGAGCACTGGGTGTTATGCACAAACAATGAATCATGGAACACTTCATCTAAAACTAATGATGTAATGTATGGGGATTAACATAAGAATAAAAAAAAAATAGTCCACTTTTCAGTGGTTTCCAACTTGCTTCTTAGTTCCTCAGAGAGGATGTAATTAGAAGCTGTATTTTAATTAAATTAACAATGAGACTAATGCATTTAAAGTTTCTGACTTTGTTGCCAAGGTAAAATAGTAATTGAAAACAAAATGGTTAGAAGCAAGTGAAAGAGGTTGAAGGTTGAACTGATGACAAGTTGTCCTCAGTAAATAATCAGAAAAACCACAACAAAGTCCTTCCTGACTTTATTCTCCACCTCTTGGTTTCTCATACTCTGTAACCTGAAGGACATATTTAGTGTAGGACACTATTTCCTAAGCGTCGTCAGTGTATGGGCCAGAACTACAGCAGAATTGAAGAGACAAAAGAGAGAATGTGTGTGCATGCATGCACACGTGTGTGTGTGTGTCTGGTGTGTGTGTGTGCGTGAGAGAGAGAGAGAGGCTGAGAAAAGTACAAGAATATAAAGTGAAAGCCAGACTCACAGAAAGATGCAGAGATGGGTGCATTAGGCATAATGACAAGGTCATCACTTTTTAAATTGAAAAAATAATCTAGGTTCTAATCTTCTATCAATTACTTTTCATCTCTTTGATTTGAAGAAGTTACTTAATTCTTCCAATCCTTGGGGCACCTGGGTGGCTCAGTCGGTTGAGTGTCTGCCTTCAGCTCAGGTCATGATCCCAGAGTCCCGGGATCAAGCCCAGCATCGGGGTCCCTGCTCAGTGGGGAGCCTGCTTCTCCCTCACCCTCACCCTCCCCACCGCTTGTGCTCTCTCTCACTTTCTCGATCTCGCTCTCAAATAAATAAATAAAATCTTTTAAAAAAAATTCTTCCAATCCTCAGTTTTCTCAACCTGTATACTGAAAATAATTATGCCAACATTACAGGTTTTATTTAGAAATAAAAGGTATCTGTCTTAATCACTAAAAACAAAGTAGATGTTCTATATATGGTAACTCATATTAATTAACCATGCTTCCTATAATTATTTAACTTCACACCTCTGCTCTTAATATTCCACAGGCCATGGTACCTTCTAAAGGAAATATGTTGTATTAGTCTGCTGGGGCTCCCATAACAAAATCCCACAGACTGAGTGGCTTAAACAATGGAAATTTACTTTCTCACAATTCTGAAGGCTAAAAAGTTCAAGATCAAGACACCAGCCTCTTCTGAGGCTTCCCTCCCTGGATTTCAGATAGCCACCTTCTTGCTGTGTCCTCACATGGCCTTTTCTCTGAGTGCACACATCCATACTGACTCTTCTTTTTCTTTTTTTTTTTTAAAGATTTTATTTATTTATTCATGAGAGAGAGAGAGAGGCAGAGGCAGAGGGAGAAGCAGGCTCCCCGCGGAGCAGGGAGCCCGATGCGGGACTCGATCCCAGGACCCCGGGATCATGACCTGAGCTGAAGGCAGACGCTTAACCGACTGAGCCACCCAGGCGTCCCGTGACTCTTCTTTTTCGTACAAGGACACCAGTCATATTGGATTAAGCCTACAACCTCATTTAAACTTAAGTACCTCTTTAAATTCCCTACCTCCAAATACAATTACGTGGCAGGGTTAGGGTTTCAACATACAGATTTTGGGTGAACACAATTCAGTCAATAACGCATGCATTCAAAATGATCAAATCAATGGAGGTGGCTCAGCTTTGACTTTTAGAGACTTTCTACATGTTCCTGAAGAACACCTGATCTTGAGACAGAGCTTATTTCTAGTTCTACTTTATTATTCAAACCCTATTTCCAAGACTCCTTTTGTTAACATGCCCTTAGTCTGTGTACTCTTACAAAAATTTAGATGACTGATTGGAACCATTGGATTAAAAACTATTCCCCAAGCCAAAGGCACTGAAATACCATTTGGATGCTATTACTGATACTGTCTTCTTTAACAAATGTACAGGTTATTTTTACTTTTTCAGGGAATTTTTGATGAACATGAAATATTCATGGAGGACAGATAATATTTAAATGACATCGTTAAATAATTAAAAATGTGAAGATCTCCACTGGGAATTACAACATTAAGACTGCAAATACATTCTCATTATCTGCTCTCAATTTCTGAAATATTGTGGAATAAAAGGAACTTCTGAGTAATTTCTCTATGCTATTATTAAGAGAGTGGAAATCTACCTTTGGAGAGACAAACTTCGTATTAGATTTTCAGCAGAATGATTATTAAAATACTCTTGAATAAATTTGGGGACCTAAAAAATCAAGTGCAATATATAAAAAGAATATACTAAATGCTAGCACTCCACATATCAGTGTGACTAAAGGTATAAGAAAAAGCTTTTGAGAACCCAAAGGACTGAGTTTAATTTAAGCTATTATATTTACCAAGTATATATTCTATTTACTTTTATATTCCCTTTAAACCAATCAGAAATTGGTTTATTTCTATATCTGCTTGTATGTGGCACAGCAATCAAATGCACTTGATTATCTGATTGAATTGTTTCAATAAGTTTATAGAGAAGACTATTTTACAGGAGAAGAAACTGAAGCTAGAAATGTTAAGTGAATTGACAAAGATCAGAAATGATAAGTGGCAATGGCAGTTATGTAAACCCTGACCTAATCATAAACTTTATTACCTTTTCTCAAAATAATGGTAACATCATACCCTGCTTCCTCATAGGGTTGCTATAAAATTCACTGAAACAATGAAAGTTAAGGCACTCTACAAATTATTCAAGGATTCACAAGTGAATTTTGTATTATTGTATACTATTGTATACTATTGTATACTAATAGTATACTATTGTATACTATTCCCAAGCTATAGTAACATTTTTGTCTAATTCTTCACTAGCTAGAGGTATCAACTTTATGTAAAAAAACTTTATGTAAAAAAAAAAATTCTATGGTACACAAATGAAGGCAAATTTGCTGGCTCTCCAGCACTATCAGGGACTGAAATACTGTATACATTTTCATTCATTCATTCTTATCATATGAAAGGTACATCCTATGAACATGTTTTATAACTGCTGACATTGACCTTGATTGTATGGCTGAAGCAGTGTTTGTCGGATTTGGGCACTACAAATTATTCTAGTCCCCCCCCCCTTTCCATTCTGTATTCTTTGGAAGGAAGTTGCTGTGCACAGCCCCCATTTAAAGAGTGGGGACTTATGCTCTCTCTGTTTGAGGGCAGAGAATCTATTTAGAATTCTTCTGCACAGATTTGTCTCTTCTCCCACTTATCAATTTAGTTGAGTTTTATTTATATCAGCATGGATTTATGGATATTCATTTTGTACTTTGGGTTATAATCTAATATTACTTCATGTATTTCGTTGCTCAAATTGTTCCAGCTTTGGTCATTGGGAGCTCTTTCAGTTGGGTTCTGGGCCCCTTTGACATAATTAATGTGATTTTCTTTGTTTGAGCACTTGTATATTTTCTGTCACTGTAAGATGCTTCAGGCTCATCTCATATATTGCCTAGAATCAGTCATTTCTCTGGGGAGTGCTTGTTCTTTTTACTAGTACATGGTATTAGAAACCAAGATCTGGATCTTGAGTGTGTTCATTGCTACTATGGTGTCACTTCTTTTAAGTTCTCTCAGCAGACAGAAAAAAGAAATAAATATGTATACTAACTCATGTATATACACATATTTATAAATATTTCCATATGGGACTATATATATATATGTTAAACATGAGATCTTACCAATATCTCCAGCTCTACGTCATTGCCACATGGATTTTTTTTTCCCTCCTTCTTTTACTTATCTGCAAATTCCCACTCAAATAATAAGAAACCAGGCTCCCACCATCTGCCATCAATTTACTTAATTGCTCAATTCCAGTATAGATGCATAGAAGTATCAGAATTGTTACCCCCTCTCCCCAAGGGAAACAACTTTATCAACCAAAATAAAATGAGCATGCACAGTTCCTTTGTCTTCAGTATTGCAGAATCCACTCATTTCTAGTTACTTAGGTCAGCATTCCCTCCCCTCCACCCCCCACCCTCTTCAGGGAGATTTTTTTCATACATTTGTAATATAGATAGATATTCTTGACTCATCCTGCATTCTTGTCTGTGATGCCCCAAGCTCCTAAATGATTTTTTTATATTTGTATCCATTAAGGTATATTATTTGTGCAGTAAAGGTCTGCATTTTTCAAAATGTATACTGTCATGTATGATACATTACAGTATCATAAGAGTAGTTTCGCCACCATAAAAATCCCCTATACTTCACCTATTCAGCTCTCCCCTGAACCCTGAAAACCACAAATCTTTTTACTGTCTCCACAGTTTTGCTTTTTCTAGAATGTCATTTAATTGGAATCATATAATATGTAGCCTTTTCAGATTGGCTTCTTTCATGTAGAAATATGTACTTAATGTTCCTACACATCATTTTGGCTTGATAGCTCATTTCTTTTTATTGTTGAATAATATTCCATTCTATGCATATACCATAGTTTATACATTAATTCACCTATTGAAGGACACCTTGGTTGTGTCCAGTTTTTGGCAATTATATAAAAAGCTGCTATAAACATTCACATGCACATTTTTTTCTGGAAATAAGTTGTCAACTCAAGTAGATGAATACCTAAGAGCACAAATGCTAACCCATATGATAACAGTTTGTTTAGTTTTGTAAGAAACTGTCAAAATGTCTTTCAAAGTGGATGCATCATTCTGCATTCCCACCAACAACAAATGAGAGTTCCTGTTGCTCCACATCCTCATCAGCATTGGTGTTTTCAGTGTTTCGGTTTTAGATATTCTAATAGATATATAGTGGTATCTCCTTATTGCTTAAATTTGCAATTTCTTTTTTTTTTTTTTTTTAAAGATTTTATTTATTTATTTGAGACAGAGAGAATGAGAGAGAGAGAGCACATGAGAGGGGGGAGGGTCAGAGGGAGAAGCAGGCTCCCCGCCGAGCAGGAAGCCCGATGCGGGACTCGATCCAGGGACTCCAGGATCATGACCTGAGCCGAAAGCAGTCGCTTAACCAACTGAGCCACCCAGGCGCCCTAAATTTGCAATTTCTTAAGGACAAATGATGTTGAACATCTTTTCATACGCATATTTGACACTTCATCTTTTGTGATATATCTATTCAGATCTTTGGCCCATATTAACTGGGTTGGTTTCTTATCGTTGAGTTTTAAGACTTCTTTGTATATTTTGGATACTAGCCTTGTATCACATATATGTTTCGAAAATATTTTCTCCCAGTCTGTGGCTTGTCTTTTCATTCTCTTAACAGTGTCTTTTTCAGAAGTTTTTAACTTTAATAAATTCTAACTTATCAACTTTTCTTTCACAACTATGAAAGAAAACATGTCTTCTGGGAAAATGTCATGTAAGCTATTTAACTGAGTATAATAGAAATGTTTCATGTCTGAGACAGCCCTCTTCTGAATAAGTGATGCAAACCATACATATTGCTTAAGAATCTCATGTTAATCTGGGTTACTGTGCCTCTGAAAGAACAAACAGGTACCTGGGAAACTATGCTTCTAGAGATTTTTCTGGGTTTTTTTCATAACTGCATTATGATTACCTTTGTCCTTGAAATTATTAATAAAGCTCTACATTGCATAAGATTCCTGATTTACGTGAGTCTGGTTTGACTGATTCTTTATATTATTTCACTTTCTAGTTAAAACTTAAATTACTATTGTGGTCTAAATATCTTTTTATTCTCTATGGCAAATTTGAGCAAATTTGAACAAATGTTTGCAATTACCCCACAGGTATGAGAAATTTCACATATTCATTTAATTTTTTTTCTTTTTTTTTTTTTTTAAGATTTTATTTATTTATTTGACGGAGAGAGACACAGCGAGAGAGGGAACACAAGAAGGGGGAGTGGGAGAGGGAGAAGCAGGCTTCCCGCAGAGCAGGGAGCCCGATGCGGGACTCGATCCCAGGACCCTGGGATCATGACCTGAGCTGAAGGCAGTCGCTTAACCAACTGAGCCACCCAGGCGCCCCATTTAATTTTTCAATAAGCATATGAGACAGGTATTATTATCACTATTTTACTGATGATTTTATTAAGGCTCAGATGTTAACAACCTTCCCAACCTTATGTAAATATCAGAGACCAAATAACCCAGATACATTACTTTGAAGTCACGCTATTTTATCATTCTAATTTCTTTGGGTCTGGGCAACTGGTTAGATCCTCAATACATAAATTTAGTGTGTTATTCTGACCACCAATAGGAACAAATAAACCTGTTACTTAATAAATTTAATAAGTAAAATGATTGGATAGCTTCAGAGATGTGTATTTACCGCTTATATCTCAGCTCCCTTAGAAAACTTGATTTATGAAAGGGAGCAGAATATGCCACTTCCATATATGCCTCCATAGCATATTCATTATTTGAGCTGATTATTTTTAAGAAACTACAAACAATAGAGAAGCTCTGAAAACTGATTAAAAATTACCTTTGTAACACCCACATTTAAAAGGGAAATCCGCATTTGTAAGGATGTTTCCCTCTCTGTACCAGGAAGAGAAGGATAACCAAATCTCTAGAAACTTTTACCAGTGAAGAAGGCACAGACTGAAATCTGCATAACAACCATACCCTTGTTTACCTGGCTTTTCTTGATAGCATCTCCTAATAACTGGTTCTCCCAACCCCCACCATCTTCTTTTGTCTTTACCTGGAGATGTTATTTAAGATGGTGGTTTGGGCCATTTGGGGGAGTTACTCAGTTTTCCTGGGTATCTCCCATGTATGCAGGAGGTATACAGGTTATTAAACTTCTGTTTGTTTTTCTCCTGTTAATCTGTCTTTTATCACAAGGGATGTCCTTAGCTAAGAACCTAGAATGTAGAGGAAAAATTGGTTTTCCTCCCCAACATTAGCACTTATAATGGGATAAATGGTGGGCTATAGAGATCACTGCCAGAAGAGTTAAAGTTTATTGAATATTCTATATTTTTTGTCTTTTTATTTCTTCTTCTTTTATCTGGTTTCCTGTTTCCATTTGCCTTGTCCCCTACTTGTAAAAATAAAGAGTAGTAATCATGGCCCTAATGTTTAAATCATGAGAATTGGCTTTAATTAATATGGGAAAAAATATTACCTATTTGTGTTGAAAATTTGCAGACTGCTTTCCCCCTCTTAAAAGAATTTAATTAATCCCTTCCCTCACAAAGAGATTATAACTCACACTGCAAGCTAATTAAATCTGGAGAACGTATTACCTTGTTACAATACAGTGTATCATTTATACATAACTCACTCTAACCTGGAACAGGGGTATTATCCCTTTTACCAATTATCTTGTATTTCATTCTATCTAGAATGGGACCACCCAAAGCAAATTTTGGTCCGCACAGACACAAAAGAGTAGTCAGGAATTGGTGGTGAAGTTAGTGGTGATAGCAGGGTACCTGCATCTTAACATAAGTCTAAAGGAGTTCTAACTCTCTAGCTCATGTCTCAGATTGTTAAACTGACTGCCAATATGTCTGTACCATCAGAGCTTCTAAATCTAAGGAGCAACAATCTATTCCTATCACATAAAAGGTATTAGAATTGGAAACAGAAAACTGAGGATATAGGCGTTTAGGGACATTTGTGGCTTTGTACCTATCCAGCATTTACTCCACCTCTTTGGGGGAACTCTTCTTCCCATATGACCCAGTCAGGTGGAACTATGAATCAAGTTGCCAAGCACATTTCTGTTGAAAAAGCAGACACGCTGGGGCGCCTGGGTGGCTCAGTCAGTTAAGCAGACACATCACCCAAACAGAACCAACCAGACCCTTCTCCTTAGAATTTGGATCTTGGGAGCTAAACAAAGCAGACTTAAAACAATAAGAAATAATTTACTTCAACAGTGCTCTTAAGATGAGTGAGTGGTCATGAAACGGAGACTCTGTATATCATTTTATGAGCTTGATTCTTCAGCTTTTCTGATTTCTGTGACACTTTCAAGCTTGTCTGACAAATTCATTTTTCCCTTTAGGTAGGTTTGTTTTGCTTTCTACAAAAACACCCTGATTGAAACAAGACCTAGTCGTTTGCTACAGACTGTGTGAACTTCAGCAAGTCACTTAGAATCTATAAACCTCAGCTTTCCACCTGTCAGATGTGAATATATGTGTCCTATAAGCCTTACAGAATCTTCAGGATAGTAAAGGAGATTATAATTTGTCTGTCTTTTGCAAATAATATTCTACATGAAATTACTAGATCTAAGAATAATATGTTCTAGGTTCTTGTTTTGCAAAATAAAAACATGAAGAAAATAACACTTGTATATAAACTATATTGCATATCACATACATATTGTATATATGTATTTATATCTATCTATCTAGTCATCTATCCATTTATCTTTATTGGTTAGGATAAAGAGCAGAATAAATGGAAGCCCAGAGGCAGAGCAGTGAGACCTCCTGTGATGATTAAGAGAATGTCAAAGGAACGAATAGAAGATATGAGGATAATTCATAATACCAAAGTGCTGTCTTCATTGCTATAACTCTAGTTTGTCTGGATGAATGTGGAAATTGGAATGCAGTCCCATAATATTTACTGATTGACATATTATAATGCAAAGAGATTATAAGGCTAAGTATTTAAAAAATAGAACAAGATTGCAATAATGTTTCTCATAAGGGATTAAAATATGACCAGTGTTTACTGTGGATATTTTTGTCATCAGAAAATCAAATGCATGCTATTACCACTCATGCTGTGGGTTTGGCATTTAAGAGAACAGACTTCTGCTTAGAAATCATGTCTACCATTAGGATCCTAACAAGTAGCAGCTGTAATGATCTATCGCCTATGCATTCCAAACTCAAGGTAAGTCAAGAATTTATGCCACCAGAGCTATGGTCCAATTAGGATCTGTGTCCCTGGGCTGCCAGTAACTATGTTCCTCCATTAGAGGATTTGCCTTGGATATTCTTGGAAGAGTTTTACTGCTCTTACCCAGGTGACTGATGAATTTGCTAATAAAGATAAGGAAACTAACATTTGTGTTACCTCTCCTGAGTGTTGGCAAGTTTGTGCTTTGTGTGTACAAGCTTTACTCCACTGACCCCTCACAATATCCCTGTGAAGTTCATATAGTTAAAAAACTATGTTTCTGCAAAAACTGCATTGTAACACCACGCAGGAACCTCTCCAGCACAACCAAGGAAGTGCAAACTGCATTTCAGCACTGACTTTTACCAGATGTTGGTCTGCAGTGTAACAAAACACACACTCTCTGAAGTGAGGCCAGCTATGCTTCTCCTTCTTCTCAGAATTTCTCCCATGATGGTCACTGTGAACTGTATCTGATTTATACTAGAAACAGGATAAATGGGAAAAGGTGGCTCATTATCTATAGGAAAGTATTGAGGAAAATATGATTCCTTTTAATATACAGGGAAAATATACTCTTTATAAGTATAGAAATATAACTGTTACATACTATATTCTGGTATAAATGACAAAGTTGTTGAGATAGTGAGGATATTGATAATGGAACTTAAAAATGGTAAAGTACAATGAAAATGTAACTTATCAGCTTAAAAAACACATTTATTATGTGCCAGGAACTGTGAAAGTACTGGAGATATGATGGTTAACAAGACACATTCCCCATACTCAAGAAACTGGCACAGTATCATTGTTCTTGCTACTGTTGTACATAATAGTACTTATTTTTCCAATACTTCCACTTTAATCCTCTACATTATTGGATGTAAAGTTAGAGTGATACAGCATAGTGTTTATTTTCTTTTCTTCATTTTGGTCTTTGATTACCTCAATCACATTTATGCAGATGACTCCCAAATTCAAATCTCAGCCTTTCTCATGAGCTCCAGGCCTGTGGTTACAAAGCATATGCTCAACCTCTAAATAATCTACTAATTGTTCAAACACAATCTACTCCAAATGGAGTCACAAAATTCCCTTCCCTTCAAACCCTAGTCACTCAACCATAAAAATATAGGTTCAATTTCGGGTCCTTGTTGTCACCTAAATCAACTGTCAAGTCCAATGAAGTGGTACCTTTTCCATATGTCCTTTCTGGCCTCCCTCATCCAGGATTCCCTCATGCCAACCTTTTATATTTCTCAGTGTCTTCACATTCTTTCCAGCTATGGTTCTGATCATGTCAACTATGCTTAAAAATACTGGCACTCCACCAAACATATTCAAACTCCTCAGTCTACTGTTGAAATCTTTCCAACATCTAGCATCAACTTCTCATTTGGTTTATCTTCCACAGCTCCTAATGTCCAGACAGCACAGGAAACTTATTTGTAGAATATACCAGCACATTTCTTCTTATCTTTCCTCCACTTAGGCCCTTCCACTCTCCACACACATGGCAGCCCCTACTTATCCTTCCAGACTAATCTCAAAATGTGTTCATTACTTCCTTTAAGCATTTCTGATTCTTTGTAAGCCAAAGAGCAAAGTCTGCAGGTCATCTATAATTCTAGGACCTTTTGCTGTATTGCATTTATGGGTTATGAAATTAAAGGCATATGTTTATATTCCACATCTCCCCTAGCAGATGTAAACTCAAAGCAAAAATGTCTGATTTATTTATATCTGTATCTTTCTATCATCTATCTATCTATCTATATATATACATATTTCAGTATCATATAAAGAAAAGTGCATAAATCACAAGTACACACAGAGATAAGTAAATATTCACAAAGCTAGCACACCCATTTGGCTAAAATCAAGATCAAGAAATAAATTAGAATACCAGAAGTAACTTCATATTCCCTTTCAGTCACTATCCTCACCCCCAAGGAAATCTACAGTCCTGATTTCAACACAGCCTAATTTTGAACTGTATATCAATAGGATCAAATGAATGCACTATTTTGTATCCGGGGGTTTTTTTGGCTCAAATTTACATGTATAACATTCATCCATGTCATTTCATGTTCTTGTAGTTTATATAATCTTATTACTATATCACATTTCATTGCATGAATGTATCCTATTTTCTTTATCCATTTTTTCTGTAGATGTACAATGGGCTTGTTTCCAGTTGTGGGATATTACAAAAACTGTTGCTTTCTTGGGTCAGTCTTCAGCTGCACATATATAATGCATTTCTATTGGCTAGATAGTGTCTGATATATTTTTGTATTCTTCACAGCATCTAATTCAGTGCTCTGTTTCTGAAAAATGAACAAATGAATAAATATATGTGGTATCTTCTTTTTCTTGAATTGGTTTTAAGTTGCCCATGTACTATGCATTTTTGCATCCTGAGGCATCGATGCTGGGTTCAGAATAAATGTGTAACAAAAATTGGAGATTTATGTATATATAATATATATATATAAAAATACTTGAAGGTGTATTCATAGGTTAAGACCTTTTATTACCTAGGATTTGTTAAATGCTAAAGGAATATGGTTTTAATTGTACCTGTACTGAAGAGAGAACTAAGTGTGAATGAGGTTTATAGGGAGTGGCAGGACCTGGCTCATCACACTTTATCAGAATATACAAGAGAGGGATTGGATATGAGATTAGTTCTTATTAAGTTTCTGAAAAAGAGTACGAATAAAAATTAAATAAAAACAATCAGATAAGCTTTTAGAGTTACATACTAATTAATAAAATAGAGAAACTTTTTGTATAAGTATTTATTCACTACCTTAAACCTCTAAGCAAGTGAGTCAAATCATTTTAGTTGTATTCCTTCATTAACAGAGAAAATTACATACTTATAGCTATAAAAACACTTCACCTAAAGAGTGAGGATCCTTCACATAGCAAAATGAACATATATTATTCATAAAATATGCATTTTCTCTATGTTTCTCCTTCTGTTTTCCTCCCTCCCTTCTTTCTCCTCCCCAATGTCTATTTCTTTTCCTCTTTCCCTTCCCCTCTCCTTTTCTCCCTCCTCCCCTCTTCCTCTTTCTCTGTGTTAGTTGGGTCTCCCTAGAAATAGACTTGACACAAGAATTTGCATGCAAGGATGTCTTTGAGAATTGAAGGGAAGAGTGATAGGAGAATGGAGAAGAGACACATGGAAGAAAAAGCAGCTCAATAATACAGTGAGGGACCAGACCTCATCCAGTAGGCAAATTAGGAAATGATGCAAAACAACTCATAGATATCCCCAGCAACGGGTAAGGGAGATGGGGTATTTATATACTGATCTGAAAGTCACTGATAAAGACATTTGCATAGGGGAAGCTAATTCTCTGACATTTCTAGCCTTCCACACACATATGCATCATGGCCTTCTGCAGTTCCGGAAAGTGACCTCAGCACAGATACAGATACAAGCAATTGGAACTCAGCTGAGCCCCTCTAAAATAGCAGGGTCTGAAGAAATATAAACAAAATGCTGACAGTAATTATTCTTTCCTTATTACTCTAGTCTTAACTTTCTTTCTTTTACTTTCTTATGTCTCTTTCATTCTTTCTGACACTACAAGCACCATAAAAGTCTTGAAATTCACCTTAATTGGGTGCCTGGGTGGCTCAGTCAGTTAAGCATCTGACTCTTGATTTCAGCTCAGGTCACAATCTCAGGGTTGTGAGATGGAGTCCCGTGTTGGGCTCCATGCTCAGCAGGGAGTCTGCTTCAGATTCTCTCTCTCCCTTTACCTCTGCTCCTCCCCCTCCCCTCCCCCACCCCCTCCTTCCCTCTCTCTAAAATAAATTTTAAAAATAAATAAAATCTTTAAATTCACCTTAATATATCCATGGAGGCTTTTATTTTATTTTATTTTATTTTATTTTATTTTAGTTATGTTATGTTAGTCACCATACAATACATCATTAGTTTTTGATGTAATGACCCACAATTCACTGTTTTCATATAACACTCAGTGTTCCATGCAGCTACCTAAAACATAAATTAAAACTGAAGAACTCTAGACAATAGGAAAAATTAAAGTTAAAAAAAAACAAAACAGATGGACCCAAGGTGGGATTAGTACCCAAAATACTTTCAATGCAAGGGATAAACCATAGAGTCACATGAAAACTAGCCACCAACACCATCAGTAAACATGATATGATTCACATTATCTATAGCAGAATAAAACACTCCAGTTTTCCAGGAAAATCACTTTTTACTAACACCAAGATCATAGAGATTTTCTACACCAAGCCCTCAATAAAGATAACACTATGCAATGTGGTAAACAATGTCATTCTCAAACTTTCTAGAGAAATAGAAGATGCATAAAGCTAGAAGGAAATCAAACTTAAGGCCTTAAGAGAAAAACAAGCCTGAAAGGAATCATGTTCCCTTTGGAAACTATTCTCCAGCTTCAGATTATCAAAAACAATACCCTCAGGAAACAGTTGTCATAACCAGGGATTTCAAATGGCATCATATCAAAGTTGATGACTGACCTGAAGATGCTTCAAGAAACCACTGACCATCTCAATGACACACTGACCTTTGCATAGCCTCCAGAGAAGGGTTAAGGCAGTCAATCCAAGAATTGAGGAAAACAAAATACGGGAATCAAAATCACTGCTGCTGTCATCATGCTGTCCAAGCATGACAGCTGCAGGGCCTGCCACCACCCTGGGCTTCAGGGGCACTGAGAAAGAAAGGGCTGGCAGCCGTCCACCCAAGATGGAGTCACACAATTCCTACAGCAATCAGGCCTGGTAGCCACAGTTTAATTAGACCAACAGTATAAACGGGGCCTATCCAGCCTTTCATCCTTGTTCATCCCATCACTCTGGCCCTCTTGTCTTTAGACTTCCTACTATCAAGATGCTCTATATTTCCTTGATTCCTTTTTTTTTTAATGTTATGTTAATCACCACACATTACATCATTAGTTTTTGATGTAATGTCCCATGATTCATTGTTTGCTTATAACACCCAGTGCTCCATGCAGAACGTACCCTCTTTAATACCCATCACCAGGCTAACCCATCCCCCCACCCCCCTCCCTTATAGAACCCTCAGTTTGTTTTTCAGAGTCCATAGTCTCTCATGGTTCATCTCCCCCTCTGATTTGCCCCCCTTCATTCTTCCCCTCCTGCTATCTTCTTCTTTTTTTAAAACATATAATGTATTATTTGCTTCAGAGGTACAGATCTGTGATTCAACAGTCTTGCACAATTCACAGTGCTCACCATAGCACATACCCTCCCCAATGTCTATCACCCAGCCACCCCAACCCTCCCACCCCCCACCATGCCAGCAACCCTCAGTTTGTTTCCTGAGATTAAGAATTCCTCATATCAGGGAGGTCATATGATACATGTCTTTCTCTGACTGACTTATTTCGCTCAGCATAATACCCTCCAGTTCCATCCACGCCATTGCAAATGGCAAGATTTCATTCTTTTTGAGGCTGCATAATACTCCATTATATATATATACCACTTCTTTATCCATTCATCTGTCAATGGATATCTTGGTTCTTTCCATAGTTTGGCTATTGTGGACATTGCTGCTATAAAAATCAGGGTGCATGTACCCCTTCGATCCCTACATTTGTATTTTTGGGGTAAATACCCAGCAGTGCAATTGCTGGACTGTATGGTAGCTCTATTTTCAACTTTTTGAAGAACCTCCATACTGTTTTCCAGAGTGGCTGCACCAGCTTGCATTCCCACCAACAGTGTAGGAGGGTTCCCCTTTCTCCACATCCACGCCAACATCTGTCATTACCTGACTGGTTAATTTTAGCCATTCTGACTGGTCTGAGGTGGTATCTCATTGAGGTTTTGATTTGGATTTCCCTGATGCCGAGCAATGTTGAGCACTTTTTCATGTGTCTGCTGGCCATTTGGATGTCTTCTTTGGAAAAATGTCGGTTCATGTCTTCTGCCCATTTCTTGATTGGATTCTTTGTTCTTTGGGTGTTGAGTTTGATGAGTTCTTTATAGATTTTGGATACTAGCCCTTTATCTGATATGTCATTTGCAAATATTTTCTTCCATTCTGTCGGTTGTCTTTTGGTTTTGTTGACTGTTTCTTTTGCTGTGCAAAAGCTTTTTATCTTGATGAGGTCCCAATAGTTCATTTTTGTCCTTGCTTCCCTTGCCTTTGGTGATGTTTCTAGGAAGAAGTTGCTGTGGCTGAGGTCGAAGAGGTTGCTGCCTGTGTTCTCCTTTAGGATTTTGATGGACTCCTGTCTCACATTGAGGTCTTTCAACCATTTGGAGTCTATTTTTGTGTGTGGTGTAAGGAAATGGTCCAGTTTCATTCTTCTGCATGTGGCTGTCCAATTTTCCCAACACCATTTGTTGAAGAGACTGTCTTTGTTCCATTGGACATTCTTTCCTCCTTTGTCGAAGATTAGTTGACCATAGAGTTGAGGGTTCATTTCTGGGCTCTCTGTTCTGTTCCATTGATCTATGTGTCTGTTTTTGTGCCAGTACCATACTGTCTTGATGATGACAGCTTTGTAATAGAGCTGGAAGTCCAGAATTGTGAGGCCGCCAGCTTTGCTTTTCTTTTTCAACATTCCTCTGGCTATTTGGGGTCTTTTCTGGTTCCATACAAATTTTAGGATTATTTGTTCCATTTCTTTGAAAAAAGTTGCTGATATTTTGATGGGGATTGCATGGAATGTGTAGATTGCTCTAGGTAGCATTGACATCTCACAATATTTCTACTTCCAATCCATGAGCATGGAACGTTTTTCCATTTCTTTGTGTCTTC
>NC_058413.1:19017908-19038461 GCF_002201575.2 Neomonachus schauinslandi | reverse complement strand
TACAGTCTTTGGTTTAAAATCTAATTTGTCTGATATAAGGATTGCCATCCCAGCTTTCTTTTGGTGTCCATTAGCATGGTAAATGATTTTCCACCCCTTCACTTTCAATCTGGCGGTGTCTTTGGATCTAAAATGAGTCTCTTGCAGACAGAATATCAATGGGTCTTGTTTTTTTATCCAATCTGATAGCCTGTGTCTTTTGATTGGGGCATTGAGCCCATTTACATTCAGGGTAACTATTGAAAGATGAACTTAGTGCCATTGTATTGCCTGTAAGGTGACTGCTACTGTATATTGTCTGTGTTCCTTTCTGGTCTATGTTGCTTTTAGGCTTTCTCTTTGCTTAGAGGACCCCCTTCAATATTTCTTGTAGGGCTGGTTTCATGTTTGCAAATTCCTTTAGTTTTTGTTTGTCCTGGAAGCTTTTTATCTCTCCTTCTATTTTCAATGACAGCCTAGCTGGATAGAGTATTCTTGGCTGCATATTTTTCTCATTTAGTGCTCTGAATATATCCTGCCAGTCCTTTCTGCACTGCCAGGTCTCTGTGGATCTGTCTGTTGCCAACCTAATGTTTCTATCATTGTAGGTTACAGATCTCTTCTCCCAAGCTGCTTTCAGGATTTTCTCTTGTTTCTGAGACTCGTTAGTTTTACTATTAGCTGTCAGGGTGTTGAGCTATTTTTATTGATTTTGAGAGGGGTTCTCTGTGCCTTCTGGAATTTGATGCCTGTTTCCTTCCCCAAATTAGGGAAGTTCTCTGCTATAATTTCCTCCAATATACCTTCTGCCCCTCTCTCTCTGTCTTCTTCTTCTGGGATCCCAATTATTCTAATGTTGTTTTGTCTTATGGTATCGCTTCTCTCTCGAATTCTGCCCTCGTGATCCAGTAGTTGTTTATCTCTCTTTTTCTCAGCTTCTTTATTTTCCATCATTTGGTCTTCTATATCACTAATTCTCTCTTCTGCCTCATTTATCCTAGCAGTTAGAGCCCCCATTTTTGATTGTACCTCATTAATAGCCTTTTTGATTTCAACTTGCTTAGATTTTAGTTCTTTTATTTCTCCAGAAGGGTTTCTCTAATAACTTCCATGCTTTTTTCAAGCCCAGCTAGTATCTTTAAAGTGATGATTCTGAACTCTAGATCCGACATCATACTAATGTCCATATTGAGTAGGTCCCTGGCAGTCAGTACTGCCTCTTGTTCTTTTTGTTGCGGTGATTTTTTTTCCATCTTGTCATTTTGTCCGGAGAAGAATAGATGAATGAGAGAACAAAATGCTAACAGGGTAACAATGTCCCCAGAAAATATACTCTAAACAAATCAGAAAAGACCTGAATCCAGGGGAAAAGAAAGGGAATGAAAGAAAGAAGAAAAAGACAAAAACAAACAAAAACAGAACAAAACAAAACAAAACAAAAACCAGAATGTGTTCAAATATGATCAGGCTGGTGCATAGATCAGTGCCACACACTAGATTTTGGGTGTATTTTGGTCTGTTAGAAGAAAGTGCCACCCAAAATTTTAAAGAAGGAAAAACTTATATATCTACAAAAATAAGGGTTAATACGATGAAGGGATGGAATATGACTGTAAAGATGAAAATTATAAAAGATTTTATAAAAGGAATTTATAAGAAGTTGTTTGAAAAAAGAAAGAAGAGGATTAAAAAAAAAAAAAGAAAAAAAGGGAGAGAATGTGATCAGGCAGGAGACTAGAACAAAGCCATACACTAGAGATTCAGTGTATATTTTGATCTGTTAGAAGAAACTGTATCTCAAAATTTTAAAGAGAGAACTTATATATATATACATATATATATGTATGCCAAAAATAATGGTAACTACTATGAAGGGATAGAATATTACTCTAAAGACGAAAAATAAAAATGTTTTTTTAAAAAAGGGATTGATAAGATGTTGGTTGAAAAAGGGAAAAAGAAAAATTAAAAAATAATTAACTTTGAAAGGCTAAAGAATCATGGGAAAAAAGCCATGAATTCTATGTGCAGTATTCCCCTAGCACTGGAGTTCTGCTGTTCTCATTGATCGGTAAACTTGGTCTTGGCGGGCTGTTCCTGCTGATCTTCTGGGGGAGGGGCCTGTTGCCATGGTTCCCAAATGTCTTTGCTGGAGGTGGAATTGCCCCACCCTTGCCCTGTCTGGGCTAAGTAATCTGCTCAGGTTTGCTCTCTGGAGCTTTTGTTCCATGCTAGCTTTCCGTACAGCTTTGGAGGATGAGAGGGAAAATGGCAGCCTCCCAATCTCTTCCCCAGAGGAGATGAGAGCTTGGGGCCCCACTCCTCAGTGCGCCCCCAGAGAAAATCTGTCAATCACTCCCGTCTCCCTGGTCCCCGGCCACACTCCACGCTCACCCGGCCTGTGACCTAGTGTTTCTATCTCTGGCACCAGACCCTGTTTGCAGTCTCCAAACCCAGCAGATCCCTGTGGTGCACTCCCACACCACTCCTCCCGGGGGAGGAAGGTGAGTCTCCCCGGATCTGCCACTTGTTGGGTCCCTGCTGGAAAGGCAGTGGCCCAACTGTGCTGCGGATCACGGTTTATGGCAACCCCGAGCTGAGAGCCCATGCCTGGGCTCCGTCTCTGCAGCCAGCTTCCCTGCTCCAATTCCTGGGAGCTCTGCCGCACTCAGGCACCCCCAGCCGTTCTGTGACCCCGAGGGTCCTGAGACCACACTGTCCTGCAAGGGTTCCACCCCCTGCTTAGCCCTGGAGTGACGTCCCTCAGTGGAGCCGACTTCTAAAAGTTCCGATTTTAGAGTGCTCCGCTGCTCTATCACTTGCCAGAAGCAGCCAATGGAGGTCCCCTCCCCCGCCATCTATCCTCCCAAATATCGCCTCAGATTCACTTCTCTGCACATCCTACCTTCCAGAAAGTGGTTGCTTTTCTGTTCAGAGTTGTTGCTATTCTTTTCTTCGATCTCCTGTTGAGTTCGTAGGTGTTCAGAATGGTTTGATAACTATCCAGCTGAATTCCTGGGACCAGACAAAATCCAGGTCTCCTACTCCTCTGCCATCTTGCTCCATCCCTCCCCTATATTTCCTTGATTCTAACTAGCTACACCCTATGCTTACCTGTCCAAACTTTTCACTTTCTTATCTTGAAACACTACTATATAAGAAATAAACTCATTTTTATCTTTAATCATTTCCTTAGCTTTTTTTTTTAAGATTTTATTTATTTATTTGACAGAGACAGAGCGAGAGAGGAAACACAAGCAGGGGGAGTGGGAGAGGGAGAAGCAGGCTTCCAGCGGAGCAGGGAGACCGATGCAGGGCTCGATCCCAGGACCCTGGGATCATGACCTGACCCGAAGGCAGACGCTTAATGACTGAGCCACCCAGGCACCCCTGATCTTTTCCTTAGCTCTTTCCTTACTTCCTGCTTTATTGAAAACATTTCTTTTTCTTAAACATGTAATTCCCCATGATGATTATATCTTCTCTCAAAGTTCATGTATTATAAATTTGAGGAGAGAGTTGTTTTCCTTTCCATTAAGCCTTGATATTCACAGAGTGTTAATCCCCTGTATCAGTCAGGAGAGGCTAGAATAAGCCACAGTAACAAAGAAATTCTGAAATGCCACAGTGTGGCATTTATTACAAAAATTTTATTTTTGTAATATTTTATTACAAAATAAATTTATTTTGTAATTAACAAAAAATATTTTATTACAAAAATTTATTTCTCACTCAAAACACAGTCTGATGAAGTCAAGTGACTTCCCCCAAATCAGCCACTTCTTTGTGGTTGTTCTTCCTTCTTCTGACATTAAGATCTTCTGGGTATCATTCAGCCAACAAGGAGAGATAAAAACTGAGGGAATATGTACTATACCCTTACTCACCCCAATCAGCATATGACATGTTATTTCTGCTTACATTCTAATAGTCATACTCAGTCATATGACACCAACTTAACTGAAATAGTGGTTCTAAAATACAGACTCCTAGGGTTCCCAATAAGAGAAAATAATACTGGTCAGTATCTGCCACAACTCAATATTCTGGTCACACAAATATCCATTTTTATCCTTTCTCCAACACACAGAATACATTCTTTATTCCTAAAAGAGACTGGCTAGGTTACTGTCTGGTCACTGTGTCTACCTCAAAATCAGGTTCTCCATGTGATTCCTACTTCTCCACATAAAATCCACAGGTAGCTCTTTTCCATAAAGATAAAATATATGTCTCACTTCAATATACAATGTTGGAGTATGGACAGGATATCCACATCAGACACTTCCATTCAGAAAGAAAGGCATGGAGAGACAAAAGAAACACACAGTAGTCACATGTCCATAGTAATTTTGGAAATTTAGGGAGCAAGACCCTGGGAATTGTCCTTTTCTGGGAAGTAGTGGAGATTCCACAAACTGGTTCTATTCTTCAGAAAGATCTATTTTGGTCATAGCTCCCGAAGACCTCAAGTTCTTCTCTTGGAAAATATTCTCCTTCACATTACCCTATCTGGCCACATCGAACATAGGATTAGTATGACCTTCTTGAGGCAATTCAGGCTTGAAGGCTGCCTCTTAACTGTGGGAAACTAGGAGACTGGAATTTGTTTTTTTGTTTTTTTTTTTAATAAAGATTTTATTTATTTATTTAACTGACACAGAGAGAGAGACAGCTAGAGAAAGAACACAAGCAGGGGTAGTGGGAGAGGGAGAAGCAGGCTTCCTGCCAAGCAGGGAGCCCAATGCAGGGCTTGATCCCAGGACCCTGGGCTCATGACCTGAGCTAAAGGCAGCCGCTTAACCAACTGAGCCACCCAGGTGCCCCTGGAATTTGTTTTAATTGCTGGAACAGTATTAGACATTTTCAGTCTGGTCTTGAGGTTTCCCTGGCAATACATTTTCCCCAAAAAACTTATTAGGCTTGGGCTTTGTCTTTTTCTAGTCAATTCATGGTCCAATAATCATATCCAAGGTTCTTTCTAGATATAATTCTTGAACTGTGATTTGCTCTATGTTTAATGACTATTACCTTGATGCTCTCTTGAAATAAATATAAATACAGGCCATATACCCTATTTCATCCCCACCTTGAACCATTTTGATAAAATGAAAAGCTGAACTAGATTTTGACACACACACAAATGTAATCCCATTTGTTACTATTTGGACTCTGTAAAGAAGCTTTTATGACACTACAAGTCCCTCAATTTTTTTTACTCCATCTATTCCATTTCATTTCTTCAAAAAGACTAGCCAAATTTTCATCATGTCATCCCTTTTTTATAACACTTTGCTAAATGTTGTCCATAACAGCCAACTAACATGAATAATAAGAATTTTTCAAATTTCTTCCACTAGACATGGCAGGTCAGTTAGGTAAACCATCTGGCTCTGAAGTGTTACCAAAAGTGACAAATTTCCAAATGTTTTCTCCCAGTAAAACATGACATACCTTCTACCAATACCATGTCTTCCCTGTTTGTTTTCTACTGCTAAGCCAGTGCCATATATTTGTGAAAAATTGATTATGGTATTGATTCAATTCTGCTCAAGATCAAAGATACCAGCTGCTGAACAAGTATTCACACTCTCAGTGACTTAATATAATAGAAGTTTTGTTTTCTGGGGCGCCTGGGTGGCTCAGTCGTTAAGCGTCTGCCTTCGGCTCAGGTCATGATCCCGGGGTCCTGAGATCGAGCCCCGCATCAGGCTCCCTGCTCAGCGGGAAGCCTGCTTCTCCCTCTCCCACTCCCCCTGCTTGTGTTCCTTCTCTCGCTTTGTCTCTCTCTGTCAAATAAATAAATAAAATCTTTAAAAAAAAAAGAAGTTCTGTTTTCTCTCCTGCCATATTCAGTTGTGAAAGTTAAGGCTTCCTGGCAGCTTTCCTCTAAGTGGTGACTCAGATCCTGTTGTCTTCTATCACATGTCTATGTCATCTCAGAATCCTTTTTCCATCCACAAAACTGGGAAGAGAGATAATGGGCCAAAGAGTTTTCAATGGTTTGAGAATTCAGACCTAGAAATTGCCTACATCATTTCTGCCCACATTCACTTGACCATAAGCAACCATAATGCTTGCTTCTAACTAACTTGCTCCTAATTAACAGCAAAGAAAATTGGGAAATCTAGCTTTCTCCATGCCTAGCAAAAGGACATAAAATTGATGAGAGATTCAGCCAGTGTCTATCACAGTCAAACCTTCTGGTCAATAAATATCTGTCTCAATATTCCTTCCACACATATGAAAATTCTCACTCCTTCAACATAACAGAACCCAGTCTCCATTCAGCCACCAACTCTGGCTAAATTTCTGGCATCAGTGCATGAGGCCCAACCATCTCTGTCATCTTTGGATGTGGTTTATGATGATCCTGTAAGCTTTGGACTAAAAGGATAAGTTATCTTCTCCCCAACCACATAAATGAACACACCACATATAGTAGTGAAACAGGGACAGGATATTAGCAGTAAATATTCCCATTTGGAAAGGTAAAGAATGAAAAATTCACCACTCACTGGTCTGAACAATTCTGCAGTGTTGCTGGGCAGACACAATGAAAATCTCCACCCTAGGTTTTATGATTCTTGCTCTCTGGGACACACCTCTTGCCCATGGTTCTCCATGGACTTTGGACTCTTCCCTTTAGGAGGCTTTTTATTCTTAATCACACCACTGCCCTGTCCAATAAATGCAGTTTGAACATTTCTTTTCTGAGAAATGACTCAAAAATCAGTCAGTTTCCATCTTTTGGTCCTTCTATTTTACAGTGTAAATTAATTCTGAAAACATCCAACTGAGGCAGATAGAAGGAAGAAATCAAAGGGAAGATATACTGGCTACTTAACCATCTTGTCAAAAGACTGACAACATCATTTCTTTTTGTCTACCAATGGACAGAACTCAGTCACATGGCCCCATCTAACTTCAAGGGAGGAGGAGGACTGCTGTCCCTCTATGTGACCAAGAAGAAGAAATGGGATTGGCTAGTCAGTCTCTGAAACTCTTCACCAATGTCTTATAAAAAGTCTGCTTCTTGCCAGAGATAGCCATTGGGCTCTAACATTTCCTCTCTCCTAGTACCATCATTCTTGATAGCCCTGTTCTTCCCTCTCCTGCAAAAGAGACCTTGACATTTTGAAAATTCTTCCTTTTTATCTTTATTGTCATTCATGTGGTCAACCCACTCAGACCACTGGCCTCAACATTCTCGAGCTTCTCAACTTTGATGATTTTCTCCAACATGACACCTCAACCACCCACTCTCAAAGTCACATACTAGAGCTTATCATCACCTGAAACAGCTCCATTTCCAAAATCATTAACCTCACTTCTACCTTCCACCTCACCCAACACTGTGACCAAACATCATCTTTATTTTTTTTTAAGATTTTTTTTTAATTCTTATGTTAATCCCCATACATTACATCATTAGTTTTAGATGTAGTGTTCCATGATTCATTGTTTGTGCATAACACCCAGTGCTCCATGCAGAACGTGCCCTCCTCAATACCCACCACCAGGCTAACCCATCCTCCCACTCCCCTCCCCTCTAGAACCCTCAGTTTGTTTTTCAGAGTCCATCGTCTCTCATGGTTCGTCTACCCCTCCGATTTCCCCCCCTTCATTCTTCCCCTCCTGCTATCTTCTTCTTCTTCATCTTTATATTTCTTAATACAAAACCTCCTTCCTAATTTAGTAATGAATTTGGGGTACTTGATGGCTCAGTGCCTAGGTGGCTCAGTCAGTAAGCAGCCAACTCTTGATTTCATTGGGATGCCTGGGTGGCTTAGTCAGTTAAGTGGCCAACTCTTGATTTCGGCTTAGGTCATGATTTCAGGGTCATGGGATCGAGACCTGTATTGGGCTCTGTGCTCAGCAGGGAGTCTGCTTGAGATTCTCTCCCTCCCTCTCCCTCTGCCCCCCCCCAACACATACTTGCTCCCTCTCTCTCTCAAATAAATAAATCTTTTAAAAATCCACTCTTAACCCTTTAATCCAGTCTCCATGCTCACAGCTCCCTATTATTCCAGCTTGCTTAGTCAATTGACCTCTTTATACCTAGACTATTAACTCCCTTTACTTTTTCCAAATCTAATAACTTTCCCCTTATACTAATTCTCTCATTATGCAGTTTAGGTTCTTTGGTTCACCATTTCAAAAACAGTCTTTCTAAACACCTTTTCTTCTCTATTATAAACCCACTTTGAAAAATATCAACCCTAAATGACACTAAACATTCCCTTTCCTTCTGCTTTCACCCAAGCAACTGAACACTGCTTGAGAACACTACACAAAAGAACAAACTGATGCTGCAATTTTTTCATGATCTTCAAATTAAAAGAGGCCTTAATGTGTGCTTGAAATCAGATGTTTCTCTAGACAACAGATCTTTTCCATTTTCCACAACAATTATGTTAAACTTCTGTGCTCCCCTACAAAACTTTATGTATATCCTCACCTCACTCTCATTGCCTGACACAAAGAGAAATGTCTGCTGTAAGACAGGAATCCTTCATATCTCACTACCAGTTCACAAGATTACCTTCTTTCCCTCAGCCCTTTCACCTCTCTCTTATTATAACTGAAGACATGTGCTTTCTCTAGTAGACAACTCACCTATGCTTCAGTGTCCATTCTCATCTGACTTCATAGAAATGAACCTATTCCTCCCCATATATTATTTATCTCGCCATTAATACCACACTTTTCTCAATAGCATTTGATTCCTCTTGTCTGTCTTATCTGAAAATAGAGTAAATAAATTTAAATGTTCTCATTTACAGCCATAGCTTCAATCTCTGTCTTTATGTTGTTGACTGCTAATTCTCCTCTGAGCTTTTTGATACACATTATCTCCAGCTACCTTCTTGACAATTCACATATACGGTGAACTGAATACATCCAAAACTGGAATCACTGGCTATTCTATACTCTAAAATCTTTTTCTATTTTTCCTTCTCTCAATGAATGGTACTACTATTCATCCTCTTCTGCCTGTCAAGTACCTGGGAGTCATCTCTGACAACTCCCTCTCCTTTTCCACCTCCATTAACAAATTCTGAATGCCACATCTAAACACAACTTGAATATTTCTATTTTCATTACCACCATTCTGGCCCAAATAACTTCCCATCTTTCTGGACTATCAAAACACTCCCCTTCCTCTTTCATTTAAACCCCCACCTAACCCCAGGCAATCAAGTCTCTTCCCTGCAACTAGAGTAGTGATTCCTAAATGCAAATCTGTAATTTATCACATGTATAAAATCCTTCAATGGATTCTTTTTTGTTCTTTGCTCTTGGGGTACAATTAAAATAATTAACATGGCTCAGCATGATCTAGGCCCCAAATCCTGTCCCAGTCTCATCTCATACCATGACCCCCTTAGCTTTCAAAGCTCTAGCTACTCTGACCTTCTTTTTAATCTTCAAACAAAACATGGTCTCTCTCACCACAGGGCTTTACACATGCTGCTCCATTTTTAAATACCACCTCTTATAACCAACCATTTTTCACAATTCTTTCTTATCACTTTTGTTCTCAAATTAAATGCTACTTTCCCAGGAAAGCCTTTGCTGACATATCAGACGAGGTCAAATACCCTTTTTTATACTATCATTGCACATTGTTCATTTCTTTTGTAAGATGTATGATTCCTGTTTATATACATGATTTAAATTTATTTGTGTTGTTATTTCATTGGGGTCTACCTTGCCCTCTTTCTAAAAACTCCCCAAGTATAAGGATTATGCTTAATGCTCTGTACATATTTCCCACACCTAATATAGCACAGGGATATAGAAGGTGCTCAGTAAATATTGTTGAATAAAATATATGAATTAATTTCAGGATGGCAAGGTAAAGGGAAAAACAGTGTGTCCCAGGTATGCAAGTTACCTTATGGAGGCATTATTCAACTTCCTATAATACTTCTCTCAATTTAACTTCCATTAAGTAGTGAATGACAGATCAAGATTATCTTACCTGAAAAATAACTAGGGAAAATTTGCTTTATTACCTTTTTAATACAGATCCTCCCAGGCTTGGGGTTAATTAATATACTATATATGCCAGGAAAAGTATAGACATAATCATGCAAAAAAATATTACACTATCAAATAAGCTGCCTAAGAGAACCCTGAGTGAAACCAGTACTACATTGCAGGAACTACAATTTGAACAATTCAGGAACAAATTAATGATTATGCTGGGTTATTTTCTCCTAAAATTATCTTTTTCTAGTGTGAGTTTTAGAGACCTCATATAATGGAAGGGTTGGGACTCTCTGTTTCTCTTTACATAAAATGGTGATACAGCAGGATAAACTCTTGATTGGGAACTAAAAATTTGTTTTCAGTCCTGGTTCTGCCACAGTGTGACATTCTGTACATTGTTTAAAGTTTCTGAAACTCAGTTTTATACACTTCTAAGATATGAAGGTGAATTTATAAAGTCCCTTTCACATCTAGAATTCTAAGACTCTTAAATCAGCGTCCTTATTATGTGTCAACAACAATCATGATGGGCAATTCAGAATTCATCTGGGGCACCTGGGTGGCTCAGTTAGTTAAGCATCTGCCTTTGGCTCATGATCTCAGGGTCCTGGGATGGAGCCCCGCATCCGGCTCATTGCTTGGCGGGGAGTTTGCTTTTCCCTCTCCCTCTGCCCCTCTCCCCCACTCATGCTTGCTCTCTCTCTCTCACTCTCTCATGTGCAAATAAATAAATGAAATCTTAAAAAAAATAATTCATCTGGAAAAGTTAATCAAGTACTGCAGGGTCAAATATAAAATCCTAAACAGTGAGAAAATACACATTTGCACACACAAATAAAAAGCAAATAAAACATCAAACCCTTCAGTCGTTCCTTGTTAGCCCACTTAGTAGTTCTTATTGCTTGATATCCTAAAGGAACATATCCTGAAAAGACATATCCTAAAGAGACATCAAATTTTATGTTCTTGTAAAAAATTAATATGAATATACTATCAATTTTCCCATTGGGTTTTCAATTATTTCCTACAATGTTTAGCATGCATGTGAGTGGCATGCATGAAAATAAAACTTGTCCTGTTTTGTTTTGCCTTTGGTGGGTCTGGATATTATCCCAGAACAATGAAGCACAAAAGGTTAAAAGAGGTAATAAATGAAATATAGATGAAAGAAATTGTTCATACAGCTTGGAAAGAGTTTATCTCTAAAAATAGCTGCCTATATTAAACAGAGATCTTCCTAAAGCAGTAGCTGCTAATAGAGCTAGATCATTAAAAAGAAATACTTTTGGTGTGTCATAAAACTTGGAATAATAAAACAGTACTTGCTTAAACTAATACAGGTACATTAGGGTATGTGAAATGGGAAGACTTGCTAAAGAGAGCAACCGCTGTTTAATGACCAAAAAGGGAAGGAGGCAAAGACCAGGAATCTTCCTGTAGCAGAAGCAGACATTTTGAAGTTTCAACTTACCTCTAGGCAAGAACAATCCTCATTCTCCAGTGGGGGTGAAAATAAGAAAGTCTTCATCAGTTAGATTCTGATGGATAAGTCTAACCCCCTGGGGAAAGGAGCTGAGGAAATGATCAGATAATGTCCCTAAATCAGGCCTTCTCAGGAAGAGAATAAGATAGTTTTCTGGGACATCATCTGGGAGTTATACAAATAAAGACTATGGTAGTCATGGACTTCTCTGGGGTAATATTTCTTTTAAATGTACATCACATAAGTCATTTCCCAGGTCCTGACCAAATTCTCTTAATGCTCGGTCAGTTCTTATCAGTGATAGAGCAGGGGAAGCTTCTTCATTCAAAGAGCTTTTGCTTGGGATGTTGAGTTTGGTTTTCACACCTGAAACCATGGTGGAGAAGTCCAATGAAGAACTATCTCTCAAGACAAAGTATGGAGGTCCCTTGAATAAAGGACATATAGTGAATAATCAGAAACAGGTTAAAGTTCAAAAACTGACTGTCTCTTGGCTAGGTAAAGAAAATATGAAGAGACAACTTTGCACTGATCATTCAGGCTGAAGAACTAACCAAAGTTGCCTTCCATTGGTCAAACCTCAAATGTCTGATCAAGTGTTGGTACATAGAATAATAATAGTGGCTGGACTATATGAAGAGTCCCAGAGCATTGTTTGAGTTCTACGGATGTACAAAACCATTTGACTGCTTCTGGACAGAAATGGACATGCTAATTTCCAGAACTATTTTAAAGTTTTCTTGTTATAAAATTAGCAAATAATCTACCCATTCATGGGATAAATGGGAAAGGATAAGTGCTAACCATTTGAATATCATAGGTTGGTTTTCCAGGAAACAGACACTGAAATGGATATCTGTATGTACAGATTGTTCCTTCAGGAGAGTTCTTAGGAACAGCACCTACAAGGAAGTGAGGAAAGCACAACTTAGCTGAGGGAAAAGTTGGACTGTGATGTGGTTGCAACAGAGGGCTCAGCTAACCCCACGGGGAGCTCTGGAACCTTCATAAATGTCCTTTACTGAAGTAAGGGGGCTGGGCCTTGGTATCCCCAGTTTGACCAGTCACTGAATGCAAATGGCCCCTGGAAAGGGTGCAGGCCTTGCGCAAGGTATCTGACTTTGTCGTACAGTACTTCCTGGAAACCTATTTTTCAGCTATGGGCTACCAGTTGGCAATGCAGGATGGCACATTACAGCATTCACAACACCAATGGGATGCTTTACTGTACATATTTAAAATTCAGCTTTTCATTCACTGCCTGTGTGACAGTTCATATTGCTTAATTGCCCTCTGCCTCAGTTACTACATCTGAAAATGAAGATTATAACAGTGCCTCCTTGGGGCACCTGGGTGGCTCAGTCAGTTGAGCATCTGCCTTCGGCTTGGGTCATACTCCCAGAGTCCTGAGATCGAGCCCTGTGCAGGCTCCTTGCTCAATGGGGAGCCTGCTTCTCTCTCTCCCTCTGGCTACTGCTCCCCTTGTTTGTGCTCTCTCTCTGCCAAATAAATAAATAAAATTAAAAAAAAAATAACAGTGCCTACTTCACAATGTTGTTTCAAAAATAAAATACAGATCAGACAATTAGAACAGTGACTAGCTTATAGTAAGCAATTAATAAATATCAGTCATAACTGATTTTTATAATCAGGGCTTTCCAAATATGGTTAACATGGTAAAGTATCTAATAATACAGCCAATCTTCATTTATTTGTAGACTTCATATTTGAAAATTCATCTTTATGCTAAAATGTATTTTTCCATGGTTTTTCAAGGACATATATAGAGCAGGCAAAAAGGCACAGAATAGACTGAATGTATATATTCCCAGGTAAGACCCAAAAAGGTGACGCTCTGCCCTCTGGCACTCATAGTGTAACCAGTGTCCTTTTATCACATTTTTGTGCTTTTTGTTAGTGATTTTGCTGTTTAAAATGGCCCCTAAAAGTAGTGCTGAAATGCTGTCTAGTGTTCCTAAGTGCAAGAAGGCTGTGCTATGCCTCATAAACAAAGTATGTGTGTTAGATAAGCTTCATTCAGGCATGCGTTATAGTGCTGTTGGCTCTTAGTCCAATGTTAATGAATCAATAGTAATATTAAATAAGGTGTCTTTCAGCAGAGACACACATAAAGCAAGGTTATGTATTGATTGGTTGACAAAAATACTGCAAGCAAAGGCTCACAGGACTCTAAATCTTCCCCCAGGAAGAATGGTTCAGTATTTGTTAATTCAGTGTTCATGGTGACTTTATAGAACATAACTACCACAAATAAGAATCAATTGTAATAATAATAACATAACAACAATAATAATAAAATAATAACAATAATAATATTGTACTATTTCTTGAGTCCTAGGTATTTCACATTTATTCTCATGGGGCTGTTGCTGCCCCATCTCAAATACTCTCAGTCCACTGCCACATTTGCCTGAAATGGTGGCATACAGTTTTTAGTATGCTGATAGCTTTCTGCCTCAAGAACATGAACCTCTCTGACTCTGCCAGTGAGGTCTCTTGTCTGCACATGAGTGCAACTCAGAAATGTGAGAAAGTTCAAGTCCTGGGGTCAGCTAACCAAAGAGGAATGGAAGATTGTAGGAAGATACTCCAGCATCCCAGCAATCCTATGGGACAATTTTGAAGCATATATATCTCAGAATTTCCCAGTAGAATTTAGGAAGAGTTTCCTGGAGGGATTATCAACCATGGTGGCCAGCCTCTAAGATGGCCCCCAATGGTCTTTGCTTCCAAGGAAAACCTGCCCTCTGTATTCCCTTTCCATTTTGATTAGGGCTGATCTGTGTAATCAGTAGGATATTAAGGAAGTTATATTGTCTGACTTCTGAGGATATGTTATGAAATATACTGGGCTTCAGCTTTGGCCTCTCTTGGATCACTTGCTCTGGGGGAAGATAGCTGCCATATATTAAAAATATTCAAGCAGCTCTCTACCGAGGTACATGTTATGAGGAACCGAGACCTCATATGTTGCCAGCAGCAGCATACTAGCCATGTGGGTAAGCCATCATGGAAGCAGATCCACAAGTCACAGTCAATCCTTCAAAATGACTGCATCCCTAACCAACATCTTAATTCAAACTCAGGAGAGGCTCTGAGGCAGAATTACCCAGCTAAGCTATTCAAATTTCTAACAGAAACTTACGTGACATGGGGCACCTGGGTGGCTCAGTTGGTTAAGCGGCTGCCTTCTGCTTAGGTCATGATCTCAGGGTCCTGGGATTGAGCCCTGCATCAGGCTCCCCTCAACTGGGAGTCTGCTTCTCCCTCTGCCCCTCCCCTGCACTTATGCACTCTCTCTCTCTCTCAAATAAACAAATAAAATCTTTTTTAAAAAAGAAACTTATGTGACATAAGAAACATTCATTACTATTTTAATTTACTTAGTGTTGGGGTAATTTGTTACACAGCAATAGATAACTGATGTATCCAAACACTAATACAGATTTCATTAGTTTTACTCCTTTCTGTCTCATTTTCCCCACTCTCACATGTATGCTTCATAGAATCATCTCAAAAGTAAACTATATATGCCCATTTTCTTATTTTAGGATCTGCTTTTAGGGGAGTTCAAACTTTGACTCTTGGTACTGAAAAGGGTCTTGAAAGCAAACTCTTAGTATGAAATCCTGGGATTGGATCACTCACTGGTCAGTGGATCTCATTTCTGGTGCTAAGTGGTATGATGATATCTGGAAAGCTGTGATGTCATGATTACTAAAACTCTCACTTTGGGTTGATTAAGGGTTAGATACAAGTAGAAAGGGATATATTGGCTATACAATGGCTCTAATTCTTGAATAATACTGGGAAAATGGCATATATAGTGGAGTAAATTGGCTTTTGTTAACTGTCCTAGAAGCCTTGAAAAGAATGGCAAGCATAAGTCAATCAGCTATTCACTCCAAGTATGTTGTGAAAAACAGGAGGCATTCCTATCAGATTTTAAAGAAAACCCCATTCCCTGCAGCAGGAGTGTCAAGTATTTAATCATAAAGGTAGTAAAGTTATAAAGACTTAATACGCTGGCAATCTTCCTGTATGAAGTGAAAGCCTTATTAGGGACATGTAATAGCCTCATACGCAGTTTATGTCTCACAAAATTATGCTCGACTTCCTCAATATCTCCTCCTGTTTCCCCTCACTGCCTCTAGACTAACAACTCAAATCTGACCTCAGAATAACACAGAGAAGTACAGTCTTAGAGTGGTAGAAATTTGCTCATTTATCCAAGAACTACAGAATTAGTTAATATGTACGAACAATGACTAGCGAGACAATACTGGGTTGGACTAGGAAATATGGAATATGAGGCTGCATGAAGGAATTCATTGATATAGCAGCTCTCTCCATGACTAAAATTTAATAACCTGGCAAGGACACTTGGACACGATCCAAACATTAAAATGGTATGGCTCCCACAGTTTGAACAGGACAGTGACCTACAATAAATGAGGTTTTTGCACCAGAAATGCCTTGGTATTAAAAAGGTAAGAAAGAATCAAGAGGTAAACATTAGAATATATTTACTATGTAACCAGCAAACCCACCAGCTAATTATTCCCTAGGAGGGTCCAGAATTAACTACATTTATGAAAACAGTAAGACTACTCCAGTAAGGGAGAGGGACAATACCTTCATTGAAAACTGTAATGGTGTCTGTCCTCTATAGATCAAGATCAATAGAATAAAAGATGCTGCAATGGATCTGGGTTCCCTAGTATCAGTGAGGATGGTACAACTCAGAGAACAGAGGCAAGATGGTGGCACTTAACCTTCTGAGGCAAGGTGGATAGATTACTGTCATAGGGAATAAGGCTGGAGTGGAAACAAGAGGGCCTTGAAACTCAGGGAATTGTTGCAATAGCTGATAAGTCATGGCATTCCTGGAGATGAAATAGATGGACAGCCAACAAAGAACTGCTTAACTTATATCGAAACCTGGTGAATTTAGTCACAGCAATGGAAAATCATGATCTCTCACCTAGCTTCCAGATTTGTGCCATTTTGAAACCCAGAGCCCATCTACTGAAGAAGAGGTTGGGTTTTCTTGAAGAAAAATATTACAATGCATAAGAACATATATAAAATATTCTCCAAAACTTTCCCCAAAAGGCTCTATGGCCATTCTTCTGTATAAATGTACACTGGGGTAAAGGAAATATTTTTAGCATTTTAGAGTTGTCAGAAAAGGGGATGATCTGATAACCAGGAGACCTGAAATTCTGGGATGACTCCCTGTTGGTGCAGTGAAATTGTATAGATTCCAGGTGACAAATAAAATACTAGGTCAGCTCTATATCAAAGTGAGCCCAATGGGCCCATAGAACTGTCCTGTGTCTTATTTTTTTATCTTCCACTTGGATTTATAAGTTGGTGTAAATCCTCTAAAACTGCCCCACTGGCCAAGTGAATATATCAGAAGCAATATACACCCCAGGTGAACTTCAAGTGCTACCTTAAAATATTTGAATAGGGATTGGTGTACTCAACATATCCCTACGTTTGATTCACTTGAATGGTATCTGCAAGAAACAGATGAATCATGGCAGATTAAGGCTATTATCATTTAAACATAACTAAATGATAGTCCCAATCACATCTACTCTACTGAATATACTTTTTATTTTATTTTATTTTATTATTTTATTTTATTTTTTAAAGATTATTTATTTATTTATTTGACAGAGAGAGACACAGCGAGAGAGGGAACACAAGCAGGGGGAGTGGGAGAGGGAGAAGCAGGCTTCCCACGGAGCAGGGAGCCCGATGCAGGGCTCGATCCCAGGACCCTGGGATCATGACCTAAGCTGAAGGCAGATGCTTAACGACTGAGCCACCCAGGCACCCCCTTAATATACTTTTAAAAGAAGAGATCAACATAAGCTTGGAAGTATATATGGGATCATGGATCTGACAAACGTGTTCTTTTCAATCTCCAACAGGAAAAAGAATCAAAGCAGCTTTCATTCACTTGGAAAAGACAGCATTTCACATTTACTCACTTGCATAATGGCTATTCTAGGTCTCATATACAGTAATGTCCAGGGGACTAAGACTTCCTTGGTAGTCTGAAGAATATCATCCTGGGTCCTCTATATTAATAAAGAGGATAATGTGAAGAATGGCCCAAATCTCCATGGAGGATTAAAGGACTTCCTTTAAGCTCCCGGGAGTACTGCCAAGAAAGAGCCCTCGGCTCTCAGTCCCCTTGGGAATTGCCGCTGCTAGAGAGATCCACCTTAACTTGGTCCATGCTCTCTTCCTGGAGTGGCCTAACTCCAATGACTTATCTGTTTCGGGGTATGAAGGCCTGACTGACTCATCCCACCTGGGGAAAACTCTAAAGAAGAAATTTCATTCCAGCTTCAGAGTTTCTACTAAAACTGCATCATAGTTTCATCACCTTCTGACCAGTCAGCCCCCTTCATTTACCCTTTCTAATAGCCCTTCCTAATAAACCTCTTGCACACTAATTTAAGTCTCAGAATCTCCTTCTTTAGAAACTCAATCTGAAACATCATAGTATTTGAACATAGTAAAGAAAAAAAAATGTTAGTTTGGATGCCCTGTCAAAACACATGCATGTGAGAGTGTAGAATGTAAACCTTACAGAAATTCAAAGGACAACCACATTCTAAGATATGCTTGTACACTGGCAAACATTACTGTATTTTATATCTTTGTCATTAAGGAAGATGCATAGTGTTTGGTGAGCCACACTGGATTTTAGAGGCAGAGAGTGATTTTCAAAGCAAAAAAAGGATTCTGCATTAGATATAAGCTTTAGTACATCCTGCCCTTCAGCTCAGGCCACAACAGATCCATTGATGCTAGAGCATCTATGGTAGATAAGGACGGCATGTGGAGTCTCTAGTAAGTAAAATAGAAAAATTACAATGAAGTTCCCAGGTGTTCCAGGGCAAAGCCATGTCTTCTGCATTACTCATCATTTGAAAATCTGCTACTGGGCCTTAGTAGAAACTAAATGCTACACCATGGGAAACAAAATAGCTATAAAAATGTAGCTACCTACAATGTGGTCAGTATTCTAAGACTCACCCAGTTAGATAGGTGCAGAAGCAATCCATCATATGATAACAGCAAATCTGGTATTCAAGCTGAGCAGGTCTGAAAGGCAAAAGGAAGTTACATACCAGATACTCCACAGCCCAATACCACCTGCCCATGCTGTAACTACACCACACCCTTAGCTCACAATATGGACTTCTGGTAGTCTCTTAAGACCAGCTGACATATGAGAAGGAAAATCAGGCTTGGTTCATAGAATGAATAGCTCAAAACACTGATGTAAGCAAAAATGGACTACAGGAGCTCTGATGAGAGGGAAACCCTTCCAGTAGGTAGAACATTGAAAGGTATATTTGATCAATTCCTTCTATAGAATAGAGATCAAGAAACAATGGCCCATGGGCCAAATACAGCTAACTGCCTGATCTTGTAAATAAAGTTTTATTGGAAAAAAATAATAAAGTTTTATTGGAACATAGCCATACCCATTTTTTTCCATATTGTCTGTATCTACTTTCACACTTCAATGACAGAACTGAAACAGAATTGCAACAGAGACTATGTGGCCTGCAAAGCCAGATATTTAAATGTTTATTATCTAGCTTGACCCCTGATTTAGCAGAAGTGATCTAAGATATTTATATGCATGTGCTATTGGGTAGTAGAAAATGGCTCAAATGGTAAGAAGGGGTCTGAAAGAGCAAGATCAGATTATTGGAGACAAAAAGATTTGGATAAGAAGTATGTAGAATGGCTTATGAGAATAAGCACAGATTGTGCAGGTCGTGCTCTCTCACCTCACAGCTATTAGGAAGCATCTACCTTAGATGAAGCACTGAATAAGGGATGGATAAATCTATCCAGAGGTGGTTAGCCAAATTCCTTCTGTGAATACCCTAATGCTTGCAATGGACCCATCAACAAAATAGACATGGTGGTAGAGATGGAGGCTATTTTTTAGACCTATTAGTATGAACTCCCTCTCAGTGAGGCTGATCTAGCAAATGTTGCTGCTGGCATGTCAGTAGTAAAAACATACTGATCTCTTATAAGTAGGATCCCTTAACAAGACTAACTATTCACTTGGCAAAATTGTTTACTTTGAGCCCCATCAATTCTGGAGGTACAGCCATTATTCTCTACAGGGATTATTACTTATTTGGGGGTATGAGCTTCCCTGCTGTATCCACATTTCCTGGACCATCACTATCATCCAAAGACTCAAGAATATTCGAATTGTTGACATAAAATACCACTGCCTCAGACTAAGGCAACCATTTTATGATTAAGAAGGTACACATGACTATGGAATTCACAGATCCTACCACATACAGCATCACTCAAATACTACTATCCTGATTGAAATTTTGAAAGGCCGTTTAAAGATTCAGCTGAGGAACAATCTTGAAGACAATAACCTGAATGGTTAGAACACTGTCCTCTAGGATGTGCATGTACTTTGACCCAACTACATCAGGTAAAAGTAGCATTAGCCTCATTCATTGTCACTCTCAGTGACTAACTTGGGGAAATTTCACCTTCCTTACTCATTATTATTGGTTGAATTGTATCCACCAAAAAGATATGTCGAAGTCTTTTTTTTTTTTAAAGATTTTATTTATTTGAGACAGAGAGAATGAGAAAGAGAGAGCACATGAGAGGGGGGAGGGTCAGAGGCAGAAGCAGGCTCCCTGCCGAGCAGGGAGCCCGACGCGGGACTCGATCCCGGGACTCCAGGATCATGACCTGAGCCGAAGGCAGTCGCTTAACCAACTGAGCCACCCAGGCGCCCAAGATATGTTGAAGTCTTAACCTCCAGTCCCTGTACATGTAACTTCATTTGGAAATAGAGTCTTTGCAGTTGTAATCCAGTTAAGAGAGGTCATTGGGATGGGGTCTAATCCAATATGACTAGTGTCCTTAGGAGAAGATACTCACATAAAAGAAGAATACCATGTGACAGGGAGGCAGAGATTGGAGTTATAAAGCTGTGAAAGAAAGAAAGAAAGAAAGAAAGAAAGAAAGAAAGAAAGAAAGAA
>NC_058413.1:18944138-19017898 GCF_002201575.2 Neomonachus schauinslandi | reverse complement strand
AGAAAGAAAGAAAGAAAGAAAGAAAGAAAGAAAGAAAGAAAGAAAGAGGAAGGAAGGAAGGAAGGAAGGAAGGAAGGAAGGAAGGAAGGAAAGAAAGGGAGAAAGGGAGAAAGGGAGAAAGGGAGAAAGGGAGAAAAGAAAGAAAAGGGAGAAAGGGAGAAAAGAAAGAAAAGAAAGAAAAGAAAGAAAAGAAAGAAAAGAAAGAAAGAAAGAAAGAAAGAAAGAAAGAAAGAAAGAAAGAAAGTAAGTTAGTTGTTGATTGCCAGTGAGACCAGAAACTAAGAGAAAGGAATGTAACATATTCTCCTCCAGATCCTTTAAGACAGCATGGCCCTGCCAACACCTTGGCTTCAAATTTTAGTCTCCAGAACTGTAAGAGAATAAATTTCTTTTGTCTAAAGTCATCCAATTTGTGGTACTTTGTCATGGCAGCCCTAGAACATTAATACACCCACAGTGGTAGGCTTTGTTGGATTAGAGGTTGTTAACCCAGGCCAGGGATACTTCCATCAGGAGATACATTAAGAGTTTACTGAACCAAAAATTACTACCACCTCCTGGTTGTTTTGGACTACTCATGTAAATAGAGCAGAAAAGAAAGGAGTTAATATCCTTGTAAGAGATAACCAAACTTCATTATCATGAATAATTCAAGTATCTGCCACATAATGAGGGCATGGAAGAGTATAATTGGAATTAACAGCATTCTCTGGAGTGCTTCTTGATTATCCATGTTGAGTGATAGCTGTAAATGGGAATGTAGCAACCATAGCCTGATAAAAGCACTATCAGCAGGAGTTCAGGTCGTCAAAGTTGAATGTATAGGCCACCCCACCAAGAAAAGCAAGTCAAACTCATAGAAACACTGGCCATAGGTGAGAGGAATCTAGAATAGGTAGTAATAGAACTGATGAACATAAACAATGGCCTTAGGACCAGGTGCAGAGGTGAGGAGTGTAGCCTTTATGGCAACTATACATATTTAAAATCTTTTTTAGATTTTGTGTCTGGCCACCACACTGAAGATTCCTTGAAAGAGTGGACTTGATATAGGGCATAAGAATATCTGCGAGACAAGTGTCTGTATCATACACTATTGATGTACTACCCTATCCTCTTGTCTCACCTCTGGGTTTTCTTGCCTCTGTAATAAATTATTTCTAGAATGTTGACAGTGCCCTATCTCAAGCGCATACTTCTGTATGCATCTTTTGCCTGAGTGTTTAATGGCATCATGAGGAGTGTGCTCAGATGTATGAAGGTACAAACTCAAAGCAGAGGGAGAGTTCAGTTCCTGGGGAAGAGGAATATGTATAAAAGTATCCCAACCTCCATTCCCTGTTGGGACTTTTCTGAGGTATGTTTTCCATGGGTTCCTCAAGAGACCCTGAGCAATTGTATTCCAGTTGCCCATAGTGTCATCTACACACTTTACTTGTTTTTAGTTCCCTGCTCACTTTTATACCTCTTCACTTGTATCCCCAATGATCACACTCAAATCCTTGTCCTGTGGTCTGTATTTGGAGAAAACTGAATCAATACACTTATCTTTAAAAGCTATCACAAGCTGAGTGTAATTACCCACATTTTGTGGAAAGGTAAGTCAGACACCAAGAAGCTAAAGAACCTGACCAAGATCACACAGTAGTTAGTGGGAGACAATTCTATAATGGCTACAAATCTTTAGTTCTTCACATAATGGCTTCATAAGTTTTGCCTCCTTCACATGTCACTTAGATTATGTTACCCAATTCAAATAAATATATACACAATAAATGTAAAACCCCCAAACCCTAGCTATAAATAGAGAATAACCATAAAGTGTATATAATAAGGAAATTTATCTCTGACACATCTAATGGCTAATGACACCTACACTCTACTGAAATGAAGTAATTCTAAAAGACTTTGCTTCTTGCTTTGGGCATTAGTTGCACCCCTTCCCCCAGCTTCTGCTTTGCTTCAGCTGAGCTGCTCAAAACTGAGTACAACATCCGTTTACCCTCTCACCCCCACCATGGAGCATGCCATTAAAATCAGGGTTACCACAGTTCAGAAAACCACATTGCATTATAAAGGCAGAGTCTGTGAAACTCTCTCCATTGAACTATTTCCTCCTAAAACATTTCTTGATTTTTAATACCTAACTTGATAGAATGCACTTAAATCTTGATATACCATTTTCAACCAATAGACCTAGGAAAAATGTATATAGACATTCCCAGTTCTAAATGCAACATTTACAATGTGCAGTGAAAAGACAATGTGCAGTTAACAGCTATGAATTACATTCCAGATAGAACTGATGGAAAATCAGAACCACGGTGGGGTCTTTTGAGAAGTACTCTGGGGATCAACAAACGGGATGTGGGTCTCAAACTTGCTGGTACTAAGAGAGGCATCACAGTGTCATTCACACTCAGTGTGAGCCATTTTCTGCCATCCTGAGCTTGTCCTGAGTAGATTTCCACAGTATCTTTTATGCATAGCACTTGTTTTGACTAATGCTGTTCAATGACTCCCCCATCCCCACAAAATTAACATTTTGTTAAAGAAAAGAGAAAGTAAAGGAGAAAAATAATTATAATAGAGGAAGACATGTTACTGCATAAAAAGCAACTCTTAACATAATAAACCCATTGGTGATCAGAAAGTGATGTTTTAAGCATCTTCTATCCTAACAAACATAATTTGAGCCTTATATAGGTAGTTTGTTTTGCTTACATTTTGGGAAGTTTGTCACATCAATTTTGGGTTGATGTGTAACACATTATTATTGATCCACTTTAAAAATAAAGGGAAATTGGCTCCCGGTTCCTGTTTGTATGTAGAATGTCTGATTTTTCTGGGATGGATTACTGATGACAGTAGTCGGGTATTTATCTATCTATCTATCAAATCAATCTATCTATGTATCTATCTATGTATGTATCTATCTATCATCTATCTATCTATCATCTATCTAATCAGTCTATCCTTCTCATCTTAACAAAAATAACCAGAGGTGGCTCATAACACAGAAAATGTAGGGTTTCAAAAAATTGAAATAGTAATACAAAAACAAAAATCCTAGAAAGAACAAGAAAATAAGCATGCCAAACATGAAGACCAAGGTAGTATCATCACCTACATCTTGATTTCCTGATATGGAAAATAACGAAGTATAATTTCTGGGACAGAAAAAGAAAATTCCCAATAAAAACTTTATTTTTTTAAAGATTTATTTATATAAATAGAGAGAGAGAGACAGACTATGTGGGCACATGGAGTGGGGGGACAGGCAGACGGACAGAGAAACTTTAGAAGACTCTGCATTGAGCACGGGCTCCACCTCACTACCTTGAGGTCACAACCTGAGCAGAGACTGAGTCAGACAGTTAACTGACTGAACCACTGGGCGCCCCCCCTCTATAAATTTTAAATGTTATGTCTCATATGGTTTTTTACATAGAGGCTGATTTATAAAAACATATGGACATGATATAGATATGGCTTTTAATGGTAAAGACCCACAAAAATAGCCAAGAATATGCTGCTAAAGCACAGTTTCATGATGACAATTTAGTAAATGGTTAATATGGTATGGATTCATTTGAAAAATGATAAAACATTAATGTGATAATGTATCACTATTCCTTTATTCCTTTAGACCCCTTCCTTTCTCTCTCTCCCTCTTCCTTGGTCTTTCTAAATACTGTTTCTCAGACTAAACTTTGGATAAAATACAAGTGGGATAACAGGGATGAACCTAATTGATGAAAAGAAAAATGCTGGTATTCCATGTTGGCAGCTAGGACAAAAAGCTACTTAGACGTTACTGGCACTTAACTGAGACTAACTCATAATCCCAACCATGTTTTCCTACATGATCTTCAAAAGAAGATTTTCTCCTGTATGCTTCTTGAATGACCTTGCACAGTCTTGACATTTGGTTGACAATTAACAAATATCTTTTAACTGACTAATACAAAGGAGCCACTCCAACTGAAATGAGGAATGGCATATGGAGCCTTCTTAGCTAGTTATTACTTTGAGCCAACATTCAGCTGATACTACTGTATCAAGAAGAGACTAAAGTCTTCTTGATAAATACGTTCCTCTGCTAGCTAAGTTGACCAAGGAGAGAACAAAATTCATAATGGAAGAACTGGTGCAAAGCCTGGCTTATCTACCAATTACCATTGCACAGATACAGATACATCATGCACACTTAGAGTTGAAATATTTTTAAGTCCTACCTTTGCCTTTGACTGTCGAGACAATCTATACATAATTGATCTCCCTCCTATTGCCATCAATTTTTGGCTAAGTCCTAAATAAATGTCTTTGAGTTATTCTTTTGAGAGAATTACACACACACACACACATTATACATGTATGTATGTATTATATATACTTACACATATTACACATACATATAGGTATAATATATTATATTATAGTTTATATATATATTACATACACACACACACACAAAGTCCCTGGCCTACTTAGTGGGTGTGATTGAAGTAGCTGTTGTTATTATTCTTTTGTTATCCCCCTACAATCCATTCACTGAAGAAACAGCAAACATCTTCCTGAGGCTGAGATGTAGGAAGGCTTACGCAAAATAGCCAGAAGGTCAATTTGTTGAAACTGTATTACAGCAATATCCCAAACAAGTATATCACAGCTACATTATTTTTTTTCTTATGAAAGTGATGCTTATGTGTTTTGAACTGTTTTCCCAAATAAGATAAATAAATATAGAACCATCCATAAGAAAACAGGTCATCATAGTTTCAGAAATTAAATGTGCCTCATTCCTACTGCCTAAGTGGAGTCAGAATTGTGTCAGGCCATTGAACTAGCTTTGATCGGAGGTTGGCATCCATTGAATCAGAGTGAAAGTGGGGAATCTATTCTGAGGCTGCACAGGAAGCCAAAGGTGGGAGGATGAGATAATCTAATGTTCCTATGAGGAAGCCAGCCTCCAAACACCAAGAAACCACATGCCAAAAACCACATACACACATGTATACATGCACACACACAGAGATATATACACCTATCTATCTCTATATCTCTCTATATATCTCTATCTCTCTCTATCTCTATCTCTATCTATATAGTGCCAAGTATTTAGAACTGGGAGGGGACAAGATATAGGGGGGGGAAAAGGTAATCAGAAAATAAGATAAGGTATGCCAGGAATGTAAGTAAGTGCTACAACTTATTTCACTGGGTTGTTTGAGGCATGTATACTAAGTTTAGTACAGCTAACTTGGCCAGAATAAAAGCAAAATAAAAAGGATTTCCTCAATATATCTGATATCAAACCCCTACAGAAAAAAATCTTTCTCCTTTGACCTTCTGTAATGAGATTGTAATGAGATTTCTCCTTTGACCCTCTGTAATGAGAATGAGACCCTCTGATAGAGATAGTGTACCTCTGTCCATTTATCTGAATAGTATAAGAAGCATTAAGAGAAAGTGGACAAGGAAAACAAAGTCACTTCCTTCCCTCCAAAATGGATCTTGGGAAAGTCCCATTGTGCAGTTTCACCATACTACCTGGCCCTACTTTAGCACTTGTCCCTACCCCCACATGGCTTCCCTTCTCTGTGCAAACATGGAGCTGGACACAAACAGCCATCTGGATTCAGGCCAGAAGAATGGTGAATCACTGCCTCACTTGCCTACTGCTTTCTTCTCTTTCTATTTTCTCTAACCTGAGCTCTTAACCCATCACCAAAAAGGAAAGAGGATACAGAGACTGAGGCCACTGGTGAATTTTGTATTTCATAAATCTTGTAATCCAGGCCAGGCTTCAATTGTCCCCTCTGATTTTTCAAGAACTCTATGAATCAAACATCACTTGCTCAGGGTTGGATCCCTGAGGGCTACCCACAGCTAAGCCCTTTGCTTTCCAGGACAGCAAGCACAAAGGAAGGCCACACGAGGTCAAGGCTCTTTGTGGCCAACTCATCGCCTTTACCTATGAAGCACAGCTTTCAAAGACAGAGTTCAGGAGGGAGGCCATCAAGGGTAACTGAATTTGTTCAAAGAAACACAGCCACATGTTTGCTTGTTTGATTTTTCCAGGGGGTTGCAAAATATTTGCATTTGTTGAGAAGAATACCTTACAAACAGAGTTCTGTATTCTTCAATGTGCTATAGAAAAAAAATGTTCCTGTGTTACTGTACCCTACCCTCTGAGGTAGATAGGTCAAACATAATTTTGATAGATGAGAAAATAGAATCACTGAGAGTTGAAATTATTTAATCACAGTGTTATACCTTTCAATAGGGAGGCTAGGTCTGGAATCCCAAACCCAGAGCTCTTTTCACTACACTTCACTGCCCATATTATCTACCAGAAATTTGGAAATTTTCTTTGTGTTTATATGACCAAGTTCTTTTCTTGGCTAAAACCCATTCTTTATCCACTTTCTTCCTTTCTTTTTTTAAGATTTTATTTATTTTTTTTGAGAGAGAGAAAGCAAGCAAGGGAGAGCACAAGTGGGGTAGGGGAGAGGCAGAGGGAGAGGGACAAGCAGACTCCCCACCCACCGAGCAGGGAACCTGACGTGGGCCTTGAACCCAAGACCCTGGGATCATGACCTGAGCCAAAGGCAGACACTTAACAAACTTGGCCACCCAGGCGCCCCTTCATCCACTTTCATTTTATGAAATGTTCTGACAATCAAGAAGGAAGTGTATAGTGTCAGAATTATCTCTCTTCTCTTGATTTTCTCTGCAATCTTACAGTAAATACCTTCCCATCTTTTCATAAGGCTCAAAATAGGATCAGGTTATCAAGGACAATATTCGCCAACCACAAGAAACAGCCTTCTTAAGGGTACCAGGAGTGCAAACACCATTAAAAATGTGTATATAAATAGGATGCCTTAATTTTCTTGACAAAAATCCTCCACCCTCCTGCCCCACTCTGGGACTAATTAAATTGCTAATAAGCAAGGAATGACCTCTGTGCCGTGCAGACAGGTTTTAGGCAATTATTTCTGTAAAATATTTAGGAAAGAGATGTTGGAGATCAGTTCTCATATTCTAAGAATCTGATGTCTGACCTGAAACAGTAAAATGCATGCTGCATAGGGTCCTGGGAGTCATTAGACCTGGATTCCTAACAGACAATGGTCTTAGGCACCATGCAGCATATCTGCCACTTACTTACCTCTCCAAATCCACCTTCCATACTTCTCTCCCCTCCACGCCTGGGAAGCTGCCCACATGGATTCCTCAACAGGTTCTTCAGACCTCTGCTTCAGTTCAGGTTTGTCCAATGAAGCATCAGCAAGAAACCAGAGGATAGGAGGATAGTGAGATTAGGGCACTTCACTCCACCAAAGCTTTTAGTTCCTGTCAAGCAGCCTTTGACTCATGGCCGCTCTTTCTCTGAGCTCTGATAACTGCTCTTTCTTCTCTGCCCTTCACGTCTGGGGTAGTAACAACGAGGTTGCATATTACGACTCTCAGATAACTGAACTCCCTATGCATGCCTCTGTAAATAGCCCTTATACTACATTCTTCTCAATTTAGTATATGGTGTGGGTGTTATGTTTCCTGTTGGCATTTTGACTAATATAGACCAGTTACTTTATCTCTATGAACTTCTTTTTCCTCATTTACAAAATGAGTGTAACAGTCTACTCATTTACCTTGTATGATTCTTGTAAGAATGAAAATTTGTAGTTGATAAAAAATTAACAAGGGCTATTTATGTGCTGGAAGTTTGGCTAAGCTCTAGAAATCCAGTGGTGAATAATATAGACAAAGCATGTCAGTTATATATTGCTATGTAACAAACCATCCCCAAAATTCCACAGCTTGAAATAACCATTTTAATTACTCATGAAACTGTGGGCCAATAATTGGGGCTTGAAACACCTGGACAATTTTCAACTGACTCTATCTGAAATTGTGATGGCAGTCAGCTGGTAGCTGGGCTGAGGCTGCATAGTCCAAGATGGTCTCACCCACATGCTGGATATTGGTGCTAACCTCTCTCTCCATGAGGTTACTCAACTCCAAGAAAGCCACCCTAGCTTCTTTATATGGTGGCCTTAGTTTCAAGAGAGTGAGAGCAGAAACTATAAGGTCCTGAGGCCCACACTCAGAACTTTTAAAATGTTACATCTACTGCATTCTACCAGTCAAAAGAAGTCAGAAGTCTAGCTGAGATCCAAACTGCTGAAGAAACATATTCCATCTTTTCTTGGAAGGAACAGCAAAATTATATTTCAAATGGGGTACACATCCAGGGTTAGAGGAATTTGAAGCCATTTTTTGTAATCTACTGCAAAAAAATCTTGACTTCATAGAACATACATGGTATGCAAAAATCCTGTATAATATAAGGTACACCATTCATTCAACACAGATGTATTGAGTACAAAGCAGTGAGTGCTTGGCATACACCAAACCATAGTAGTTAATCACAATACAAAATATATAGAAATATGCATTACCAACCTGCTGCTTTATCTCCAGTTGTAGTCAGACATCATCAGTCAGAATGTAAACTCCTAATAACCAAGATCCGAGAGCCCACACTTCAACTCTGGCAAGATATATATAGGATAATGGCAGCAATTATATCTCCCTCCTTTCCTGCTATTAACACTACTGCCACCCCTTAAATTGAAAAACAAAACAAACAAACAAACAAAACCAATGTCTTAACCTCACACTTCTGGGTATCTGGCAAATCCATGTTGGGACCATGCTTTGTGCCCTCATTCTCCTATTCCAATTCCACAGGTCTACATGGGCATCTGGCACCCTCAGCAAGAGGGCACCATTCTCCCCTATGTTCATTCTCTTTATGAGGATTTCATACAGTGCCAAGCTTGTCCAAGAAGTTCTTGTGCCATTACTCTCTTAGATATCTTAGTAATTAGAAACTTTTTAGAATGACTCAATCATTATTTTGCATGTGAAAGAGCAAGCAAAACAAGAAGTGATGGGGTCTCTTTCCAAATCCTGGATGGGTGCTAATTGGATGCTATTAATGACCTCTACCATCATGTCCTCTATTCTTCCCAAACTCCCAATTCACAATATCTGCCAATTTTGCCCTCTGGCTACTTACCCTCTCTCAAAATACATTGGCTCAGAAGAATTGTGGAGAATGGATACAAGGCACAGATAATCCTTGCCTCCACTAAATGGTCCCATTTGTCTCACACATCTTGTGCTTAAACAATTCTGGACTTCCTACCTTTACCCAAATGCATGTTGCACTATCAAGCCTTTCTATCCTGCCATTTCCTCTGTCTAGAAATGCTTCAGTGTACCCAGCCAACTCTTTCTTGACCTTACAATCCCAACACAGATATCTTCTCTGAATCCATGCCCTATTCATCTATTCAAGCTGACTCATTTAACACTTGGAATACCATAGTATTTGGTGGACACATCAGTCACTGTCACAACACGTCAATTTTATTTTCATAAATGTTTCTTTTCCTCACTGGGAAGTCATCTCTTAAGGAAAGATTTTTGTTTCATGGGTTTTTTTTTTTTTTCTGCATCAGTGCCTGGCCAAACATGAGTGTACTTTCTATGTTGAAAGGGATTAGAATTCATTTTAAGTTTGCTTTTAGCTTGATACCTAATTTACCAAGGTCTCCACTCCAGTATGTCCATAATGACTCTTGGGCTAGAGATATTCAGTTCTCTGCTTGCACTTGATCAGCTCATTCCATTAAACACAAAACCAATCTGGAATAGCTGCTCTAAGAAATTAAACTCTACCTCTTCTCACTGAAAAAAAAAGATTCCTAAAAACTCTCCAGTCTTCAAGGAGGCTATTCACATATATTTGTGCTTCTTAATGGAGAAAAAATAAATAATTGGCTTTCATAATTAATCCCATAAAGCTGATGCTGTCACTGCTAAATATATAGTTGTACTGCCTCAGTGCTTGAATAAAAGGAAAGAGACTCAGAGTTCTTAATTCACCTTCTTCATAAGGGTGAAGGTTACATTTTTTTAAAGGCAATTATTGAGAGTATTCCAGATAAATACTCTCTTAATAAACTTAATATTTAGGGTTCTGACTGCTTCCCCTGAAGTCATTCTGATTTGAAGGCAGATGCACAGTCTACAAAAAAGTGCTTTGCTGGACATTTGAATTCCTTATTTTATTTCTCTTTGTCAAATCCCCCCTTTGTAAAATACAGTTAATTGTAAACAAAAAGGGAAATAGGTGTTAAATGGAGGAATAAAGACCCAGATTTTTATTGCTCATCCAGGAATTCATTCAATCAACAGGTTTCTCAGAAAAATTTACTGCAGAAAAATATTAAAGAAAAAATTTACTTTAAAAAATAGAATAAGATTGGGGCACCTGGGTGGCTCAGTTGGTTAAGCGACTGCCTTCGGCTCAGGTCATGATCCTGGAGTCCCTGGATCGAGTCCCGCATCGGGCTCCCTGTTCAGCAGGGAGTCTGCTTCTCCCTCTGACCCTCCCCCCTCTCATGCTCTCTCTCTCTCTGTCTCATTCTCTCTCTCAAATAAATAAATAAAATCTTTTAAAAAAAATAGAATAAGATTAATTTTGTCTTGTAATTACCATATGGGTCCATTGAACTCTTTCGTTTGTAAAATAACTTGAAATTATGAAGATTGAAAATGGTACAGTGGACCCAAATTGTAAATAGGGATGGATATTTCTCATGGAATAACAAAGTTTAAGGTGGTTTTTGTCCATTGTCCTTGTTTTGGTGGGGTTTTTTTGGTAATTATTTTTCTCCTACAGGGATGGATAGAAAAATAACTGTTTTTAAGTTACTATGAAAAGTTCTACCACTAGATAGAAATTTAAGTTAATTTGCTCTTTTGATTTTTAGGATTGTATTTAAAATTTTTATTTTGTTGTATAATTATGTATGATATTTACATGATTCCAAATTCAAATCAATAAAGAATTCTATACCTTTACCCTTCACTCTATTCTTTCTTTCCCTATAAACACTTTAAAGTAGATTATGGCTTATCCTGTTTTAAATATAAACCTACATATTAAGTATAATACGCATTATACTGGGCGCCTGGGTGGCTCAGTCGTTAAGCATCTGCCTTCGGCTCAGGTCATGATCCTGGGGTCCCGGGATCGAGTCCCGCATCGGGCTCCCTGCTCAGCGGGAGGCCTGCTTCTCCCTCTCCCACTCCCCCTGCTTGTGTTCCTGCTCTCGCTGTCTCTCTCTGTCAAATAAATAAAATCTTTAAAAAAAAATATGCATTATACTTTATTTAAAAATATACATATAATACCCTTCTTTCTTAAATAACCAGACCAATAGATTGTATACCAGTTATCTTTTACTGTATAACAAACCATCCCAATACAGAGGCTTGAAATAGCCATCATGTATCTGTTCATGTCTGTTGTCAGCTTGACCTCTCTTTCCATGTGATGTCTCATCCTCAAAGAGGTTAACCCAGGCTTTTATACACAGCAGTCTTGGGTAGCAAGTAAGATTAGAAGCTAGAATGCCTTTTGAGACTTAGGCTGAAAAGCCTTACAATATCCACTGCAGTTTTTTTGGTTTAAGCAACTCCCAAGACAAGTCTAGATTCACAAGGTAGAGAAATAAATTTTACAGGAGGAGTGGCAAAGGCACATTGTATGGAACATGCCTATAAAGATAGGAAGAAATTGTTGTGACCGTCTATCTGTTCTCAAGACCTGACTCCTCCTTATGTCTGAGGGTACAATAAGGCATTTCATTAGCAGCTCAAGCAATAAACATCCTGGGCTCTAGTCAGTCATATTAGCAACAGTCTGCCTTTTTGAAGAGGAAACACAGAAGGCGTGTGGAAAAGGGGCAGAGGTTCCCTGTGAATGTGGACTTGCCTGCTGCCTAGCGACAAACTCAACTGTGTTCTTCTACACCTTGCTCCAATTTTATGCAAATGACCCCTTATTCCCATGAGACTCATCTCTAGTTATTCTGAGTTAATCAGTGAATGGTCTTCTTATGGTAACTCTTTCCTATCTAGTGGTGGTTTGAGACATAAGTTGGCCCAATCAAACTAAAGGAAAGTGCATACTACATAAAATTCTTGGCAGGAGGTCTCTCTCTCTCTCTCTTTTTTGCCCCTGCTGGACAGGAAAAAGAATCTCTTTGGTCATGATTTCATCTGCAAAGTATTTTAACATCATAAAAGAATCAGCTTTAGATGAAGCCAATACGGAGGACAGAAGATTGGAAAGACAATAAGAACCAGGCTCTTTGATGACATTCTAAAGCCTCTATTCCATTCAACACCTGGAGCCTGCCCTGCTGGACTTGCATTTATGCAAGATTTAAATGTTCTTGTTACTTAAAACAGGTCGAGATTCTTTTTTATCATTTTACTTTGGATTTTGTAATCACTTGTATGAGGATTTGAATTTAGAAAATGTTTTTCACATTTATAACATATAACATTGATGTCACTACCCCCAGTGGGAAAGGTACTAAAGTTCTTGATGCTATTTTAGAGATAAAGAAACTGAGACTTGGGGAATGTTAATAAAACAAAATGAGATAACAAATGGAAGCATGTTGAACAAGATCCAGAGCTCAGAGGAGAGGTGTGATAAATGTTAGCCTCGGGAAGACACCACCATTTCTCAAGGGCTTCACTCCAACATTCCTGGCACAAAACCTTACTACCAAAATTTGCAGATTCATGGCTGAAATTCAAATTCTACATCTTTCTGACCAAGTCATAGTGCTTTCTTTTTTTTTTTTTTTTTAAGATTTTATTTTTATTTATTTGACAGAGACAGTGAGAGAGAGAACATAAGCAGGGGGAGTGGCAGGCAGAGGGAGAGGGAGAAGTAGGCTTTCCACTAAGCAGAGAGCCTGATGTGGGGCTGGATTCGGGGCTCAATGCGGGACTCGACCCCAGGACCCTGGGATCATGACCTGAGCTGAAGGTAGACGCTTAACAACTGAGCCACTCAGGTGCCCCGCCCATAGTGCTTCCTACTTAGTATTCATCCCGGAGATTCTTTGGTGAGATCAAGCTTTGGAAGGACACTATTTTGAGACAAGGAAAATAAGTATTTTTTGAGCACTGGAATATTCCCCTAGAAGGACAGACCTAGAAAAGGATGCACCCATGGACAGCATAAGGGTAATACATGTGCAAGTGTGAAGAAGACAATTGGAGTGACCTAAAAGGAAGCAGAAAGGATGACAGGTTTAGGGCAATGAAAAGTCCTGAAAAGAACACAGATTTTTGGCATCAAGCAATCAGGCTTGGAGTCCAAAATATCATCTGGAAATTCTCTCTCCAAAATGTCTTTGTGTATAACATAGGGTAGCAGTACCTACCTAGAAGGCTAAAATATTACTAAATGGGATAGTATATACCTAGGACACCTTAGTACAGGCTATATTTCATGTCTTATGATCCATAAATGTTACCATAAAGACATGTCCTGGTAAGACTGGGTCCAAGGTTTTTTAATTCTTGCTAGAAGTGTGTGTGTGTGTGTATGTGTGTGTATCTGTGTGTGTTTAGGGATGGACTTCCATTGTATGGCTAGAAATATTTCTCCTGCTTTTTCACAAAGTTTTGATTTCAACTTTGGGGTAATACTTCCTTTCTCTTTTATAAAAAATATTTTGTTTATGCATTAATAAAGCAAAGGAAAAAGGAAATGAGAAGAAAGAAAAAGTCTGAGATAATGGACAGCTACACTCTACTATATAGTATATTTCTTTTTTCAGGAAAGGAGATAATGGACAGCTAAACTATACTGCATAGTGTATTTCTTTTTTCAGGAAACAAAGTAAGTGTATCTTTCCTAAAAATGGTTAAAACTGTACTCCCCACAAATACATGTAAATTCTTGAGGTATATGCATGAGCTAGCTATTGTTACCCACTGATAGAGGAAGTGCTGAGAGGCACATCTTTACCTCATGATGTATAGAGAATCTGGTAAGGAAGATGGAAGTCCTACCGGTATCGTCTATTGAAGTCATCAATGAGTGATTTTTCTGGACTGAATAACTCAGACTTTGGGAAATGTCCTGCACTGGGAATATGATGTTCTAATGCTCTGGCCAAAGACATCTGGGGATGGGGGCAGAGGAGTTGTTTGATGAAGACAGTGGACATTTTGTCACCCATCATGGACAAGGGAAATATTTAGGGAGAGTATGAAGACTCAAAACCAGAATCCTCTACACCAAATGGGTTCAAGAGCATTTCCATTTATGCATGCTTTTGTCCATTCAATAAACATTTACTGAATAGTGATTATGTACCAATAACTATTCAGGTGTTTGGACTACAGCAGTGAACAAGACCCCTCTTAAGGAGCTTTCACTCTAGTTGGAGACATGGACAGTAAACAAGTAAAAACAACAGCAAAAAAAGAAAAAGCAAAATAAATGCAGGTAATGATCATTACTGTGTAAACAATATTTTCTATGATCAAGGAAGGTCCCTCTTAGTGTGACATCAGAGCTGATGTCTGAATAATAGGAAGAGGCAGAACAATGTCCCCAACAAAGATGTCCACACCATAATGCTCAAAATCTGTGACTATGTGACCTTTCATGGCAAAAGAGAATTTGCAGATGTGATTAGAGTTAAGGACCTTGATGTGGGGAGATTATCCTGGATGATCCATGTGGACCCAGTGCTGTCACTGAGTTTAAACACAGAAGAGGGAGGCAGAAGAGTGGGTCAGATGGATGTGAAGTGAGAAGGACTGGACCCACTGTTGCTGGTTTTGAAGATGGAGGAAAGAGGCCATAAGCTAAGGGGTGTAACAGCTTCTAGGAGCTGAGAACGGCCTCAGCTGACAGCCAGGAGGAAAACAGGGACCTCGGACTTACAGTCACTACGAACTGGATTCTGCCCACAACATTAATGAGCAGGAAGTGGATCTTCCCCCAGAGCCTCCAAAAAAGATGGCAGCCTTGCTGACAACTTGATTCTAGTTCAGTAAGATTTGTACTTGACTTCTGACATACAGAACTAAATAAACATGTGCTGTTTTATGCCATGAAGTTGGGGTACTTTGTTATAGCAACAACAGAAAATGAATCTACATGCAAAGACAAGGGGGGCACATATTCCAGACTGTGGAGACAGTAACACACAAGCCTATGGTGGCTGAGGTGATCATCAGAATAGTGACAATCAGGACAGATTTTTGCAATATTTATGAATTCTCAGACATACTTGAAGAAGGAAAATGGGTAAAGAAATTTTATGCTTCACAATCAATTAAGATACAGGTTTAGACTATTATGAACTGGAGAAAAAAGAATTACCACATAGACTTGCAAAATTTAGATATATGGGTTTTATTAGTAACCTTTTTTTTAAAGATTTTATTTATTTGTGTGAGAGAGAGAGAGAGCACGAGCAGGGGGAGGGGTAGAGGGAGAAGCAGGCTCCTCGTTAAGCATGGAGCCTGACGCAGTATTTGATTCCCAGTACCCTTAGTTCAGGACCTGAGCTGAAAGCAGACACTTAACCACCTGAGTCACCCAGGTGTCCCTATTAGTCTTTTACACTTGGAATTCACAGGGAGCCTCTCAGACAAGAGTTTGTCATGTAGCCAGCACTGGAGTTCCAGAATGGAGATCTTAGCCATAAGGAACCAGCCTGAAAAGTCCATTTGTAAAAGCATTTGATAAAAGAAAATAGACAAAGGCATCACTCCATCAGTCAGTATAGCACATAGCAACATGATCCCTGGTAGGGTAGGGCATCTGACAATAAATGAAGAATGCAGTGAGGAGGGGTGACCTTGGGTGAGCAGAAGAGGGTTGTTTATGGTCTTGAAAGAGCTTTTCTTATTGCAAGAGAGGGAAGAGGCTTTTTCAGGGAAGATGCCATTAGCTTTTTCAGAGGGGACACTGACCCAGGCAATTTAACCACCTTTCAGAAGCAATCTCTCTGCTTTTCTATTTTATTGTGTTTCATTTCAACTTTTCTCTTTTTCTCTAAATTGTGTAGCCAATTGCAAACATGTCTCAAGGAAAGGGGAGAATGGATGCCAGCCGGTTCTCAAGTGTCCACCCATGAGCTGCCCCTCTGCTGCTTTCACAAACTACAAGCTGCACATTGACCAGCTGGGAACCGGACAGAGAGAAAAGCTATCTGCAAGCAGGAAGCTTCCCAGCTGTCATTATTAACTGGAGGCCAAGGCAGATGGGACTCGTGCAAGGGGATGGGGAGAGAAATAAGGAGACAAGTGGACCCAAGAAGGAGCAGGTGTGAACACGGCTTCTTGAGGAGGGAGCTGAGATGATCAGAAAGAAAGGTAGGCAGCAGTGCTTCGGCCACATCTGGTATGGAATAGGCATAAAGCCTGAGAGGACGAACTGGTGTGACGCAGCAGAGGGGTTAAGACTCCTATCACTGGGAAGCCTGGGAGTGGGCGCCTGCACCACCAATTTTTAGCGGCATGACCTCAGGGATCAATGTAAGCGATCGCATCTTGGCTTTAATCTTCCACACTTTATTGGAATATTGTGATGATGACATGATACTGCATATAACCTGTCAGGCACCTAAGTGCCCTTGGTAAATATTAGTAGCCATTGATGGGCGCCTGGGTGGCTCAGTCGTTAAGCATCTGCCTTCGGCTCAGGTCATGATCCCAGGGTCCTGGGATCGAGTCCCACATCGGGCTCCCTGCTCGGCAAGAAGCCTGCTTCTCCCTCTCCCATTCCCCCTGCTTGTGTTCCTGCTCTCGCTGTCTCTCTCTCTGTCAAATAAATAAATAAAATCTTTAAAAAAAAAAATATTAGTAGCCATTGCTATTCCTGATGGGTATTTTTAAAGGGTGGCTAAGTTCTAAATGACTTTTCAAAACTTTTGCTACCAGGAAGTGAGTAAAACCATACACCTCTCCTCAGAGGAGATACATTAGAGAATTAACAAATGTTACAGCTGAAAGGTACTTTGAGGATCATTGTACAATCCCCTTAATAGACAGGTGAGGAAACTGAGGCTCAAAATGTTTTTGTTCAAGGTTACAAAGGCAGTGAGGCGCTTGAAGGCTATCCTGTGTCTCATTCCATGACTGTCTCATCAAACACTGTTTGTCGGTTTGTTCACATGATTTGAAAGCATCGTCTTATAAGACTGAGACCGTGGACATTTCACACACGTTCCCTCATGCCACCAACTCACACTGCATTTTATCCCCACCTGAATTACATTTGTGTGGAGAGTAGATTCTGCCTATCTCCCACTTCTCCATATGTTCCATGTTTCCAGGTCAAAACCACTGTGGATTTCCTCCCAATCCCAGTGGAATCATTCAATTCCAACAGTTTGAATATTTTTAGGAAAAAAAAAAATGTTACTATTTAGAGGTTAGAAAATATTGTAACCAACCCACAGATGGTTTTGTTTTTCCCCCACACAGTGTGGTAAACCTTTCAATTCAATGACTCCTCCAATTTTTCACAAGCTAAGCCATTCCTTGTCTTACATTTAGCTCTATTCACAGTATGCGTCTGGATGGCCACCATTGATTTTATTTAGTGACTCCTGGTATGTAGATGCCTTTTCTAATAGAAAAATTCTGTACTTGGATAAAGTTTTCTATTTAGCATTTCTATTACACTAAGAAGCTCTTATATAATTTCTAAGAGGTTAGACTTCCGGATTTAAGCTGAGGGTTTCCTTCCCCTAGTTTAATGTGTCATCCAGGCCAGAGTTATAAACACTAATCTGGGTGTTTCTGTGGAAGTAGATGTGGTTTGTAGATGTGATTAACATCTGCAATCAGTTGACTTGAAGTAAAGAAAATTATCTCAATTGCATGGTAAGACCTCAACCAATCAGTAGAAAGGCCTTCTTAAGAGGAAAACCGAGGTTTTCCAGAAGAAGAAGAAGAAGGAGAAGGAGGGGGAGGGGGGGGAAGAAGAGGGGGAGGAAGAAGGGAAGGGGAGGAGGGGGAAGGGGAGGGGAGGAGGGGAAGAGAAATTCTGCCTGGGCTCCTGCCCGAGTCTCCAGTCTGCACGAAGACCTAAGTCTTGCTAGCCCCCCCAACTCTGGAAAACCCTCACTGATAGAGGGGTAAAGAAAAACATGAGCCAGCGGTTCATGGGGGATATTACCAAATGTTTTAGGTAAGGTAACACTAGCTGCTAAAACTGGTGTATCGGGAATCTCTGCAGCTTAGCTCATTAGAAGATTATTTCTCACTCACATAATGAAAACCAGTAGGTAGGGGTGGAGGAGAGAGCCCCCACAGAGTATAGCAGGGCTTGAGACTGCGTGGCCTTCAAAGTCACCTGGACATCAACATCCGGCCAGGAGATAGGGGAAGAAAGAAAATGGAAGATCGTGTGAAAGGTTTTATAAGCTAGGATCACTTCTATACATATTCCACCGGCCAGGACTTTGTCATATGGCCATACCTATATGAAAGGAAACACGAGCTAGTGGTTTCCCAGAAGAAACTGAAAATGTGCTGGACAAACAGCCACTCTCTGTCTCACAAAATCTTTGTCAGAGAAGCTTCTTGGAAAACACCATGTATTCTTGGTAGGACCACCCTGTTTGTTAGAAGTTTTGTGACTCACTTGTTAAGTATTGTGGTGTTGATACAGGAACAAAAATAGAAAATGGGCAAAAAATTAAACACACACACACACACACACACACACCCAGAATGAGATGGCACAGAAAGCAAAGTGTGAGGCAGGAGACAATTTAAAACAGCAATTAGAGTCTAATTAAACCCGGGGTTTGGTATCATTATCAGAAGTGAGGACATAGCTAATTATGCTGAAAGCAAGTTTCAGTTCAGACTATAGTCATTCAATAAGGGAATCTTTTCTTCCCAGCAGAAAACACTAACTTTGAAAGGCACTTAAAAGATTCTCAATAATGGATGGTATGTATATGTGTGCATTTTAATCTCTTTATCCATATTGTCCATGTGGTATTTAGTCTTTGTACTTAAATCAACAGTAATTGTTTGTGGTAGCATGAGAAATTTTTGCCACATTGATTTTCCATAGCACTGAAATGTCACATTAGCTTGAAGTGAAAAGCTAATAGGATGTGAATAATGATAATAATAATCAGAATGATAATAGAATCATACACCTGAATGTACATTAAAATCCTCTATTGCGTGTCAGGGCTCTGGTGACATTTCAAACCCAGGAGAAGAGAGAAAATGGTTTATTAACACCGTACCCTCTGGAATCCCACTGCAACCTTGGCCACACATTTTGGCACAGATGACAATTTGCAGAATGAATGAATGAATGAGGACCAACCTACTCTGTGTTCCCCCTCAATTTTACTCAGTTTCCAGGTACAGTTCATTAAGGTTCAATCTTCCACATTCCTGTCTAGGCCACACACCTACACTTATAAAAGTAAGTAAGTCTCAAAATAGGCATTTGGAATTTGTCATATGCATCGGGTCATTAAGTAACTGCACTCAAGTTAGATATAGCTTGGAATCCCAGGGAGGCCAGTTATCACCCAGACACCTCAGAACATTCACTGAGTCTCAAACATTTGCCCAAGGACATTGGCTTATGCTACTAATGTTAAAAAATGAAAATGAAAGGAAGATTCACTGATCCTTTGAGTCTGCAGTAAGTAACACAGTAAGTAACAGTATCTTACTTCACCTTTTAGGGACTCTAACCCCCTGCTGGTAATTACAGATTCATAAGTATAAGCAAATGAATCTATTATTTTATTATGCCAGAAAGTTGCTTCAGAACCCAGACCGCCCCCCCCCTCACCACCAGATTCTGTTTAATTCCATGGTGATACCCTGCCATGGAATTCTAAACTTTTATTTTATAGCACTTTGCACTGATGATTATTTAACAGATTTTTTTAAGTAGTTGCTTAATATCTGCCTTCCCATCTAGACTGTATAGCAGGAAGCTTCCTTTTGCCATTCAGTTCTGTGTCCCCAGGACCCAGAAGACGACTAAAGACAGAGTGGCACTCAATCAGTGAATGTTCCATGACTGACCTGAGAATGCTTCATTCCTCCCTATGCCAGGGTTTACAACACTTTTACTTTCCAGATTGAATTTTACCTTACTATTACATTCCAGAATGTGCAACTGCCTATCTCCAAAATACCTTTCTCAGCATCCATCCAATTGATCTCATAAGTCTTGACTATAATTTGTTCAGACCACACTGGTCTTCTTCTTCTTCTTTTTTTTTTTTTTTAGGCAGATCAAAGGATTTATTAATCCGTAAGGGATACTGACACTATTTTATTTATTTATTTTTATGTAGTGTTCCATGATTCATTGTTTGCGTATAACACCAGTGCTCCATTCAATACGTGCCCTCTGTAATACCCATCACCAGGCTAATCCATCCCCCCACCCCCCTCCCCTCTAGAACCCTCAGTTTGTTTCTCAGAGTCTATAGTCTCTCATGGTTCGTCTCCCGCTCCGATTTCCCCCCCTTCATTTTTCCCTTCCTACTATCTTCTTTTTTTTTTTTTAATATATAATGTATTATTTGTTTCAGAGGTACAGGTCTGTGATACATCAGTCTTACACATTTCACAGCACTCACCATAGCACATACCCTCCCCAAGGTCTATCACCCAGCCACCCCATCCCTCCCCCCCCCCCCACCCTCCCCACCCCCACTACTCCAGCAACCCTCAGTTTGTTTCCTGAGATTAGGAATTCTTCATATCACCACACTGGTCTTCTTAAGTTCTTCACCCACATGGTTCATTATTACCTACAAGCCCTCACTCATGTTATCAAGCTTGCTAGGGACTTATAATGGTGACATTCTAAACTTTTCCATCTACTTCTGTTGATTACAGCTGTTCCTAAAGATTTCTGGGCATTGCAAGGAGACAATAATGAGATGCTCCTAAAATATTTTTTAGGAGAAAGGAAGTATAACTTCTCAGAGGGAATCTATAAAACCAACCCAAGATGCATCACAGTAGTGATACACAATTACCTTAAATGGAAAGAAAAATTCCCAGACTAAATGAAGACTTGATGCTAATCAAACCAAAGGTGTTGACTATATATAAAATGTCACACATTTGAAAATAAATTCTTAGCCATGTTTTATAAATACGGATTCAAATTCTGATCAAAAGGAAGGGTTCTAAATTAGTATCTTAGTTCTCAGGGACAGTATACCACAGAAAACTATTATAACATTCGATTGTCCAGTCTTATAACTAATTTTTATTATGAATCTATATTCATCAAGCTAGCTTCTGATTATTATTTTCCAACAAGGTGACCTTATTTATCCAAAAGATTAACTAATCAACTTCATTTTGGTATACATTCATTAGTTATTTATAACTAATGTGAGCTTATTCAGCATGAATGAGTCTTTGTGAAACAACCCAACTCAGCTGTACTGATAAGTTCAAGTTTCTGGATGTGCAAAGCTGAGGAACCTTGGTGTATTATTGCATTACCCAGGGTTCCAGAGAAACAGAACCAATAGAATATAGAGACAGATAATGTCATATCTAATTCCTTAGATCTATGTACCTATATCTATCTATCTATAAACATATCTTGAAAGAGATTTATTATAAGATATTGGCTCACATGATTATGGCATCTGATAAATCCTACAATCTTCTATCTACAAGCTGGAGACCCAGGGAAGCTGGTGGTATAGTTCAAAGGCCTGAGAGCTGGCGAGCCAATGGTAAAGACTCCAGTCAGAATCTGAAGGCCTGGGAACAGGGTCCCTGAGGGCAGGAGAAAACTGATGTTTCAGCTCAAGGAGACAGGCAGACAGCAGCTTTGACCTTCCTCTGCCTTTTTGTTCTATTGAGGCCTTCAGTGGATTTGATGATGTTCACCCACACTGGTGAGGACAACCTGCTCTACTCAGTCCAACAATTCAAATGCTAATCTCTTCTAGAAACACCCTCACAGACATACCCAGAAATAATGTTTAATCAGCTATCTGGGCATCCTGTGGGACAGTCAAGTTGCCACATAAATTAATCATCACACTTAGAGAGGCTTCTTCTATCTCCTAAGACTTCTACTTCTAAGGTAATATCTGCCTAACAGATTGCATGAAGACCAGTCAAGCAACTTTCCCTGGAAATATTCCAACACCTCAGTCACTACATTATCCTTCTATCAGAAGTATTTAAGATTCATCTCTCCCCCTGAAGTTCTTTGTGACTGACCTAGTCCATCCCACATGTACCTTATTTCGTGACTCATCACCATTTGGGGCTAGAACATTGTTTGTATATACCAGCAAAAGAGTATGATTTGTTGTCATATAATGATGATCATTTTTAGGATTATGTAATAGCAACATGGCATACATATTCATTAAGTATAAACTCTAATTATTTTCTATTACCATGCACTATAATCACCATGATTTATAATCTCTCTGGAAATTACCAAAATGGAATATGTTCCCCCTTCAAGGATTTCACAGGTCAGAGATGATTCTGAAATCCTGAAATCATCTCTTTTATATGACGAGCCCTTTGCGAGTTAAGGGAGACCCCAGACCACAGGCAAAGCTCTGTGGGAACCAGTGGACTCCAGTGACACGTTTGGTAATGGCACTAAGCAGAAAAGCAAAGCAAACAGGCAAGCTAATCCCCAATGTCATAAGGCAATTATATATGCTAATTACCAAATAATGTATGCAAATGCTCAAATATATGTGAGTGTGATGATTATCTATTACATACTGAAAATCGCTTCCTTTCTACAGAATTCTCTTCTCCCCAGGGTATTTCCAGCAGATACATGGTGCCGACACCTACTACTGACCAAACAGAAGATCACCTCAAATTGGCTTTAAAATCCAAGACAAGGTCAGAAATCACTGGCCACTTGAGTGCTATGTACTTCAGTGCAACAATCAGTCAGGTATCATGTGTTACAAATTCCCTAGTCAAAGGCTGGATACTCTTAATTGAATAGTTTTGATCAAGCAGTAAAAGTAATACTTCAGGTAAAAAGGAGTTGAATTCTGATTTATCTTTAAGGATCTTTTTCCTCTCACCTGTCTCTTCTTTGAACCAGCTGTGAACCCTCAGCCGGCAGTGTATCCTGTCCAATTTCCTGGAGCCTCTGTATCTTTATCTGTAAAATAGGAATGATTCCATCTACTTGATATGTCTTAAAACAAATTATTGAGAGAAATCATACAGAATAGTGGATGTTATGAGTGTTCTAAAGCACATAACACATAATGATGTAAAGACACATAACAATGAAGTCTTACACAAATTTAGATTACCAATTTATACTCTGTATATAAACATAGAACTTCGAACCCAGAAAATTGATGAAAAAAGACCCAGTTCAATTGAGATTTTGAATTAATTGTTTTCATTTTTTTCCTTCTTTAGCTCTGAGGAGAGATGAAAATATTGTATGATGAAATGAAAATAAAAACAGGGATGAGAAAAAGTGAACACTATAATCTAAAGAAAATGGATTTAGACTATGAGTTAGAACTGCCTCTGGTTCCAATTCCCCTGTGTGACTCTTTGGCCTCATTTTTCTCCACTTTCAAATACATATTTCTTACTTCGCTGATGAAGTTACTATGTGAGAAACTTAGGTTATCTACTTAATCTCTAGAGTATTGACAGGGGATGAAAGACCAAGGGAAATTTCATTTTTAAAGGAGAAATGAAGAGATGATACAGAGAATAGAAGACAAATTAGTTATCAGATGCACCATCCATTTAGAAAAGTCCTTAGAATTTATATATGGCATCTTATATAATTTTCATAAACACCTGTGAAGTGGGTAGAATTCTCTTTCCTTAAGGAAAAAGAAATTGAAGTTTAGAAAGTTTACACAAAACCAAGGACACACAGAACTAATAAATGGTGGCCTCGTATGGAATAATTCTTACTTCACAGTGCTCTCACATGGATGGCAATCAGAATCTTTAAGTTATGTCATTTTTAAAGTTAAAATAAACCCAGGGTTAAAACACACATAATTCATTGAGCACAGAAGGATTAAAGCACCAAAAGTCCTAGTCATCTTTTCCAAAATCAAAAGAAGTTGGTAATGCTTGAGTGTGTGTGTGTGTGTGTGTATAAGAACAGATAAGCAAGAGCAAAAAAACATTTTCATTTTCATGGCAACTGGATTATCACCTAAATATGATGGTTTACAAATGCCTCTGCCCAGAAACAGGAAAGTGGACCCAAAAACTTACTGGTTTAAGTTAGTAAAGCATTGCCTAGAGCCGGACCTCTTCTTGACTTTGAATCTTATGTGTACTACTTAACAGCTGTGACAAGCAAGTTATTTAATCCCTCTGTGCCTCAGTTTCTCTTCCCTAAAGTTAAAAAAAAAATCTACCTACTCATTGTAGGTATTAAAATAATATGACACAAAGTTCTTAAAATATGCCCAGCACACATTAAGTATTCAAAAAAAAAAAAAAAAACATTTAGTGCAAAGGAGAAGTTTAATGACCCCTCAAAGGTACCCAACATAGACAGGTAGGCAAACTAGCTTCAGGAGGGATCACAGCTATACGTGATCAGGCAATAAAGGAGTTGTTTCTTATTGGATTGAGATGAAAAGATATCAGTTTGTTGTTTTTGTTTTGTTTTGTTTTTAAACTGCTATAGAGTTTTTCTTCTGTTACCTACCATAGACGCTTTGAAATATTCTTCTACCTATAATCCACTCTATTAAGAGTGGATTTTACTTTAGACAAGTGTAAAGAGACAACTTTACTTTGTCTCCTCTTCCTCTGGTTCTTTGAGTCCTCATTAGTTCACATTTATCAGAGGGTTAGAAACAAAGTAGCTAAAACAGAAAGGAAAGTGTCTTAGAGAAACCTATGTAAGACCTCTCTTAACTCAGATATCAGGGTTTAGTTGATAATTATAGATTATAATTTATTTCTGTTATTAGTATTTGATAGTGATACCAGTTTTTTACAACTTACAGTGGTAATCATATACATTGTTTCCACCCTTTTCAACAAACATGGGACAGGACACAGGAGAGATTTTAGTCATTTTTTCCAATCTAAAGGAAATGAACCTTTGGTGGCAGAATTTTAGGCTTAATAACAAGGAATGAAAGAGTCAACTCTAGGATGTAAGGTACATGGAAGTTTTCATTTATTTATCTGTCAATAAGAGGTATTAACTCCTTTTCTGCTTCTGCTGTCTACAAACTACATGAGTGGGGAAGAAAAGCAACTGATTGGAAATTGGTCTCTTCAGATAATTATCAATCCCAAACTTTTCCCTTGTGCTTGAAGTGGTCTCATTTTAGGTAGTTAGCCCTGGGTAACTTCAGTTAGCCTTGGGTCTCATTAGTATCTTTGACACTCCAATTGTCCACTACCAGAAATTTCCGAAGACTTGCCAGCAGAAGTGTGTGTGCTTATGTTACGGAGATGGCAAATGGAGGGAATGGCCCTGAACGCTTCCCCCTCTCCCTGCAGAAGACAATGTCTGCTCTTGAGATTCACTACCCAGGCTAGTGGGCAAGCTTGTTGTCTGCTTCTCCGTCTTCCTCACCCCCAATTCCTCGTGTAGCATTAGCTGGCTTCTGACTCTCTCTAAGCTGCTGGCAAAAAATGCTGGAATCTTCTGGAACACATATTTGGATTATTTAGGGGTTCATGGAAGCTCCTCTTGGAGTAGATCCCTAACTTTAGTTATTTGTACCTTCCCTCCCTCTCTCTGTCCCTCCCCACCCAGCCCTAATGCATTTATCACCACTTACTGGCAATGCCAGGAAAGTCTACCAATTTAGTGTCCCAGAAACTTTTGGACAAGGGGATGAATCTCCTCCAGAGCTGAGGCACAGGTCAGATCTAATACCTCTACCCCTTTACTTACTATATACCACCCATATAGAGGGATGAATGCTCCAAAATGTTTTCCTTTCTCTAAGAAAATAACTTCTTCCTTTGACTTTTTGCTAATTGTTTTCACCCTTTTGTTTGCAGCAATTGCCAAATTCATTTGGCTTAACTGCAACTTGCAGACAGAGAGACACCATGAATCAGTCTCTCTCTGATAGGAAATTTCCCCTTTTTTAATCCCCTACTGTATAGTTAATGGGTGGGACCAGCTAATCCTTCACAAAGCAGGAAAAGTTCTCCACCATCCCTCTGCCTCTAATATATATCCTAATAATGTATCTATCTATCCAAATGTTTCTCTTTACCCAACCATCGGACTATCTTTTCTTCATTTCATTTTAAATATTTCACTTTTCCATTTGTTGTACTGCATGCAATATAGGGCTCCCAGCCTCAGTCTGAAAGCTCAGTACATTGTCTTCTCATAAAATTGTATCCAGGACAAATCATTTCTGAAGTTTTGAAATTTCTGCTTTCAATTCAAAGCTAGTGATTTAAAGACAATGGTCACTGCCAGATTTCAAATCTTCTCAACACCCTCCCCATGAAACTCATAACAATGAAAATAATATGCATTTACCATTACCACAAGATAAAAAGTAGCACCACCTTCAAATTAACTGTAAGTAGATTTAAAAATTCCAACAGGGTTCCTGCCCATTACTATAAGCTTGTAAATGTGGAGAATGGGATAGAAGAGGCTTAAGGAATTTAATGAAGAAGAGTACGAAGGACACAGAAAAAGCACAGACAAATCGCCTGAGAAAGTGAAAGTCCAATATTAAATGCCAATATAGTGAACACAGGTCAGAACTTGATGGTTCACAGCACTGGCTGCAGCCAAGGAACTTGGCAGTGGTATTGCTTTGGAGGGAGATTCAGATATATGGAGGATGGACAGAACCGCTTAGCAATGCAGCAGTGAAAGAAAATAAGGAAAAAAGGGGGGAGGGGGAACTAAGGATTGTACGAACAAAAGAAAAGTAAGGCTCATCATCCCCTCCTTCCTACCACCATGCCAGCCCCATTCATAGAAGGAGCTGCACAGAAGAGGACAAAAGAAAATAGAATTCTTTCGCTCAACATAATACCCTGGAGTGGGGGGTTGGGGTGGGAGGGATGGGGTGACTGGGTGATAGACACTGGGGAGGGTATGTGCTCTGGTAAGCGCTGTGAATTGTGCAAGACTGTTGAATCTCAAATCTGTGCCTCTGAAACAAATAATACAATATATGTTAAGAAAAAAAAAGAAGAAGAAGAAGGTAGCGGGAGGGGAAGAATGAAGCGGGGGAAATCGGAGGGGTAGACGAACCATGAGAGACGATGGACTCTGAAAAACAAACTGAGGGTTCTAGAGGGGAGGGGGATGGGAGGATGGGTTAGCCTGGTGGTGGGTATTGAGGAGGGCACGTTCTGCATGGAGCACTGGGTGTTATGCACAAACAATGAATCATGGAACACTTCATCTAAAACTAATGATGTAATGTATGGGGATTAACATAAGAATAAAAAAAAAGAAAATAGAATTCTTGAACTAGGAACAATGTTTTAAAAAATTAAAAAATAAACAAAAATAAACAAAAAATGAATAGAAATAGCAAAAAATCTGACTATATTCATACAAAGCTACAGAAATAAAAATAGAAAAGATGAATCAAAGCATTTCAGCTGGCAAAATTTCTCTCTTCCTTCCAAAAAGACAACCTTGAAGCTGAGAAAACTGTAACACTACACTCAAAAATGAATTTAAAATCCTCAAATAAACATTTGGAAATGTGAGGACAAAACCTGGAGTTGGAAATACATGAACACCAAGTGGATGTGGGGCAGCAGGAACTTTCATTCATTGCTGGTGGGAATGCAAAATAGCACAGCTACTTTGGAAGACAGTTTGCAGGTTTCTTCCAAAACTAAACATACAAAGTTAGACTTATTATACAATTCAACCATCACACTCAGGTATTTACCCAAAGGAGCTAAACACCTATGTTGACACAAAAACCTTAACAAGAATATTTATAGCAGTTTTATTCAAAATTGCCAAAATTTGTAAGTATTCAAAATGCCCTTCAATAGGTATCGCTAAAATGGAATATTTTTCAGCAATAAAAACAAATGAACTATCATGTCACAAAAATACATGGAGGAGGGCCTTAAACACATACTGCTCAATGAACAAAGCCAATCTGAAAAGGCTACATAATGTATGATCCCATCTATGTGAAATTCCGGGAGATGCAAAACTATGGAGACAGTAAAAATAACAGTGGTTACCTATTTTTCAGGGAGTGGGGTGGGAGAATAATAGGTGGATAGTTAGGTTTTAGGGCAATGAAACCGTTCTGCATGATGATATAATGGTAGATACATGACATTATTCATTTATCAAAACTCACAGAACTGTATAACACAAAGAGTAAACCCAAATGTAATCTATGGACTGTAGTTAATAATAATGTATCAATATCAGCTCATCAATTTTAACAAATGTTCCACAATAACACAGCATGTTAAAAATAGGGGAAACCCATGGGAAGGGGAGGGCATCTATAGGAATCCTCTACACTTTCCGCCTAATTTTTGTATAGACCTAAAATTACTCTAAAAATTGAAGTTTATTAAAAACATAGGCAATTATCTGAACAGATGTCTCACCAAAGAAGATATACAGATAGAAAATAAGCATATTAAAAGATGCTCAACCTCATTTGTCACTAGAGAGTTACAAATTAAAACAATATTTACATACCATGATACACCTATTAAAAAGGCTAAAATCCAGAAAACTGGCAATACCAATTCTGGAGAAGTTGTGGAGCAATAGGAACTCTCATTCATTGCTGGTGGGACCGTAAAATGGCACAGCTAGTTAGGAAGACAGTCTGGTAATTTATTGCCAAGCTAAATATAGTCTTACCATATCACCCAGCAATCTCACTCCTAGGTATTTACCCAATTTATTTTAAAAGCTTATGTCTATGTAAAAACCTGCATGTGAATATTTGTCATAACTATTCATAATGCCCTAACTGGAAGCAACCAAGATACCCTTTAATAAGTGAATGAATTAACAAACGGGTATATCCATATAATGTAATAGTATTCATTGATAAAAAGAAATGAGCTATCAAGCTCCAAAAGATGTTGATGAAGCTTAAACGTACATGCCTAAGGAAGTCAGTCTGAAAAGGCTACCTATTATATAATTCCAATTATATGATATTCTAAAAAAGGCGAAACTATGAAAACAGTAAAAAGATCACTGTTGCTGGTGGGCTGCAACCTTGGGAGTTTCCCAGGTGGAATCTGAACCTAACGTCAGTACACAGAAGGCAAGAAGGGAAGAAAGAAAGAGGCAGGCCATGCCAGACTGGTAGGTGGCAGGTTTAGTAAGCAAGGGGACTTACATTTGAGGCTTGTCTGGAGCAGCTGCAAGTTGAGCAGATCTCCCCAGCTGCCTGCTAGAATCTTAAAAGTTTATATAGAGACCTTAACTGTGTTCAGGCACATATTCAGTCCAGATGGTCTCAACATCCTACTCTCTCAAGGCTGCATCCTTGAAACAGCTCCAGCTGTGGAATGGTAGGTGGAACACACATTCCAAGGATAGGGGTGAGGGTGAGCTCATGGTTCAACTGGGGGTTATATCCTCTTGATGACTTCCTCCAACAGTTGCCAGAAGTCCAGGAGAAGGAAGGAAGATTTAATAGATCAAACACAGGGTGTATTTATATAATGGAGAAACTATTCCGTGCGATACTGTAATGGTAGATACATGCCATTATGCACTTGTCAAAACCCATAGAACTTTACAGCACAAAGATTGAACCTTAATACACATAAATTAATTTTTTAAAAAAAAAATTAGGACACCTCAGGATCACTGGATGAAATGGAGCATGGTGCAAAGTAATTTAACCATATTAAAAATATACAAAACAACTTTAGTGTTGGGAGTGGATGGAAGGTGCTGACCTAAGTAACTTTGGAAGTGAGGGGAGCCTGTCACTGTACATAAGCACTACGTTCTGGCTGGCAAAGTTGTTTCCCATGGGGTATGGATTGGCAATCTTCACAGTGCTGTGCATGTATACTAGAACTGAACAATTAAGTAAATGGGTAGCAGATGGTGAAATCCAGATTTCTTGGACGTAAGAGTTTACCCATATGCAAGGGGAGCCTGCTGATAATTGATGAGAGCAAGAAACATCAGTAAGAACTCATGTGTAGCTTAATACAGTGAAGATAGAAGGTTACATAAAAATATTTATAGATATGTGTATATATAGATATATATTCCTTTTGTCATTTGAGATGGCCTAGAGTCAATGACACTCCAGTAGCAACAAGGACACCTAGCACCCTGATTTTGGCTTCTAACATTGTTCTCCCATAAAAGGGACCAGAGCTACTTGGAGAAGTGATTGGTCCAAGGACTGGGGTAAAAATACATGAGTCTGGAGCATGCGGTAGTGTCTGTAAGTAAGTGATTTAGAAAATCCACCCCCCCACAAACAATTTAACGGTGGTGTGTCAAAGGCACACAGGAGCCAAATGAAAGAGCTCCCAATGGCCAAAGCTAAAAAAATTTGAGCAACAACGTAAAGAAGCAATGTACTATAAGCAATAGTATAAAGAAGCAATGGGCTATACCCAGAGTATTAAATAAATATCCATGAGCTCATACTGATATAAATAAATAATGGAATAATTAAATAAATGGAAGAGATGAATGTGTGCATTAGAATTCCAAATAATTTGTAGACTTAATCTGTCCTCCAGGACTGGAATCAAATGCCAAACTTAAGTGTGGGAAGCATAGTGACTTCCTTCTAGAGACTACAGTATGAATGGGGGGGGGAAAAGAACAGCTTCATGGTAGACAAATCTGACAAACACTATCTCAGTGCTCAAGGTCAAAATCAACTGAGAAAACATGTTTATTATATGCACCCTGAAAATGATTTCATGAAAATGGCATTTTATATCCATGGTCTTTCTCCTCAAAAAACTCACAACCCCAGGCTTGCCTTGAAAGAAAAAAAAAAAAAAAAAAAAACAGAGTGTCATTCTACAAAACACCTGAACTACAAAACTATCATTATCAAAAACAATAAAAACATGAGAAACTCTCGTAGTCCAGAGATGCCTAGGAGACATGACAACTAAATGTAATGTAGTATCTTGTCTGGGATCCTGGAATGGGAAAAGGATATTAGGCAAAAACTAAGGAAATCTGAATGAAGTACAAATGTGAGTTAATCATAATGTGTCTGTCAGTATTGATCATTAATTATAATACATATGCCATACCAATGTAAGATACTAGCCATGGGGAAAACTGGATTGCAGTATATGAGATCTCTGTACAATGTTTTCCATTTCTCTATACACTGAAACTTGTAAAAAAAATAGTTGATTTAAATAATGAAAAATACTTAATTTGGAAAATTTAAGCAAACCAGACAACCAACCAAGAGTGAACATTAGATAAACATGTAAAACTGGTCAGAGAGAAAGTGACTGAAATAAATGACAAGCAAAGGAAGTCCAAAATACATAAAACTGATGACATAAGGACAAATGTCAGAACAATAAAACAGAACTAATGCTTAAAATGATAACCCAAGAAAAATTTCTGAAAATAAAACAAGACCTGTATCTACTCATTAAAAATGGTTTACTATATGGGTAAAAATGACTCAGAATGATCAATTCTGAAACGTAAACTATTAAACTGTTAGATTTTTAAAAGTAGAAAAAAAAAATCCTCATGACTCAGAAGGAGGAAAGGAGGAGGAGGAGAAACAAGGCAACAGAATTAGACTGATACCAGATTTAAAATAAAATATATAAAGACAATTTGCAATTTTAAAAAAAGGGGAAACCAAAGATATTATGTCATGCTCATCTTTTCTTTAACTATCACAGCTATAGGAAATAATTTTGAAGATGAAATCAAAACTAAAGAAAGAATCTGCTTCAAATCTGTGGTCACCGATCAGAGGTGTGGCTTCAATTTTATAGAAAAATCTGGTTATGCTATACATATTTCTATTCTAAAACCAGCGCTGAACTTATTGGAATTCTCTACAAACTGACCTGGACAATTAATTTAAAATTCAGCCTTGTCAATGGATGCAGGAAGTTGTTCTTTGTCCTGAGAGGAAAATTACCAACACACCATATCAAGGCTAATTGGCACTGATTTAAGTCTGCTTGGGAGAGAAAGTGCTGTAGGTTGGTTAAAAGGACGGGCCTTGGGGTAAAAACAATAACAAAAATTCTTCCATGTTAGTGTTTTTTCTGCTGCTTATTAATTGTGTGACCTAAAAAAGTTACTTGATGTTTCCATACATCAGTGCTCAACTATATAAAGGAGATAATTAAGTCTGCCTTAGAATTTAGTTAAAAAATTAAATGTGGCCATTGGGAGCTCCTATGGGGTTGGTTTGTGTGTTCTTTCAATAAGCCCCAAACTTTTTTTTTGACACTTCCTACTCAGACTTATCTTGTATTTTCTACTATTAACTACTACTTCTCCAAAGGTTCTTAATTCCTTGTATTGGAAAATTGTGTTTAGAAACCAAGAATTAGGAGCTAGATATACTCTTTGGTACTGGGGTTACATTGAATCTAGGCCCTCTCAATGGAAACAGTTAGGAAATATATATGCATTTACTAAATCACATATACACATGCATTAATATCAGAGAAGAGGGGCACCTGGGTGGCTCAGTCGTTAAGCGTCTGCCTTCGGCTCAGGTCATGATCCCAGGATCCTGGGATCGAGCCCCACGTCTGGCTCCCTGCTCAGCCAGGATCCTGCTTCTCCCTCTCCCACTCCCCCTGCTTGTATTCTCTCGCACTGTGTCTCTCTGTGTCAAATAAGTAAATAAAATCTTTAAAAAAAAATATCAGAGAAGAAATGATGTGAACTACAACAAATCATGACAATACTGAATTATAATTCATAAGTTAAAAATAACTATTTTTCCTGAGCCTATACTGACTTAATAAATAACTAAATAAATGGGAGGAGAAGCAGCACAGTTGAATTCCAATTAATACATGTAAAGGAAAGAGGGAGGTAGAAAATAAACATCACACCACAGTAATAATCGCTGCAGACAAGATCCATGAAGGATGCTAAAATTAGTAGATACAAGTTTGAAGAGAAACTGGATGAGCATAGCCTCAAAGTATCTCCCTTGCGGTATTTCTTCCTATAAAGAGAAGAGATACTAACCTTACAATGGAGAGACCTACCAGAACCACCTTTATGAAGTGACTAAGCTCAGTATCACCAGTAACAACCCATAACAACATCATGAACCCCATGACAGCAAGCACCAAGAAGGATAGAGAAGCATTTCAGCAGTATTTTTGCCAAAAATGCCTATCTGCAGCCTGCCCAGTAAGGAGAAAATGAAAAAGAAAAACCCAGATTGAGGGACATTTGATAAATCAACTGACCAATATTCCTCAAAAAGTGTTAAGGTTGTAAAAACCAAGGAAAGACTAACAAATATTACAAACTATAAGAGGTTAAGAAAAAATAAAAAATTAAATTCAATTTGGGATCCTAGATAAGACTCTGGAATAGAAAAAGGATACCAGTGGAAAAACTGGTGAAATACATATAAATTTTATAATTTAGTTAAAAGTGTTGTACAGGGTTGATTTCTTGATCTTGATGATTGTGCTAAAATCACATAACATTAATATTAAGGGAAGTGAGATAAGGAACAGATGGAAACTATATTTTTGTGACTTTTCTGTAAGGTGAACATTCATTTAAAATTAAAAATTAAGGGGGCACCTGGGTGGCTCAGTCGTTAAGCATCTGCCTTTGGCTCAAGTCATGATCCCAGGGTCCTGGGATTGAACCGCACATCAGGCTCCAGCCCCACATCAGGCTCCCTGCTCAGCAGGAAGCCTGCTTCTCCCTCTCCCACTCTCTCTGTTTGTGTTCCTGCTCTTGCTATCTCTCTCTCTGTCAAATAAATAAATAAAATCTTTTTAAAAAATTAAATTAAATTAAAAATTAAGAAAATAAAAAAGCAAGTATCTTAGTCAAAAAAGTGTACTATGACAGTATATGTAAATGTGTATACAAAAATTAAATATGAGTGTATATGGCAGTACCTGGCATAACTACACACAAAAAAATTTTGTGAACATCATCATCATCATCATCAGTATTATTAATATAATAAGATGATGTGAGATACTACATATAATTTTTTTGTTGTTTACCCAGGTTGACAACAAAAGCTCATAGGTGAGGATAAAGGTGGTAAGTTTACCACATTCTAAGTTCAGACCTGCTAGCTCTGGGGCCAACCACTTCCGCTCATGTCTTTCAGAGAAGCAACATTTCAGCAGACCTAGTTACCCCCTCCCCTTACCCCAAGATGGCTTTAAAAAGAATGGGAGGGCAGAGAAGTTTATTGGTTTTGAATAATGCAATATTCATGGAGAAATTCTACCTCGTTTCTTTACATCCCAGTTGGGGCAGAAAGAAATCATGTGACTAGTTCTGATTCTCAAAGCCAAGGGAATCATTTGTCAAATTTGCCTGGAAAGAGGAGCGTTATGGGTTTAATCATGTCCTCAAAAAAGATATTTTGAAGTCCTAACCCTGAGTACCTCAGAATGTGATCTTATCTGGAGGTAAAAATAATAGATGCAATTAGTTAAGTTTGATAAGATTATACTGAAGTAGGCTGCCAAAATCCAGTAAGTCCTTGTAAGAAGATGTTGTGGGGACAGGGAGAATGCCACGTGACCGTGGAGGCAGAGATTGGAGTGTTGCAAGACAAAGCATGCCAGGGAGAAATGGCTACCATCAGAGGTTAGGTCAAGGCAGAGAAGGATTCTATTCAGAGTCCCAGAGGGAGTGTGGTCCTGGCAACACCGTGATTTTGGACTTCTAGCCTTAATTAAGAACTGTGAGAGAATAGATTTCTGTTGCTTTAAGTCAAGCAATTTGTGGTACTTTGTTATGGTAGCCCTAGGAAACTAATGCAAGGGGAGAGTGGCAGATATCTCGGCTACTGGTCAGACTCACCCGCCCAATGCTTCCAGAGCAGGGCAAAGACTTGAGGAGGAATGGCATGGCGGGATGGACACGTGTAGAGGATGGATCCTAGTAGAGTCTGCAGGTATCACAGGTGAGACCACAGTGAGTAGGTGAGATTGGGCCCCAGTCTTTTAGAAGTAGGACGAGGAAATATGCACAGCAAAGGAAGATGATGTGACACCCTCAGTGTGATTCAGGGGCTGAGCCTCAGTATCCAGTGGGGCTGCTTGGATTTGTGCCCCCATCAGCATGAAGGCTATTGAAACCACCAGCAGTCTAGGGCACCTGGGTGGCTCAGTCAGTTAAAAGTCCAACTCTTCATTTTGGCTCAGGTCATAATCTTAGTGTTGTGAAATCGAGCCCTGAGGCAGGCTCCATGCTCAGTGTGGAGTCTGCTTGTCTCTCTCACCCCACCCCCTCTGACACACCCTCTGTCTCTGTCTCTCTCTCTCTAAAATAAATAAATAAATAAAATCTTTTTTAAAACCCACCAGCAGTCCACATCAACCTCAGAATCAACAAGGCAGGAAAGTAGTCCAAAGCTGTCCAGGAAAAAAAAACCCAAATTACATATTCTCCCCACCCTTTCCTCTCACCCAATTCCCTAAGAGGTTCCCATCATGAAGGGAGGGATGTGTAAAGAAGAACAGACCCCCATACCTCAACCCCACCAGCTTACTCAAGTTGTTTCATTGCAACAGCATGTTGGGGAGCTGGTGCAGAGTAGGAAAGGAATAGGAGAGCTTTCTTTTGGATATGGATTTGAAGTTGTATAATTAAAAGGTCTGAACCTTAAGAACTAAAATAAAATTATTTGAAAAACGTAAAAAAAGACTAAAATGTTATGAAATTAGATCTCATGAAAGTCACCTGCTCCTCTGTGGGAAAGAGGATCAATTGAGCATTATTGGGAATTCTCAATAGAAACAATAAGACTGTTTTACGTGTACACCCCAATGAGCCAAGACTCTTAACTAAACTGTAATTATAATATGTTAATAATAATAATAAAACAATAACATAAAATATTAATAATCACATCTTTTCATCTCATCAGCAAAATGTTCCTTTTCTGTAAAAGAAGGTTTCCTTTCCTGTTTATCTGAGGGCAAAGCTGCTTTTGATCATAACTTAGAACAAAGAGTTATCGATAAGCAAAGTAGGACTCAGTGAATTTGGCAAGGCTTATGGGTTTCTAAATGATGAACATTTTAGTAAGTGAATGGTGGAGGTGGGGAGGTCTCCAGAGAGTCTTGTGCCTTGAAATATAATGAGTTTCTTTGGGGAGTAATTCATTAGGAAATGAGAAAGCAAATGCTCTGTCAAGAGGAAGCTTTCGAAACTATTACTCTGTTTTAATCAGCAGGCTTGATTTTCCATTAAGAAACAAGAAAAAATGTTTTCCCTGGCCAGGCAACTCTTTCCACAGGAGACTTTGTTGCTTTTTAATAAGGCAAAGTATTTAGGGGCCCAGAAATTGGTCCACCTCAAGAGGTTTGTAGAATTTCAGAGTCACGAAAATATGAAACATTTTTTAAATTATTATAGAAGAGAAAGTTGCTAACCTTAAGCAAGCAGCAGTGCCTTACATTTTATTTATTTTTTTTTTTTAAAGATTTTATTTATTTTATTTGAGAGAGAGAATGAAAGAGAGCACAAGAGGGGGGAGGGTCAGAGGGAGAAGCGGACTCCTCGCTGAGCAGGGAGCCCGATGCGGGACTCGATCCTGGGACTCCAGGATCATGACCTGAGCCGAAGGCAGTCGCTCAACCAACTGAGCCACCCAGGCGCCCAGTGCCTTACATTTTAGAGCTAGGTGTATGCCCTTGGAAAAACATCTATGCCTCTCTGAGCTTCAATTTTCTCCTCCACAAATGAAAATAACACTTCTCACATAAAATGATCCAAGTACTTAGCAAAAAAGTGCTAATGAATAGCAGAGCCAGGATTTGAACCCCAGTTGGTCTGGCTACAAAACTCTAGTTGTTGTGTTTTGTTGTTTTTTTAAAAAATATTTATTTATTTATTTATTTGAGAGAGAGAGAGGGAAATAGTTGGGGGCAGAGGGAGAGAGAGAGTCCCAAGCAGACTCTACGCTGAGTGCGGAGCCTGACATGGGACTCAATTCCACCACCCTGAGATGACAACCTGAATCAAAACCCAGAGTTAGACATTTAACCAACTGCATCACCCAGGTATCCCACAAAATTCAAGTTCTTAGTCATTATCTTCTTTTGCCCCTATTTCATAGAGAACTGTCACGAAGATCACATATGAATATAAGAATAAACCTATGAAGGGCAATATAAATATAAATTTTAGAGTGCCAAGATAGATCCAGGACTTTACAGTCAGAACTAAAGGCTTTTGGTAGTGATTTAAAGAAGAATGAAAGAGCTCCATTGGAGAACAAAGGATATTTCTTTTGTCCACTGTCCCATCCCTAGTTGCATATCAATAATGCTGTCTTATTATTATGTATTGTCTGAAAGGATGTCACATGACCCAACACCCATCAAAGGAAAGAGCACCTGTGACAACACCTATTGCAAGACTAAGACCTGTAAAGGTGGTGACATCATTATCCTTAAAGGTTTAGCACAAATAAAAAATCCCTACACTTTGGGATGCCTGGATGGCTCAGTCAGTTAAGCGTCTGCCTTTGGCTCAGGTCATGATCCCAGGATCCTGGGATCGAGCCCTGCATCGGGCTCCCTGCTCGGCGGGAAGCCTGCTTCTCCCACTGCCTGCCCCCCTGCTTGTGCGCTCTCTCTGACAAATAAATAAATAAAATCTTAAAAAAAATCCCTATACTTTAAGGAAACTTCTTTATAGATGTTGATTATTTTTAACTTAGCATAGGATGTGAATAATAGAAAAAATATTTTAGATGTTATGACTTGATGTACAAAAGTAATATATACTTTTAGAAAAACGTTATTCAGTTTTTTCTTATCTAATCGGATATATTAATTGAAAATAAATTGCAATTACATCTGATAAAGACTGTCTCCTTTTCTAGACTCTAGTCAGGTTCCTCTAAGTCCTCTAAGCCTAGACTGTGATGTCCGTTGTAGCAAGAGTCTTGCTAAGTCTTAGTTTAGCGAGGATTCCCGCCCCCCAGCCCATCTTCACCCCAATATCTGATTGAATTGCTGATCGTTCATCATCCCCCAGCTGATATTTGATCACCCTGGACTGCCTTAAGCAAGAATCCCGTCAGATCTGTTCAGCAAGGATCCCCTCTCAACCCTGATGTTTTCCCTTAGTGATTTTCCACCCACTGGACCCTATGGCACCACTCTTGCCTAATTCCTTGCTCTACTTCTATTAACCAGATGGGCCATCCTTCTTCCCATGTCAGGGCTTTATGTGTGTAGCTCCCCTCACTTCATCAGTTCCTATTTAACATCCTTCAGATTTCAGCACAGAGGTCACTTCTTTAGAGAAGCATCTTTCTAACACATCAGATTAAATCAGGTCACCTTGTATAAATTCTCAATGTACACCAGACATTAAAAGCACACATCACAGTAATAATATATTTCCACTCCTTTTTTTTGGGGGGGGGGCGGTTCATCCCACTAAAACATGAAGCTCCATGATGTAAATGACATACATGTATACCATTTTTTGCAAATTTCTTTATTCGACTGAAAGTACAACAGCAACAAAAATACTCTAAGACTCAACCCAAAGCCTTTGTCTGTACTGCTCACATTTCTCCACTTCCTGTATCTCCTCCCTTCTCCATATCTTGTCTGCCATTTTTTACATGTCTGCAGCATATCAGGGGACACACTACACATTCCATCTCTAACTCTTTGAACAATAAACTATTCAAGGCAATTATTACTATCCCATTTGATGGGAATGGATAAGCAGACTAAATCCTAGAAGTCCAATCGCTTAAACCACACAGTATAGGATATAGGTGCTGTCGTAGAACTGGGAACCCAGGTCTGCAGAGCTCCCAGGCCAGGACATGTTACCTCTCCACCCTCCACATGGTTGACACTGTCTCATCGATCATCGAGACACCCTCAGAGCATTACTTTGTATGCACCACTTCTTTGGGTGCATGCTTTGTCACTTGCCAGCTATGTTTGTGGGAGATCACAAGATTAAAACTTCCGGCACAGCAGGGAATATATCTTACATTTCATTCATACTTTCCTCCTAAGCCAGAAGGGCTTGTGCCAGAAGCAGAGGCTTGATGCATATGTTACTCAAGAATCACAAATGTGACAGCAGGAAGAAAATTTGGGAAGCTAGTCCAGTCTCTCATTTCAGAAATAAGAAACTTCGTCTCAGATATGCCATCTCTCTAGCCCAGGGACACTGCTAAGTAACTGGTGGAGAACGCAGAAGTCAAAACGCTGAAGTTTAAATTTTCTGTTGTACCATGTTGCACACCTACTCCCTGACTGGTGAGTGAATGAGAAGATAGATAAACTTATCTTTTTAAAATAAATGATGTCACTTCTCACACCATCTAAACTTTTGGGAATGTCTAGTGCTGTGTAGGTGTTCTGTTCCTGATCAATGTCAGAGAGCGTTTTAACCAGGATGGAAAAAAGGAAGAATAAGAGCCACATGCTCTCACTGTTTTTACCCAACATCTTGGCCTGTTATTGTCCATTTGCAGGTCAAAGAGCCTCTGAAATATGGCCCAACGTGACTGTGCTTACCAAGCAATAGAAAAGAAGTTTTCTCTGTCTTGGTGTAAGCCCTTTACCCTCTGGAGTCATCCAAACTTACATCTATGGGTGAAACACTTCTAACAAGTAGACAGACCCTATTGTTTTTACTTCAAGGATAAGTTGTACAGTTTTAAACCCTCTCTATAGCCACAGTTTCATGAAAATCTACGAGACCAAAAAATGCCTACAACTAAAGTAGTGGGTCTCTAGATGGCAGTGGCTACACGTGACACTCAGAGCTTATTCTTGTGCATTGGGTCAGAAGCCTGCACTAAAATCCTGGGCTTCCTCCTACTGCCCCTTCTCAGGGGCCCAAGCATGGCACAGAGTTCAGGCACCACTGGGGCGCAAATCCTGGCATCTGTCATCTGCACTCCTGCGCCACATCCTTCAGATCCAGCAGGGTCACCAGCCTGCAAATGATGGGATTCTTATGACAATTCCTTAATTAGACTGGGATGACTATTTCATTGAGTTACTGGAAGCTTAAGAGTCGAGGAAAGGTAATATGGATTATCTCATTAGAGTAAATAATTTAAGTTCTCAGTGGTACATGATAAAGATATACTAGACTTTCTGATATCCTCTCAGAGAAAGGAATCATTTGATATTTTATGTGTCTTACAATGATTTCATCTAACTAAAGTGAAATATACATACATATTTATATTTCAACAGATATATACACACTATACATTTACTTAGATTAAGATATATGTATATATTCTTTGTGAATATGAAAAATGATAAATAATGTATTTAAGCAATACCACTCATTTGCATGATAAAAAGGGAAAATGAACACTCTAAATGAATATATGGGGAATGTTCTATCTTATAAATAATCAAATTAATGCAATTTAAAACAATAAGATCATATTTCATGGCTATTGCACAGGTGAACTTTTAAAATAAATCACATTTGCCAAAGATAGTGAAGATGTGGTAAAATTTATAAGCTCAAAGAATTTGGGGTACAAACACAATGTGGGTCTATCATTTTGAAAATCAATATATAAATGCACATCAACAGAAATAAAGATATTTCAGTAATCCCATTCTCAAATTATTCTGGAGAAACCATTCATTTAGCTTTTTTCCCCTTTTAGCTAAGATGTTGACTGCAATATTAACTATAATACCTAAAGATGAGAAATAACTAAAATGTCCAACATTATGGTGTGTCCACTCATTGGAATGTTACACAAATATTTTTAAACATTTTTAAAATTTCAACATCATGTCAAGTGTATATGACATAAAATTAAAAGATCAAAGTATGAAATTCTATGTTCATGCTGACTACAATGATGCAAAAATATATCTGCCTAAATTTTTGTGTAAACATAATATCCTTTAATTATTTTAAACAACCGGAACGAGGAATACTTCTTAATTTTTAATATTATGTTATTTTCCCAATTAAAATGGGGAAAAAATTGGATGAGCCAGGGTTTATGGGCAGAAAATAGAATTTTTTTTTTCATTGTAGAGGGTGTGTAAGTAGACATTGAGGACCATAGGTTTAGAAGTCAATAGAACAGTTGAGTTTGTGGATCTCCCTCCCTTGAAAGCTGTGAGACCTTGGAAAAGTAATTTATACTCTCTGAGTGCCAGTTTCCTCCTATGTAAGATGGAGATCATCATTTCTCAAAGCTATGAAGAGTTAGTGAAATAAAGTTATCACTTAACAAAGTTTCTGGTCTCTAATAAATGTTCAACAAACAATAGTTTTGTTTTGTTTTGGGTTTTCATCTGTTGGCAGCAACCATTTTTAGGTGGCAAAAGTATTATCCAGTACGTCTTTTTAATATCAGAATGTCTAAATTAAAAATAAAAACCAAAAGCCTGTCAAGAATATATCTGATAAAACTATTCCATTTTGGATCTTACCAACACGACATATTTTTAAGGCAATTTTTTTTCCTATTTTCTTTCAGGTACTATGAATTTTGAAGTACACAAGGTTATTGCAAGAGAAATGCCTTCATAAAATTAAACTATGTCCATATCTACATTTGAAGAGAAGCACTGAAAAATGACATCAAGTGTTTCACTGTTTTATAGAAATAAAATCTCTGAATAGCTGACTTATTATAAACAACCGTTCTTCTCTTCCCCATCTCCTATCTCACACCTATGTCTGCCTCTATACTCAGTCTCCTGAAAGAGTTAATTTCCCCCTCCTCACTCCCACCCAGTTCCACCAAATGAATGAGCAGTTTACTCCTTTTTTTTTTATTCCCAGTGAGGTCTGGCCTATTGCATGTGGGCACAATGAACATAGGTTCCAAAGGATCCCACTGATCCACATATTATAGAGAGCTTCTAATATAAAAGTCCACGGAGACAGCTTTTAGATTTTCAAATGTCCAGTTTTAACTTGAAAGCTGTGCACATTTGCTCTAGGAAGACATAACAATGGCTCCCCAACATTGTTCTTCTTTTCAATGTCACCACACTTGAAAGGAATTCAGTTTCTTTAGCAACAAAAGTATCCCAAGGACCCAAGGTCCTCAGTGTTCACATCTCAGAAAGACTCCATGTGAGCAAAGCCACTGTAGTTTCTTTTGAACATTTCATTGTTGCCTCTCAGCTGTTTGGATCCGCGTTGGGTGGAGGACAATCTTTCTGACTTGAAACCAGGTGAGACAGAGGAAAAATCTATGAGATTTATCACCGTCCCTTCATGATGTACCTTAACAGCAAAGTGACCCAGACAGTGAAGAAGCATAATGTGTGCATAACAATTTAATGAGATCTTGGAGACTTTGGTCTCCAGTGAGCATTTCATTGGGAAATTTCTTTCCTAGATGGCTTTTATGGGTAAATCTTTCCCTGAATCCCCATGAGAGCTGCAACAGCTTTGAGAAGTGAATGTGAACTCAAATCAGAATTTCCTCCAGTGAAGAACTATGGCAGTAAACAGAAGACTGTTTTTTCGTAAAGGGAATTTCATCTTTTCTTTAGGAAGAATAGGTCAAAATACGTTCTGAGTTACCTCTCTGCAATGAAGAATTCATTTAAAAAGTATGCATAGTCCTGTATGAGCTAATTACTACAACCATTTCAAAAGATGCCTAAAAGAGATTTGTTAAGTGGTTATCCTATCCACCTTTCATTCACTCATTCATTCATTCATTCATTGTGCATATATTTACTGATTGTCTACTATGTGCCAGGTATTATTCTAGTGAACCAAAAACTTTTTTTTTAAAGATTTTATTTATTTATTTGAGAGAGAGAATAAGAGAGAGAGCATGAGACGGGGGAGGGTCAGAGGGAGAAGCAGACTCCCCGCTGCGCAGGGAGCCCCATGCGGGACTCGATCCTGGGACCCTGGGATCATGACCTGAGCTGAAGGCAGTCGCTCAACCCACTGAGCCATCCAGGTACCCCAAAAACTTTTTTAAACAAAACAGGCAAAAATAATCCCTGCCTTTGTGAAGCATTCACTCCAGAAGGAAACAGAAAATAAAGAAAAAGCATAAAAACACACAAATAATATAATATATTAGAATTGCAGGTGTTTGGCAGAAGAACAGTTAAGCCAAGAGGACAACCAGTGCAAAGGCCTTAAGACAAAAGCTTACTTAGTAACAGAACCATAAAACAGCTAGCGAATCTGAAGCAGAGTGGAGGAGGAGGAAAACAGTAGGACCAGAGGTCAGACAGATCAGCAGTGCCCTGAGGTCACTGTTAGGGTTCTGGTTTTCACTCTAAAAAAACTCTTCATTGAGGCCAATGAAGAGTTTGGGGCAGCGGAGCTATGTTATCTGACTTTTATGTTAAAAGGATCACTCCAGGCACAGGGATGGAGTAGTGAGGTGCTGGATCTTCTAGGAAGCCATGCCTGATATTGCCATCTCAAAGGAGTGGCCTCACCACGGCCCTTCTAACACATTCACGAATCTGTTCAGCCACAATGACCGAACATCAGGACTCTTGTAGGAAACGGACATACAGAAATGAGTAGTGTCTTGTCATACTTGGACTCCCCAGCATTCAGAATTTCTTCCTATTTGGGAAAAACTCATGTATAGAAGCCTTTCCATGTGACAGAGGGTCTCCTCTTACCTCCCACAAAGTTCAGTCAAACATGCCATGTGTAAGTAATGGTAGAGACAGTGACATTTATATTCTATGACTCGTGTGAAAAAGAGAAATCTTATTGGCTTCTAGCTGGAACTCAGACCAAACTAACCATCTACTCGGAGGACAAATTATTCCACCTTCCTTCCACTTAAGCTACTTAAGTTAAGCTTAAGTTACCTTAAGGTTACTGATTGCTTCTTTTGTTTTCACCAAACTCAAGCATTATTCTTTCATTTACTCTTTGATTACTTTGGTTTTCAGTATTTTTTCTCCCTTTCCTCCCCTTGCTCATCTCTCAGCAAAATAAGTCAAGGATGAACTGCAAGAAAGGGACTTATGTTCCCAGTTACTTTTCACGTTGACCTGATTTGAGAAAATTATCTCTGGTTCTGAATAACCTTCCTTTGGGGAGACTTGTGGAATTTGTTTTCCTGGGTGTCGGTCTCTGTCTGGTTGTCATCCTTGTGTATAGTTGGTTGCCATTCTACAATGGCATTTACTAAAGTGTGGCAAGTTCTATTTGGTCTTTGGACGTGATGCTAACACTTGGAATGATGATGACAATGATGATGGGTCTGCCGCTGCCTCACACACATTGCTGTCCTGATCTCTTTAGTGTCCTGAGCACTTCTCTATTCCCAAAGGCAACAAGAAAATCTTGACTTCTCTCTCCAAATCTGGCTACGATGTGGGGGACAATATGGGGCCAACCTCAAGTTCATCCACTTAAGGACCTCCCTTGGACACTCCTACTCTATTTTCTCATGGTGCCACATGCAGTGTTTCTGAGTCTTCCAATAATCTTCTGTCCAGGCTCAGAGAATGGAGTGCTTACCCAATGTTTTCAGAATTCCCAGCATCATTCTCTCATGCTGTTTCTTTTCTCCCTCTTCTATGTTTTTCCCTCTCCCTCCCCTTCCCCCCTCCCTCCTTTCCCCTCTCTATTCTTCTTATTGCCTCCTTTTCATAACATCTTTATACCCTTTTCTTTTACCCTTGGTGATTAACATGTAAACCCAGCTATGGGTGTTCCCAGAAAAATCCCTTTCTCTCTCACCAAAGCCAGTTTGCCAGTTTTTGTTTTTATTTTTATCCACACCAAAAGCCCTTGTTCAGTCTCCTTGTGAACTTAGAAACTAGAACCGGAAGTTCAGGTCTGGGTTCTAAGCTGCGCTTGCCCCTTCTCAAAATAATCAACACTCTCGCTGAAGTTGCTGGAGAACCAGCCACAAGCAACCAGGAAAACTAAGATTTCCCAAAAAGTTATTTTCCACATACTAATAAAACTAACAAGAGCTCATACTTAGTGAGACCCTCCTCTATATCAGGTCTATCTATTCCCCAAACGCCTCACCACACTGCTCCTCTACTGAAAAATAAATAGATCGAGGAAGAACCTGTCTTTTCATCCCAGGTTCAGGGAGCATGCCACTCAAACTTGGGCAGATTTTTTAAAAATATAAAACCTCAAGTCCTCCCTTTCAATATTTACTTTATATAATAATGAGAGAATCCAGTTGTTGAATGTTTATTATTAGTTAGCATATTTTCATTAAATTTTTATAATCTGTATACCAAAGCAAGTGCTGCTATGAATATGAAAAATATATAATGATTTAAAAAAAAAAAACTGAGGCTGAGAAGTCTTAAATTTGCCCATCACATGACTAAGGAGTGTTGGAGGCAGCATGATGCCTCAGCCAGTGCCCACATCCTTCTGGAAAGCCACAGCACGGAAGCTTATTAAAAAGTAAAAGCTCTGAGAGGTCAAGTCAGAGGGAAAGTTTCCTGTTTAGCTGTATTTAGCGTTCCCTATGTCTTTGACTCTAGAATGGGAATATCAAGAAAGACTGTAGGTGGGCGGCAAGTTTCTCCTACTGCTCATGGTTGCATGGGGGACAGAAAACAAAGAAAACAAAGTCACAGTGGGTCGATGCTGGACCCACACCAACAGTACAGCAGGCAATCCATTCACCCAGCAAACATTCGCAGAGAGCATACAGTGTCAGTCATTCTACTAAGCACCAGAAACCTAAAAATAGGCAAGGTGCCCTCTTTGTCCCCAAGAAACTCTGCATCAAGTGCTCTCTACTTCTGCTAGAGCAACTGGTTCTCCAACTTAAACAGGAGCTTGTTAAAACACAGATTGCTGAGTCCCACCTCCAGAATTCTGCTCCTGTAGATCTGGGAGTGGTGCCAAAGAATATGCATCTCTAACAAGCCCCCAGGTGATGCTGATGGTACAGGTCCCAGGAGCACACTTCAAAAATGCCTGTTTTTGAACGGAGTATTCAAACACTGGCTGTTTCAAGATCCTGGGGAAATACTTTCTATTAATTCCCACTATTTCCAAAAAAGAAGTTCAAAACCGTAATCTTAACCTATTGACACCTCTATGTCCATGGTAATATAGGAAAAGTCACAATTATTTGTCTTTCAGGTCACAGATGTGCTGGCACATGACATTTATCACAGTCTTTTCACCCTCACAATGAATCAATAATGGATCTGTTGATCAGCCATTGCTCAATTTGAGAGCCTCAGAGAGGTCAGCAGTTGATACAGCACACATAACTATAAGGTGCAAAGGTGGGACTCAAACCTGTCCCTGTTATTCCAGAGATTCAGTATTTTTCATTCTGCTTTACTTGCTGAGACCAGTTCATTTGACGGTGGTGGTGGGAGGTGGCGGCCTATGAGACAAGCGGCTTGTTAAGCGTCAGGAAGCCCCGATAAATAATTGACTAAATTCCTTTTTTTTTTTCTCTCTTTTCTTCCTGCTCATGAGGAAAGCACCTCATGTGTTAAAAGACTGTAGCTCAGACAGTACTGACGGGAGAAAAAAGGTGCTCTCTATTCCCTGGAGCCTGGGAACATCTCCTTCCAACACCTGAGTTGCTTCTGGAATTCAGCTTTCAGCCCCGCCCCCAGCCCTCCCTTGGCCCCAGAGTGGAGGTGAAAGGCCACCAAGACAGCATCACACTGGCTATGGAAAGGACTGTATGTCACCAGCACCACCAGCAGGAGAGCAGGAACATGAACCTCCTTCTGCGCTGCCTACCTCATCCCCCTCCAGTGCTGGTTGTCATGGTGACAAGGGCAATGCGTGCAGGTGCCTTATTGTGACGGAGACATGTGTGACTCAAATGATGGGAAGAATTAAAGGGGATCTGCAGCCGGCCCTGCAGCTCCAGCAGGAGGGCTCTGAATCCTGTGGTGCTCTAAGCAATAGGTAGAGAATTGAGAAGACAGAGGAAGTAGAGGAATTCAAGTTGGGTCTAAGAGGGGGCCCCGCCCCCACCCCACGTGGCTTTGCCTGGATGGATGCTTAGAGAGACATGGTCTGTAGGTGCAGGCCCTGGATTTGTCACTGTTGATGAGAAAAGAGACTTTCCCATCCTCAGAAGCACAGATGTTGTTCTGCTCTCTCCCTTACTCTCCTACCAACTCTTCCTTTTGCAGCAAAAGCACAGGAGTGAGCTAGGGAGCAGAACCCAATTCACACAGTCTTGCTCTATGAAATCAAGGTGACATGGCAAGAAATAGGAAACGGCTTGAAAATTAGCAAGCACATTTTCGAGTGTATGTGTGTTGGGTTTCTTCTTTGAAAATCAGGTTAGGCTTCCTGAAGTATTGAGGAGTTATTTCAATTGGGTCTCGGGGTGATTTGCAAGGTGGTTAAACAGCATCCCACTTTTGCATCCCCCCCACTGATGGCTTCCCAGCAGCTCTCCCGCACACTCAGCTGCCAATCTGCTTGCACCTCACCGTTCCAACTCTACCCTCCTCTCTCCAGCTCTAGCAATGGGAGGAACGTTCATATTAATGGGAGGAGTTAATACATTTCCCAGAAAAGTAAAAAGGAAAACAGAACCACAGAATACTGAGCACAATTAGTGTGCTAGGTGTTTGAAAAACATTTCTCGTTAAATCCAGACAAAGTAGCACTCAGAGGTAAAGGTAACCATCTCCATTTTACAGATCAAAGAGCTTAAAGCAGTATGCCTTAGATCAGAAACAGAACATGGATTCATATTTAGGTCTTTATTGTCACCAAATTTCAGGGTGTTTTTTCCCCTACTACAATGCCACATCACAACGTCCCTCAAAAAAGAAGAAAACACAACTCTCTTCTTTCCTCTGCTAATTTTAACAATTAACTGCTAAGAGTTAGAATCTTTCTGCTTTTTGATGCCATGTCCCAGGACTCTTATCCCAGTCTTTATTATTAATAACCGGTATTTGTTGAATAAATTTTACGATATCCATTTCACAACCCTATCACATAAGAAATATGTTAAAGATTTTTATTCATATTAGTGGTGTACAAATTTGGACTTAAGGAGATTATCTGCCCAAGGTCCCACAGCTCATATAAGTCTTAGCCAGGATGTGACCCCAGGCCCTGTGTGTTCCCAGAGTAGAACACGTACTCTCTATGACATGCTATGAGGCAAAGGTCTTACAAATTTCCTGGGGGTGAAAAAGTAAAAGGAAAGAGATGTTATATCTTTTTCTCCAGTTGGTTCCCATGAAAATAAAGCTAAACCATGTGGCTTTAGGACTTAAACAAGGGCATTGCAAGAGGTGTAAAAGCCCTTCTTGTGCCATCTTCTGAGCATCTTTTGTTTTGTTTTGTTTGAATTCTGGAATGTTCCCAGTGCCTATTGTTTTGGGTTTAGATACTTAGGCATGGGCAACCTAAGTCTGCAAGTGAAATGACTTTCACAAAAGCTTTCCTTCCAGGATGCATTTGATAGAGATCAATGCACTTAATATTCATTTCAGGCTAATTAGCTAAAGCAAGGGTCCCATGAGCAACCAAGAGCCAGGAGAAGGGACAATTCTGGACACCTTTGTCTAATTCCTCTTTAAATGCTAATAGCTTTGAGATTATTCTATTAACAGGCAGTATCAGAAGAGGAATAAAAGGGCCTGTTTCATTTAATAAAAGGATCACCAAATGGATCGGAATGTTTGCAACAGCCTGAGTAATTATCTATTCATTTAGGTCAAACTACTGTGGGCATCAGGAAAACATAACTAAGAAGAGCAATCCTATTTATGCACAGCCTGCAGTGGGGCCTCATTATGAAACAACCCCTGATCCCTATACTTCCACATGCCTGATAGAAAACAAATCAGCTCTACAACAGAGAGTGAAGACCTTTTTCCTTGGAGTCCCAGAACTCCAAGTCAAACATTTATACTATGACGGGCGCCTGGGTGGCTCAGTCGTTAAGCGTCTGCCTTCGGCTCAGGTCATGATCCCAGAGTCCTGGAATCGAGCCCCACATCAGGCTCCCTGCTCCGCAGGAAACCTGCTTCTCCCTCTCCCACTCCCCCTGCTTGTGTTCCCTCTCTCACTGTGTCTCTCTCTGTCAAATAAATAAATAAAATCTTAAAAAAAAAAAAAGAAATTCTGACTAGAGTCTTAACGTCGTTGACTTAAAAAAAAATTTATAATATGACAAATAAAAGCCATGTTCTAATGCAATATATGTTGTTACACAAACAGTGTGTTTGGGGCAGAGAGGCAATAGAGGCTGGGCCTAGACACTAAATATCATCTAGAAAATCAAGAAGACTTGAGTTCAAACCCTGGTTTCTCTTTAGTAACCGCCAAACACCCACCCCAGTCTGCAAGTTTTATAGCGCTATGGCCCTCCCGGCTATTTATTGGAACACTAATCAGGCAATTACATCTCACTGTTCCAAGTCTTTGTTTTTTTTTACTTATAAAATAAGTATAATTGTAGCATCAAGCTTGCAAAATTTGTCGTAAGGATTAAATGAGATACTATATGTGCAAAGAGACTAGGCCAGAGTAAATGTCCGATTGATGGTCAGAATTGTTACCTGCCTTAACTACAGAAGCTGGCTCTGTCAGAGACACCTGAAAGGGCCAAGGACAAAGTGATTAGCTTAAGAATTAGCTCAAGAGGGCACCTGGGTGGCTCAGACGGTTAAGCGTCTGCCTTCGGCTCAGGTCATGATCCCAGGGTCCTGGGATAGAGCCCCGCGTTGGGCTCCCTGCTCAGCGGGGAGCCTGCTTCTCCCCCTCCCTCTGCTTCTCGCCCTGCTCATGTTCTCTCTCTCTCTGTATCTCTGTGTCTCGAATGAATAAATTAAAAAATCTTAAAAAAAAAAAAATTAGCTCAAGAAGGATCTATCCAACAAGTAGGTTCTGCCAAAGGAGATGGATTATACTCTTGTTAGATGAGTGGTGACATCAGTCTATTCTTAGGGCTTTAATTTTTTACTTTCACAGAGATTAAGAAATTGGTGCAGCCACCTGGGAAGGAAGTGGGTGAGAGCAGCTAAGTATCTGTGCTCCAGTTGAATAGGCAGAGGTTAGCAAAGGCCTTCAGTTCTAAAGGCTGTTGTTACAGGCTCTGCCTTGGCCAGCATTGGCTGCCGAATCACCAGAAGAACATCTCAAAAATGCAGACTCTGGGTCTTAATCCAGATCTGCTGAATCAGAATCTCCAAGACATAATACCAGGGAATATGGCTTTTCTAAAATTTCCTCAGGACACCAGGCCATATTCTGTGGGCTGGAGTTCGGAAACTCATGGGCTAAGCAAGTGGGTGAGACTGAGCCCGCTTCGATGTCACATTTGTGATGAGGGACTTTCTGAATACATTTTACAAGCCAGCTTGCACTCATGTCTCTAGAGGGATGCCCATTAACATTCACGTCATAAAACACCAAGTGCCTATGTGTCCTAGTCCTGCTTTCCTCCACTAATAAGCTATAAGGAAAAGGGAAATAAAAGACGGTTCTTAATCATGACATCATGACGTGTTGCTATCTCACCAGGCCGCCTCTGTCCTGACCCATCTCTTGCCTATGAGAGGGAAAACAGAATACAGTAGGAGCTTTTAAGCAGATACACAAAACACCAGTTATCATGACCAGCAACTTAGGTATGACTGACTTCTACTGCAAACGGCCACTGTAGCATATTAATAAAGCAAGAATCAGGTTGAAATTTATTTCATAAGTTTCAAAGTGACTTCAAGACTGTAAAAAATAAATATATCCAGGAGTAGAACTGCTGGGTCATAAGTCAGGTATATGTTTAGCTTAGGCAAACACCACCCAAAAGTTTCCAAAAAACTGAACCAACTTCTACCCCCCCCCAGCATACATGAGTGTTCCAATTCTTCCACATCCTCATCAAGATACGGACTTTTCAGTTTTTTTCATTTTAGTCATTCCAGTGAATGTTTAGTGGGATCTCATGTGGTTTTAATTTTGCATTTCCGAAGGCATAATCATTTCACATGAAGTACCTATTAGATTGTTTTATCTGTAACTCATCAAATTCATTCCTAAGCATATGCCCAAGAGTGCATATGTCCACCAAAGACATATATAAGCAGATTTATTTTTAACAGCCAAAAGCTAGAAATAACCGAAATATCCATCATCCAGAGAATAGATAAGTGAATTGTGATTATATATTTACAATGGAATACACATAGCAAGAAAAACACAAACTACTAAAACATACAAAATCATGGATGAATCCCACAGATATTATGTTGAGGGATTTTTAAAAAAACAGGCACAAATGAGTATGCACTGTATAATTCCATTTTATGAAGTACACAACCATCATGAATAGAGACAGAAGGTGTCCTGGTGGCAGGGAACGTAATCAGGGCAGGCGTCACGGGTGCATGAGGGCTCTGCACTTGGAAAGGTCCTATGCTTGGTTTAATGCTCTGTTCTCACTGTCTTGAAATTCTTAATATTTTTTCAACAAGGGGACCCACATTTTCATTTTGGACTTTGAGCTATGCATTATGCAGCTGGTCCTTGGTGCACTTGACTAGAAAAAGGCATGAGGGAGCCTCCTGGGTGCTGGAAATATTTTCTAGCTTGTCAGGCTGGTAGTTACACAGGTATATGTATATGTTAAAATCCATTAAGCTATACACATAAGATTTTTGCACCTTATTGCATGTAAGTTATAACTTAATATATTAAACTTTAACAAAAACGTGAAAGAATAAATAGAATCTAAAGCAACATGAAGAGCGATCTTACCGGAATTGTCAGAGGCTCTTGTGCATAGCTCTGGGGAGGATTCCAACCAGAAGTGACTCCAGCTGTAAGAAAGAACAGGGCAATGATGAATATTAACATACACTGAGCATCTACAATGTGTCAGGCACTGTGGAAATCACTTTCCATGTACTAAATTATTAATTCACAGCAGTCCTCTAAGATAGATAGCATTAGCCTCAATTTAGAGGAAGAAAAGGAGGTCCAGAGAGGTTAAGTAACTTGTCTAGTAATAGAAAGTATGTGAGTGGCCAAATGGAGTTTCAAACCCAGATCCATCTGTTTTATAGACACAGCCTTTCAAAATTTTATCCCATCTCAGCCTGTAAAAATTTCCTGGTCATGGACTGGGGGAGACAAAAAAGCTGAGCACATTCCAAAACTATTTCAATATGACTATTCAGAGACTGCATGCAATATGGAGAAATCCCTTTCTTGCCCTAGCAGCATACTGTGCTCCCCCACCACCCACCCACCACCAGGGCATGGGATTTGATTTTCCCTGCTGCAGGTATTAGTCCTGGAAAGACAATTACCCATCTCAAGTATTTGACTCAAGGACTTGGTTCAGCGTCTGATTCTACAGCTTGCTGATGGGCCATAAGAAATAAGCATTGTTATGTGACCTTCAAAACATGATGGATGAGTAGCAAAATAAATGATTCATTTAATGGGTTTAGATATACAGGGCCTTCCCCTGCTTCAGCACTGAGGTCTTATTTATGGCCCGATCTTAACTGAGTTTCTTTGTGCATGAGCTTTGAAAAACCATTATGGTCAAAACCTTTCACAGGATTTATTATTAAAATGCTTTGAAAATTTCCGTGTAGAGAACAGAAGCAGTCAAACTATTATGTCTGTTGCATGAATGCAAAAAAAAAAAAATCCACTTAAAACAAACTTCTGAATGTTTGACACTGTGAAATAATAAAAATGAAAAATAATTTCTACTTAATCTGGCTTAAAAAATATGCTTAGATAGGGTTTCATGAGCCCTATACATAATCTTTATTCAATGGATTACTCAATAAACATGCACCGAGCATCTTTATATACACGTCATTATGCTAGGGATTTTTAAACATAAGAGATGAATGGGATGCACATTTGATCTTCCTTAAGGCAAATGTAAATAATATTATATAACATGTGTCCTACATGTCCATAGTACATAGTACAAAAGATGATGTAATAAATTAAAGAATTGTAGCATCAAGAGAAGGGATGATGGGAGAAGTAAGCCCATACCTCTTTATCTTCCTCAGGAAAATATTAGTGATTGCCAGAATCATAATGGAATTGCCAAGCAATATAAAATTAGCCATATCATCAGTGTGGTTCCTGTTATTTCATTCTTGTTGTGGTGGTTTTCCTCCAGGCAGTTTTAGAGACTATCCATCTTCGTCTTTTATCCTCTCTATCTCTATCTCATTGTGCTTTGCCCTCCTCTTTCCTCACCTGAATCAGAAATCTTGGGAGAGATTAAAGAGAACCCCGGAAGAGTGTGAAATACCCGTGTCCCAGCTCAAGACCAAAAACAATGGCACATATGCCTTTTCCAAATATTTAGTCTCCCTTTGGGTAATGGGGGCATGAAAAGATACCACAAGTATCAGGTAGAAATGTTTTGGGAATCTGAGGCAACATTATGGCACTGATCAAATTAGCTGGCTATTGGTTTAAGTCTGATTCTACATAGGATAAGCTTTTTCCCAGCAAAGGCCTAAAAAATTCCCATCAGCTTTTCACCGTGAGAAGAAAAGACACAGTAGCCTCAGGAAATGGAAGGAAGGAAGGAAGAAGGAAGGAAGGAAGGAAGGAAGGAAGGAAGGAAGGAAGGAAGGGCAGGGGGATAGGGAGGAAGGATAATGTACCAGGCACCATTCCAAGCTCTTCATGTTTTAACTCATTTACTCCTCATGACAATCCTGAAAAGTAGTACGATAATCATGGACACATTAAACATGAGGGAAAGGAGGCAAAGACTGCTTAAGTAAAATGTCTAGTCACATCATATGCTCTTAAGTAATGAAGCTGAAATTCAAATCCAGGAAGATTGTCTCAGACACCTCACTCTGAACCACCATGCTATTTTACACAAGGCAATGAAACTATGGAAAGTTTTGTAAATAAAACTACAAAACTATAAGAGCACCTGAGTGGCTCAGTCAGTTAAGCATCTGCCTTCAGGTCAGGTCATGATCTCAGGGTGCTGGGATCAAGCCCCGCATCAGGGTTCCCTGCTCAGTGGGGAGTCTGCTTCTCCCTCTGCCTCTGCTTCTCCCACCTGCTAGTATTCTCTATCTCTCAAATAAGTAAGTAAGTAAGTAAGTAAGTAAGTAAGTAAGTAAGTAAATAAATAAATCTATCTTTAAAAATGCTACAAAACTATAGAAAAAATATTTAAAATAGGCAACAAATATTCCCAATGTAGCTGTGAGCTGGTTTGGTCTCTGTCTTTACCATATTACCTGGCTACCTCAATTATTGAGGGATGCAATGACTATTGAGTTTGGAATGAGGTGAGAATCATGTCACCGGAAATGGCCCAATTATAGGTAAGAAAAGTAAGGCTGAAGAAATTAAGTGATTCCTCCTAATCTGCACAGCTAGGGTTAGAACCTAGATACTCTAAACTCTTGGACCTATGTGCTTTCTATACAGCCACACTACTCATACACTTGATTCTAATGCCTCCTTCCTCTGTTCCATTCCTGTACCATCTCCCAGCCACATGGCCTGTCACTGCAAAACACGCTCACCTTTACAAACCAAAGACAGAATCTTGGAACCTTAGAGGAGTAATGTCCTTAGATATGACCTAGAAAACCCTTTGGTCTCCAGACTTGTTCTATTTTTTTATTTATTTTTTATTTTTTTTTATTTTATTTTGTTATGTTAACTACCATACATTACATCATTAGTTTTTGATGTAGTGTTCCATGATTCATTGTTTGTGTATAACACCCAGTGCACCATTCAATACCTGCCCTCTTTAATACCCATCACCAGGCTAACCCATCACCCCACCACCCTCACCTCTAGAACCCTCAGTTTGTTTCTCAGAGTCCATAGTCTCTCGTGGTTCGTCTCCCCCTCCGATTCCTCAACCCTCATTTTTCCCTTCCTACTATCTTCTTTTTTTTAACATATAATATATTATTTGTTTCGGAGGTACAGGTCTGTGATTCAATAGTCTTACACAATTCATAGTGCTCACCATAGCACATACTCTCCCCAATGTCCGTCACACAGCCACACCCTCCCTCCCACCCCCCACCACTCCAACTACCTTCAGTTTGCTTCCTGAGATTAAGAATTCCTCGTATCAGTGAGATCATATGATACATGTCTTTCTCTGATTGACTTATTTCGCTCAGCATAATACCCTCCAGTTCCATCTACATTGTTGCAAATGGCAAGATTTCATTCCTTTTGATGGCTGCATAATATTCCATTGTATATATATACCACTTCTTCTTTATCGATTCATCTGTCGATGGACATCTTGGCTCTTTCCATAGTTTGGCTCTTGTGGACATTGCTGCTATAAACATCAGGGTGCACGTACCCTTTCAGATCCCTACTTTTGTATCTTTGGGGTAAATACCCAGTAGTGCAATTGCTGGATCATAGGGTAGCTCTATTTTCAACTTTTTGAGGAACCTCCATACTGTTTTCCAGAGTGGCTGCACCAGCTTGCATTCCCACCAACAGTGTTGGAGGGTTCCCCTTTCTCCGCATCCCCTCCAACATCTGTCGTTTCCTGACTTGTTAATTTTAGCCATTCTGACTGGTGTGAGGTGGTATCTCATTCAGGTTTTGATCTGGATTTCCCTGATGCCGAGCAATGTTGAGCACTTTTTCATGTGTCTGCTGGCCATTTGGATGTCTTCTTTGGAAAAATGTCTGTTCATGTCTTCTGCCCATTTCTTGATTGTATCATTTGTTCTCTGGGTGTTGAGTTTGATAAGTTCTTTATAGAGTTTGGATACTAGCCCTTTATCTGATATGTCATTTGCAAATATCTTCTCCCATTCTGTCGGTTGTCTTTTGGTTTTGTTAACTGTTTCTTTTGCTGTGCAAAAACTTTTTATCTTGATAAAGTCCTAATAGTTCATTTTTGCCCTTGCTTCCCTTGCCTTTGGTGATGTTTCTAGGAAGAAGTTGCTGTGGCTGAGGTCGAAAAGATTGCTGCCTGTGTTCTCCTTTAGGATTTTGATGGACTCCTGTCTCACATTTAGGCCTTTCAACCATTTGGAGTCTATTTTTATGTGTGGTGTAACCACTAAAAAAATTGAAGCAGTAATCAAAAATCTACCAACAAACAAGAGCCCAGGGCCAGATGGTTTCCCAGGGGAATTCGACCAAACATTTAAAGAAGAATTAATACCTATTCTTCTGAAACTGTTCCAAAAAATAGAAATGGAAGAAAAACTTCCAAACTTGTTTTATGAGGCCACCGTTACAAGAACCATATGATCCTCTCAATAGATGCAGAAAAAGCATTTGACAAAGTACAGCATCCTTTCTTGATCAAAACTCTTCATAGTATAGGGATAGAGGGCACATACCTCAATATCATAAAAGCCATCTATGAAAAACCCACAGTGAATATCATTCTCAATGGGGAAAAACTGAGAGCATTCCCCCTAAGGTCAGGAACACGGCAGGGATGTCCACTATCACCACTGCTATTCAACATAGTACTAGAAGTCCTAGCTACAGCAATCAGACAACAAAAAGAAATCAAAGGCATCCAAATTGGCAAAGAAGAAGTCAAACTCTCACTCTTTGCAGATGATATGATACTTTATGTGGAAAACCCAAAAGACTCCCCCCCCAAAACTGCTAGAACTCATACAGGAATTCAGTCAAGTGGCAGGATATAAAAGCAGTGCACAGAAATCAGTGGCATTCCTATACACCAAGCACCAGACAGAAGAAAGAGAAATTAAGGAGTCAATCCCATTTACAATTGCACCCAAAACCATAAGATACCTAGGAATAAATCTAACCAAAGAGGCAAAGGATCTGTACTCAGAAAACTATAAAATACTCATGAAAGAAATTGAGGAAGACACAAAGAAATGGAAAAACGTTCCATGCTCATGGATTGGAAGAACAAATATTGTGAAGATATCAATGCTACCTAGAGCAATCTACACATTTAATGCAATCCCTATCAAAATACCATCCACTTTTTTCAAAGAAATGGAACAAATAATCCTAAAATTTGTATGGAACCAGAAAAGACCCTGAATAGCCAGAGGAATGTTGAAAAAGAAAAGCAAATCTGGTGGCATCACAATTCCGGACTTCAAGGTCTACTACAAAGCTGTCATCATCAAGACAGTATGGTACTGGCACAAGAACACATAGATCCAGACTTGTTTTATATAGATGAGAAGACTGGGGCCTAGAAAAGCAAAACATTTTTCACAAACTCATTTCTGTATGTAGCTAGCTGGCAGCTGACTTCTTCCACTATTATACATCATCCCAGATATTCACTTTTATATGTAATAAACCATTCATCACCAATGACACATATTGGATCATATGTGGATAATCCCCGACCTTCAATTTTCATATTGAATGCTCAAAAAGACTCATGAGAAACATATTATGCTTATTTTTTTCTAGTTTAGGATCATTAAAACCCCAGATCTAATGACTCCAAACTCAGTGTTGTCTTTAATCTGCCACAGCTGTCTCTCCACTCTTTAGCACCATAAGTATTCTTGATTACATTTCCTGGCTCTAGATTTAACACCATTCAATATCTATTAGCTGCCAACCACACAGCAGTGATAGGGATTTATACCACATTTTCTAAACATGCACTGAGTACTGACTATGTATCTGGTATACTATATATTTGTATATATACAGGTATATGGATATATAGATATACCTATGTAAATGTATACATATGAACAACTACACAGAGATGTATACCTATATAATACTTAAGAAATATAAATATATCTCTTTATATGCCCATATCATGTCATATGGTCCCTTTATTTAAAATTGCTACATAAATTAATATGTAAAAAGCCTTAATTTGAAACAGCTGACATAAAATATTTATGACAATGAGAACTGACACATTCATCCAACTCAATCATCTCTTATATACCCCAAAGTTTTGCTTACTTAGACTACAATGACTAGAGTCAATTTCTTGTCTTGCTTTTATTTATTTATTTATTTATTTATTTATTTAAAGATTTTATTTATTTATTTGACAGAGAGAGACACAGCAAGAGGGGGAACACAAGCAGAGGGAGTGGGAGAGGGAGAAGCAGGCCTCCTGCTGAGCAGGGAGTCCGATGTGGGGCTCGATCCCAGGACCCTGGGATCATGACCCAAGCCAAAGGCAGATGGTTAACAACTGAGCCACCCAGGTGCCCCTTGCTTTTATTTATTATTCAGGACCAAAAGACAATGAAATTAAATTGGGTTTCCTTGTGAGCTTTAATAAGCAAAAAAAGGGCCAGAAAGTACAGAAGCAAGTTGCTCCAGACCTCAAAACTGGTAGGAAAGAAGGCTGAAACCTCCACCAAAGACTCCACTGCAGAAGAGATTGAAAGGGGTGGTAGGCCAGGTGGGAGAGCCTAAAATCCACCCTGAATTTCAGGGAGACTAATTAAGGAATTGGTATTTGTGCACCCCGATGTTCATTAGCAGCAATGTCCACAAGAGCCAAACTATGGAAAGAGCCAAGATGTCCATCAACAGATGAATGGATAAAGAAGAAGTGGTATATATATACAATGGAATATTATGCAGCCATCAAAAGGAATGAAATCTTGCCATTTGCAACGATGTAGATGGAACTGGAGGGTTTTATGCTGAGCGAAATAAGTCAATCAGAGAAAGACATGTATCATATGATCTCACTGATATGAGGAACTCTTAATCTCAGGAAGCAAACTGAAGGTAGTTGGAGTGGTGGGGGGTGGGAGGGATGGGGTGGCTGGGTGATGGACATTGGGGAGGGGATGTGCTATGGTGAGCGCTGTGAATTGTGTAAGACTGTTGAATCACAGACCTGTACCCCTGAAACAAATAATACATTATATGTAAAAAAAAAAAAGAAGATAGTAGAAAGGGAAAAATGAAGAGGGGGATATTGGAGGGAGAGATGAACCATGAGAGACTATGGACTCTGAGAAAAAAACTGAGGGTTCTAAGAGGAGGGTGGTGGGGGGATGGGTTAGCCTGGTGATGGGTATTAAAGAGGATACGTATTGAATGGAGCACTGGGTGTTATACGCAAACAATGAATCATGGAACACTACATCAATACTAATGATGTAATGTATGGTGATTAACATAACAAAATTAGGAGGGCAGAGCAAGATGGCGGAAGAGTAGGAGACCTGGATTTCGTCTGGTCTCAGGAATTCAGCTGGATAGGGATCAAACCATTCTGAACACCTACAAACTCAACAGGAGATCGAAGAAAAGAAGAGCAACAACTCTCTCATCAGAAAAGCGACCACTTTCTGGAAGGTAGGACGTGCGGAGAAGTGAATCCGAGGCGATATTCGGGAGGATAGACGGCGGGGGAGGGGCCTCCGGCGGCCGCTTCTGGCAAGTGATAGAGCCGGGGAGCACAAAATCGGAACTTTTAGAAGTCTGCTCCACCGAGGGACGTCACTCTGGTGGCTAAGCGGGGGGTGGAACCCTCCGGGACAGTGTGGTCTCAGGACCCTTGGGGTCACAGAAAGACCGGGGGTGCCTGAGTGCGGCAGAGCTCCCAGGTATCGGAGCGGGGAAACCGGCTGCAGAGGTGGAGCCCAGGCGCGGGCTCTCAGCTCGGGGTTGCCATAAACCGTGATCCGCGGCACAGTCGGGCCCCTGCTCCTCCAGCAGGGACCCAACAAGCGGCAGATCCGGGGAGACTCACCTTCCTCCCCCGGGAGGAGCTGCGCGGGAGTGCGCCGCAGGGATCTGCTGGGTTTGGAGACTCCACCCGGGGTCGGGTGCCAGAGATAGAAACGCGCGGTCACAGGCCGGGTGAGCACGGAGTGCGGCTGGAGACCGGGGAGACGGGAGTGACTGACGGCTTTTCTCTGGGGGCTCACTGAGAAGCGGGGCCCCGAGTTCTCAGCTCCTCTGCGGCGGAGATTGGGAGGCCGCCATTTTCACTCTCCGCCTCCAAAGCTGTACGGAAAGCTCTCAGGGAACAAAAGCCCCAGGGAGCAAACCTGAGCAGATTACTTAGCTGGGAGGGGGCAAGGGTGGGGCAATTCTGCCTCCGGGAAAGACATTTGGAAACCACGGCAACAGGCCCCTCCCCAGAAGATCAGCGAGAACTGCCAGCCAAGACCAAGTTTACCCATCAATGAGAACGGCAGAACTCCAGCTCTAGGGGACTACTGCACATAGAATTCATGGCTTTTTTACCATGATTCTGTAGTCTTTCAAAGTTAATTTTTTTTTAACTGTCTTTTTTCTTTTTGAATTTTTCATTTTCCCCTTTTCAACCAACATCTTATCAAGCCCTTTTTAAAAAAAAAAAAAACATTTTTATTTTTCATTTTTAGAGTCATATTCTGTCCCTTCATAGTAGTTACCCGTATTTTTGGCTTATATATATAAGTTTTTCTCTCTTTAAAATTTTGAGATAGTTTCTTCTAACAGATCAAAATATACCCTAAATCTCTAGTATATGGTGTTTTCCATTCCCCTGCCTGATCACATCCTCTCCCTTTTTTTTTCTTTTTTTAAATCCTCTTCTTTCTTTTTTCAAACAACTTCTTATCAATTCCTTTTATAAAATTTTTTATAATTTCCATCTTTACAGTCATATTCCATCCCTTCATCATATCAACCCTTATTTTTGTACATATATAAGTTTTTCTTTCTTTAAAATTTTGGGAGGCACTTTCTTCTAAAAGACTAAAATACACCCCAAATCTAGTGTGTGGCACTGATCTATATACCAGCCTGATCATATTTGATCACATTCTGGTTTTTTTGTTGTTGTTGTTTTGTTTTGTTTGTTTTTGTTTTTATCTTTATCTTTTTCTTTTTTTTCTTTTTCTTTTTTCTCTCTTTCCCTTTCTTTTCCCACTGCTTCAGTTTTTTTCTGATTTGTTTAGAGTATATTTTCTGGGGACGTTGTTACTCTGCTAGCATTTTGTTCTCTCATTAATCTATTCTCCTCTGCACAAAATAACAAGATGGAAAAAATCACCTCAACAAAAAGAACAAGAGGTAGTACCGACGGCCAGGGACCTACTCAATACGGACATTAGTACGATGTCAGATCTAGAGTTCAGAATCATCACTTTAAAGATAGTAGCTGGGCTTGAAAAAAATATGGAAGTTATTAGAGAAACCCTTTCTGGAGAAGTAAAAGAACTAAAATCCAACCAAGTAGAAATCAAAAAGGCTATTAATGAGGTGCAATCAAAAATGGGGGCGCTAACTGCTAGAATAAATGAGGCAGAAGAGAGAATCAGTAATATAGAAGATGAAATGATGGAAAATAAAGAAGCTGAGAAAAAGAGAGATAAACAACTACTGGATCACGAGGGCAGAATTCGAGAGAGAAGCGATACCATAAGACGAAACAACATTAGAATAATTGGGATCCCAGAAGAAGAAGAAAGAGAGAGAGGGGAAGAAGGTATAATGGAGCAAATTATAGCAGAGAACTTCCCTAATTTGGGGAAGGAAACAGGCATGAAATCCAGGAAGCACAGAGAACCCCTCTCAAAATCAATAAAAATAGGTCAACACCCCGACATCTAATAGTAAAACTTACGAGTCTCATAGACAAAGAGAAAATCCTCAAAGCAGCTCGGGAGAAGAGATATGTAACCTACAAGGGTAGAAACATTAGATTGGCAACAGACCTATCCACAGAGACCTGGCAGGCCAGAAAGGACTGGCAGGATATATTCAGAGCACTAAATGAGAAAAATATGCAGCCAAGAATACTCTATCCAGCTAGGCTGTCATTGAAAATTGAAGGAGAGATAAAAAGTTTCCAGGACAAACAAAAACTAAAGGAATTTGCAAACACAAAACCAGCCCTACAGGAAATCTTGAAAGGGGTCCTCTAAGCAAAGAGAGAGCCTAAAAGCAACATAGACCAGAAAGGAACACAGACAATATACGGTAACAGTCACCTTACAGGCAATACAATGGCACCAAATTCCTATCTTTCAATAGTTACCCTGAATGTAAATGGGCTCAATGCCCCAATCAAAAGACACAGGCTATCAGACTGGATTAAAAAACAAGACCCATCGATACGCTGTCTGCAAGAGACTCATTTTCGACCCAAAGACAGCCCCAGATTGAAAGTGAGGGGGTGGAAAACCATTTACCATGCTAATGGACACCAAAAGAAAGCTGGGGTGGCAATCCTTATATCAGACAAATTAGATTTTAAACCAAAGACTGTAATAAGAGATGAGGAAGGACACTATATCCTACTTAAAGGATCTATCCAACAAGAAGATCTAACAATTGTAAATATCTATGCCCCTAACATGGGACCAGCCAATTATATAAGCCAATTAATAACAAAAGCAAAGAAACACATCGACAACAATACAATAATAGTGGGGGACTTTAACACCCCCCTCACTGAAATGGACAGATCGTCTAAGCAAAAGATCAACAAGGAAATAAAGACTTTAAATGACACACTGGACCAAATGGACTTTACAGACATATTCAGAACATTCCACCCCAAAGCAACGGAATACACATTCTTCTCTAGTGCCCATGGAACATTCTCCAGAATAGATCACATCCTAGGTCATAAATCAGGTCTCAACCGGTACCAAAAGATTGGAATCATTCCCTGCTTATTTTCAGACCACAATGCTTTGAAACTAGAGCTCAATCACAAGACAAAAGTCAGAAAGAACTCAAATACATGGAGGCTAAAGAGCATCCTACTGAAGAACGAATGGGTCAACCAGGAAATTAAAGAAGAATTAAAAAAATACACGGAAACCAATGAAAATGAAAACACAACTATTCAAAATCTTTGGGATGCAGCAAAGGCAGTCCTAAGAGGAAAGTATATAGCAATACAAGCCTTTCTCAAGAAGCAAGAAAGGTCTCAAGTATACAACCTAACCCTACACCTAAAGGAGCTGGAGAAAGAACAGCAAACAAAGCCTAAACCCAGCAGGAGAAGAGAAATAATAAAGATCAGAGCAGAAATCCATGAAATAGAAACTAAAAGAACAGTAGAACAGATCAACGAAACTAGGAGCTGGTTCTTTGAAAGAATTAACAAGATTGATAAACCCCTGGCCAGACTTATCAAAAAGAGAAGAGAAATGACCCAAATCAACAAAATCATGAATGAAAGAGGAGAGATCACAACGAACACCAAAGAAATACAAACAATTATAAGAACATATTATGAGCAACTCTATGCCAGCAAATTAAATAACCTGGAAGAAATGGATGCATTCCTAGAGATGTACCAACTACCAAAACTGAACCAGGATGAAATAGAAAACCTGAACAGACCTATAACCACTAAGGAAATTGAAGCAGTCATCAAAAATCTCCCAAAAAACAAAAGCCCAGGGCCAGATGGCTTCCCAGGGGAATTCTACCAAACATTTCAAGAAGAATTAATACCTATTCTTCTGAAACTGTTCCAAAAAATAGAAATGGAAGGAAAACTTCCCAACTCATTTTATGAGGCCAGCATTACCTTGATCCCAAAACCAGACAAAGACCTCATCAAAAAGGAGAATTACAGACCAATATCCCTGATGAACATGGATGCAAAAATTCTCACCAAAATACTAGCCAATAGGATCCAACAGTACATTAAAAGGATTATTCACCATGACCAAGTGGGATTTATCCCTGGGCTGCAAGGTTGGTTCAACATCCACAAATCAATCAATGTGATACAATCCATTAACAAAAGAAAGAACAAGAATCATATGATCCTCTCAATAGATGCAGAAAAAGCATTTGACAAAGTACAGCATCCTTTCTTGATCAAAACTCTTCAGGGTATAGGGATAGAGGGTACATACCTCGATATCATAAAAGCCATCTATGAAAAACCTACAGCGAATATCATTCTCAATGTGGAAAAACTGAGAGCATTCCCCCTAAGGTCAGGAACACGGCAGGGATGTCCACTATCACCACTGCTATTCAACATAGTATTGGAAGTCCTAGCCACAGCAATCAGACAACAAAAAGAAATCAAAGGCATCCAAATTGGCAAAGAAGAAGTCAAACTCTCACTCTTTGCAGATGATATGATACTTTATGTGGAAAACCCCGAAGACTCCACCCCAAAACTGCTAGAACTCATACAGGAATTCAGTCAAGTGGCAGGATATAAAATCAATGCACAGAAATCAGTGGCATTCCTATACACCAACAACAAGACAGAAGAAAGAGAAATTAAAGAGTCGATCCCATTTACAATTGCACCCAAAACCATAAGATACCTAGGAATAAATCTAACCAAAGAGGCAAAGGATCTGTACTCAGAAAACTATAAAATACTCATGAAAGAAATTGAGGAAGACACAAAGAAATGGAAAAACGTTCCATGCTCATGGATTGGAAGAACAAATATTGTGAAGATGTCAATGCTACCTAGAGCAATCTACACATTCAATGCAATCCCCATCAAAATACCATCCACTTTTTTCAAAGAAATGGAACAAATCATCCTAAAATTTGTATGGAACCAGAAAAGACCCGCATAGCCAGAGGAATGTTGAAAAAGAAAAGCAAAGCCGGCAGCATCACAATTCCGGGCTTCCAGCTCTATTACAAAGCTGTCATCATCAAGACAGCATGGTACTGGCACAAAAACAGACACATAGATCAATGGAACAGAATAGAGAGCCCAGAAATGGACCCTCAACTCTATGGTCAACTCATCTTTGACAAAGCAGGAAAGAATGTCCAATGGAACAAAGACAGTCTCTTCAACAAATGGTGTTGGGAAATTGGATAGCCACATGCAGAAGAATGAAACTGGACCATTTCCTTACACCACACACAAAAATAGACTCCAAATGGTTGAAAGACCTCAATGTGAGACAGGAGTCCATCAAAATCCTAAAGGAGAACACGGGCAGCAACCTCTTTGACCTCAGCCGAAGAAACTTCTTCCTAGAAACATCTCCAAAGGCAAGGGAGGCAAGGGCAAAAATGAACTATTGGGACTTCATCAAGATAAAAAGCTTTTGCAAAGCAAAGGAAACAGTCAACAAAACCAAAAGACAACCAACAGAATGGGAGAAGATATTTGCAAATGACATATCAGATAAAGGGCTAGTATCCAAAATCTATAAAGAACTCATCAAACTCAACACCCAAAGAACAAAGAATCCAATCAAGAAATGGGCAGAAGACATGAACAGACATTTTTCCAAAGAAGACATCCAAATGGCCAACAGACACATGAAAAAGTGCTCAATATCGCTCGGCATCAGGGAAATCCAAATCAAAACCTCAATGAGATACCACCTCACACCAGTCAGAATGGCTAAAATTAACAAGTCAGGAAACGACAGATGTTGCGGGGATGCGGAGAAAGGGGAACCCTCCTACACTGTTGGTGGGAATGCAAGCTGGTGCAGCCACTCTGGAAAACAGTATGGAGGTTCCTCAAAAAGTTGAAAATAGAGCTACCCTATGATCCAGCAATTGCACTACTGGGTATTTACCCCAAAGATACAAAAGTAGGATCCGAAGGGGTACGTGCACCCCAATGTTTATAGCAGCAATGTCCACAATAGCCAAACTGTGGAAAGAGCCAAGATGTCCATCAACAGATGAATGGATAAAGAAGAGGTGGTATATATATACAATGGAATATTATGCAGCCATCAAAAGGAATGAGATCTTGCCATTTGCAACGACGTGGATGGAACTGGAGGGTATTATGTTGAGTGAAATAAGTCAAACAGAGAAAGACATGTATCATATGATCTCACTGATATGAGGAATTCTTAATCTCAGGAAACAAACTGAGGGTTGCTGGAGTGGGGGGTGGGGTGGGAAGGATGGGGTGACTGGGTGATAGACACTGGGGAGGGTATGTGCTCTGGTAAGCGCTGTGAATTGTGCAAGACTGTTGAATCTCAGATCTGTACCTTTGAAACAAATAATGCAATATATGTTAAGAAAAAAAAAAAAGAAGAAGAAGAAGGTAGCGGGAGGGGAAGAATGAAGCGGGGGAAATCGGAGGGGTAGACGAACCATGAGAGACGATGGACTCTGAAAAACAAACAGGGTTCTAGAGGGGAGGGGGGTGGGAGGATGGGTTAGCCTGGTGGTGGGTATTGAGGAGGGCACATTCTGCGTGGAGCACTGGGTGTTATGCACAAACAATGAATCATGGAACACTTCATCTAAAACTAATGATGTAATGTATGGGAATTAACTTAAGAATAAATAAATAAATAAATAAAAAACAATCAAACCTACATTTAAAAAAAAAAACATAATAAAATTAAATTTTAAAAAAAAACTGGTATTCCAGGAAAACATGATCAGCTACTAATAAAGAGAGCAAACAAATCCAAACCAATCAAAGACACATCAAGTAGGGGCCTATTTCAACATCATTTGGCTCCATCTGTGAAATAAGAGTTGATTGGTTTACACGTAAGAGAGTTTGATGTACTCCTGGCTGTAAATAATGCTTGATGAGCATCCTTCTCTGTGTTCCTTGAATGCTGCTTGCTAAATGGGAAAAAAAAAAGGTCATTTTCTTCACCACTATGATCAAAATGGTCTATTCTGTATTCTGTGCTACTTTTATTAATTACCATTTAATACTAGCCCAGCACACAAGTATCATAGAGCCCTTCATATAAACCCAGTATTATGCTGGATTCTTTGTAAGCATTATCACATTTAATCCTGACAGAAGCTCCGTGAGGTGAGTCCTATTAGGATCTCGATTTTAGAAATAAGAGGAATACAGAGTTTAAACAACTTTCTTAACCACTTGCACAACTGACTGGTGTCAAATGAGGCCATAAATCGAGGTCTATTTCATGCCAAAAGCAGTCCCTTTAACCACCAGACACAATGCCTAAAGAAAACTGTATTCAAAAAAGAAGCCTACAAATGCAGATTTCAATTAAACATGCAAAATGAAGAAAGCTGCCGTAAAAGATAACTTTTAGCATTTTGGAAGGTGCTCCATGTTCTGCCTCTGCTCTGAGTTTCAAGGAAGAGAGGATGCCTTCCTGCCTTCTCAGCCATGAGACTGCTGGCCTTGCCCTTAAACCTGGTAATTGTACCTACTCTGCAAAGCACCTCCCTTGGAGGATTATAAAAGAAAAGCTGACCAAAAATAATCTCCACTCTGGAAGCATGAAAGGGACCCAATTTAAGTGGATTGAGGTGTCAAAATTCATCATTACAATTTACCTCAGAAAAAAGCTTTAAATGTCAATTTACCTTTGCAGTGAGAGTACCTTGGAGCACAAACTGAGAACATATCCCAGTATAATAACCTCCCTTAGCCAAGAGCACCTCTGAACCACTGTTGATGTCTCCTCATTTCACAGGCACTAAAAAACAAAATTAATTCTGCCGTCAGTGAGCACATTGTCTCCCTTTCTGAAGATACTCAGCTTGTACCAGTTTGCTAGGGCACCAAAACAAAGTACCACGGACTGGGTGGCTTCCACAACACAATTTTATTTTCTCACAATCCTGGAGGGTAGAAGTCTGAGATCAAGGTGTTAGTAGGGTTGGTTTCCCCTAAGGCCTTTTCCTCCTTAGCTTGTAGAAGATTGTCTCCTCTCTGTATCCTCATATGGTCTTTCCTCTGAGTGTGTTTGTGCCCTAATGTCCTCTTTTTATAAGGTCACCAGTCATATAGAATTAGGGTCCATCCATATGACTTCATTTTACCTTAATTATCTCTTTCAAGATCCAATCTCCAAATGCAGTCATATTCTGAGATACCAGAGGTTAGCACTTCAACATGTGAGTTTTGTGGAGGATACACTTTAGCCCATAACACATCCCAACTGAAAATGATCCCCATTTAGTATTTTCTATCCCAGTGCCTCCAAAAATTTCAGTTCTTACTCAACAGCCTATTCTTGCCATGCAACAGTCCTTCTTCCCAAGCTCCAACCCCAATCCCGCCCCAGAATATAGCAATAAAGCCCAGGTTACAGGGGTTGGTCCAATGACTAGCACATGCCCCGAGCAATAAAATAAAATGCAGTATAATTTTCCCTAGTAGAACAAAGCCTTTTACTCTTGCCTATTGAAGAGAAATCTAGAATGATATAACCCAGTGGGCTAGTAGAAGTCATTTTATAGCCAAGAAGGACAAGTCTGAGAATAAGTCAAATAAAGTTGGACAACAGAGTTAGACCCAAAAGACTGAGAGAATAGGGTGTTGGTGACACTTTTTGAGGTTCTGGATCAAACTATGTCTGAAGTTAAAATTATACTCAGTCTTTCCCATCACATAATATCCCTTTTGCTTTAGCCATTTGGAGTCTGGCTACCTGTAATTCTGTTGAAACAACAGTCTCATATAGATGAAAAGGAGGAGTGGAGCTCAGGAGCAGGCTGTGAGAATAAATTAGGAAATTTCCTTTTGCTTTCATCTATTTGCCCTATATGGATAGGGCATTTGTGTTAAGTTTCTAAAACTCAAGATTACTTATTTAATTAGTTCAGCAAATGTCTACAAAACACCTAACAGAATCAGGTATTATATTATGGCATACATTCTCGACAAGGGTGATATTGCCCCAAACGGGACAAAAATTGGTTATTCTGGGGATGAAAAAGTCTCATTTTTTTTCTAATGTAAAAAACGGATATGCATACAATGCATAAATAGGTACGGAATATACTGGTGGTTTTATAATTTCACACAAGGATGGGGACAATTAAGGAGGGCGATCTGTCTCAAAAGGCTTCTAAGGAAGGCAATAATTGAAAAAAAAATGTTGAAAAACAGTGTGCTAAAGGAAATTTGGAAATGCAGATACAAATATGAGTACAATAGGCACCGAGATAGTGAAATATACAAGGTACAGTAAAGACTGAAAGAGAAAGCATTTTCAATCCTACTGGGACAGGATTGAATGAAGAGCCAAAACAGTTACGTAGAAAATGATACTTTATCTTATTCTGAAAGCTAAGTAATCACAAAGAAAAAGCACATCCTAGTCAGAGATGCTAATGTAAGCAAAAGCATGAAAGCATAAAAGGGTATAGCTCAGTAGGACTATAAAGTTCTACTTTATAAAAGTAGTTCAGGCTATAAAAGAAAAAGCAGACAACAAGGGAGGTCAGCCTATCAGGTAGGATATCTTATCAATAGTAGATTAAATGTATAAGGCTTTTTTCTCCTCTCCTAAAAGAATTCTGGAGGCAAGAAGATTCCAGCTTCAGCTCAATAGTTCAAAGATGTCACAGTTGGCATTTCTGAAATGCTCTTTGCCTTTTCCTCTGTGTTTGTCACTTCATCCATTCTAGGCATCTGGGGCAGTTCCAGACACTCATGTTTAAGCCATGAAAATGGAGAAATTGCATTTATTGTATACATCAATCAGCTTTTAGCAGGAAAGGGAAAGCTTTCCCAGAATAACATCTTCCTGCATGCCCACTGACTCATTCGCCTGATTTGGGTCACTCGGCCATCACCAGTCACAAAGGAGACTAAGAAAATAAGAGACCAGAATGGTCATAACTTGTTGAGACTAAGTATTCTAACACCTAGAGACAGGCAAGTTGCTGCTGCAAATTTAATCTCAGTACTGTTAGAAAGAAATACATGGGGAATAGAGTTTTAGGCTAAGAAAGAAATGATCAAAGATCAAATTGTTATTTAGTTCTCCATACCTATGACTAGACATAGAATAAAATTCTAATATACTTTAGAAATTATTAGGTGATAAAATTATTGGTGATTTTTATATTCCTCTTCATAGTTCCAAATTTTCTATAGTGAATATGCATTAGTCATATAATCAAGAAAAAAAACCAAACATTGTAATATTTTAAAAGAAACAGTTCCCAATTAAATTATTGCCTAGGGAAAAGAACTAGACCATTTTAAGAGCTAAGCTGGTGAAAAAATTAAGTATAGTGTATTTAGGTAATTGGACTAGAACACATAGAAAATATGGAAGAAAATTAGTGAGGCCCAAGAGGAGAAAAACAGTAAGTGGTTTTCTGAAACCAATGCATACCAGTTTTTGAAAGCTGATTGCTAAAATTTTTTTGGAACTTTGCAAAGTTGTGTATAAAGTACAGTCATTATTAAAAATTAAATTACATAGGGGCACCTGGGTTGCTCAGTCAGTTAACCACCTGCGTTCGGCTCAGGTCATGATCCTGGGGTCCTGGGATCAGCCCTGTGTTGAGCTCTCAGCTCAGCAGGGGCGGGCGGAGGGAGCCTGCTTCTCCCTCCTCCACTCCCCCTACTCATGCACACTTGGTCTCTCTCTCTCTCACACTTGCTCTCTCTCTCAAATAAATAAAATTTTTAAAAAATTGAATTATATAAACTTACAATTAAAGACAACAAATACTTAAAATAATCACTTCCTAATCATCTTATTGACTATCATCTATGGTCTTGCGATCGTCAAGGCTTTGTACCGTGGAAACACTACATAATGTGTGCTACTGAGTATCTCTTCCCAATTCCATGTTCAGCGAGATCAAATTCTAGCTTGAAATAGGCCACAGCAGAGCGTTTATGTCATGAAAATTGGCAAATGCTACAAATTAGAGCATGATTTATTGTTTTGTTGATTGTCTACACTTAAATGACAGAAAATTTTATTAACAAAAATTAAACTTAAATGTTGCCTTGTCTAAACAATATATTGTAAGAAGCATAAAAATTTGAGAAAGTATATTTTCATCAGCATTATTGAAATAATCACCATCTAACTCTTAAAACCTCTTTCTCTTCTCTTTAAAAAAAAAACAAAAAAAAAAACAAAAACTTGAGATTTCTTGCTCCTTAAGAAACTGAACATGCAACTACCATATGACCCAGCAAATGCACTCCTGGGCATTTATTCTGGGGGGGGGGGGGCGGCGGGGACTTATGTTCACATAAAAACCTGTACATGAAAGTTTATAACAGCTTTATTTGTAACAGCCCAAAGTAGAAACAATCCCGGCATTTTTCAATGGGTAACTGGTTAAACAAAGTATAATACATCCATACCATGAAATATTATTCAGCAATGAAAATGAAGAAATTATTGATACATGGAACAACCTGGATGAATCTCCAAAGATTTATGCTGAGTATAGAAAGCCAATCCCAGGGGCGACTGGGTGGCTCAGTCATTTGGGTGTCTGACTCTTGATACCAGCTCAGGTTTTGATCTCAGGGTCATGAGTTCAAGCCCTCTATGCCCAGCATGGAGCCTATTAAAAAAAAAAAAAAAGCCAATCCCAAGAGTTACAAACTGTATAAATCTATTTACATAAACTTCTTAAAATGTGAACATTTTGGAAATGGGAACAGATTAGTGGTTGCCAAGGGTTAAGAAGTGGGTAGGGATGGGGAAAGGTAGGTATGGCTGTAAAAGGACAACATTAAGGTTCTGTATGCTGATGGAAGTATTCTATATCAATACCCATATCCTGCTTGTGATACTGTACTATAGATTATAAGACATTGTTATTGACAGAAACTGGATCAAAGGTACATGGCATCTCCAGATCATAATTTATGACTGCATGTGAATCTGCAATTATCTCAACATACAAAGTTTAACTAAAACATAGAAAATCCCAATAGTTTAACTAATGCATAATAAATTGCAAGTTGAAAAAAAATTAAACTTTTCTTTTTTTTTTTTAGAAACTATTTTCCCTCAACCTTATTTCCATTTTGTTTGCTGTTGTGGAAGGGCAGCTTAAGACCACTTAGTGGTCGTTCCTATCCGTTCAAAAAATTAAGCTTTCTTAATTGCCCCCTCCTCCTCTCTGTCTAGTCTCTCACTTCTTCCGTCTTCTTTTCTCATTGCACATATTCCTCTTTGATTATATCATCTGTCCTCACTTATTCAACTATCATTTATATAATAAAATTCCCCGAACACGTACTCTCTTTTCTCTTGAAAATGTAAACTCAACTACTGACTAGTCATGTCCCTTGAGTATCATATAGGTATTACAAACTAAGCATCCCTAAAATTTAATGCAAAAGCAATTCAATGGAGAAAGGCTAGTCTTTGCAACAAACCATGCTTAAGCAATTGGATATCCACATGCAGGAAAGAAAGAAAGGAAGAGAGGAAAAGAGAAAAGAGAAAGAAAAGAAAGAGGGAGGGAGGGAGGAAGGGAGGGAGGGAGGAGGGAGGGAAGGAAGGAAGGAAGGAGGGAAGGAAGTCTATGCATACCTCATACTTCATGCAAAAATTAACTCAAATGAACTTGAGTTAAACATAGTACCTAAAACTGCAAAGATTCTAGATAAGAACATAAGCAAATATCTTTGTTACCTTGTGTTAGGCAAAGATTTCTAGGATGTAGCACCAAATACATGGTCCAAAAAGAAAAAATGACCAATTGGTATTCATCAAAACTGAAAACTCCTACTCTACAAAACAAGCTGATAAAAGAATAAAAATACAAGGTATAGATTGGGAGAAAGTAGTTGCAAATATAAATAAATATAATCTCAAAATTCAATAAGAAATCAAACAACCCAATAAAAAATGGTAAAAATATTTGAACAGAAACTTCATCCAAGAAGATGTATAGATGACAAATAATTCAAGAAAAGGTTCTCAACATCATTAATCATTAAAAAAATAAAAATAAAAATTATCATAAGAAAAACTAATATTAAAAACATTACCATACCAAGTGTTAACAAGTCTCATATATTACCGGTCAGAATATGAAATTGCACAACTACTTATGGAAAACAGTTTGGTAGTTTCTTTAAAAAATTAAACATATACCTATTTATGTAACCAGTCCTAGGTATTTTCCCAAGGGAAAAAAAAATAATTACACAAAAACTTGTACATGGATTTTCCTAGCAACATCAATGAATCTCCAATTAATGATGCTGACTTCTGTCAACTAAGAAGAGTTAAAACTGTATGGTTCAATTTACATAAAAAGCAAGAATGTGGAAACTAACCTAAAGTGATAGAAAGCACATCAATGTTGCCTAGGGGTCTCAACACACAGGAGGTGTAATCCTGGGAGAGGAGGAAAGAGATGACAAGGGTTCAAGGAAATGATTGCCGGTGATAGACACGTCCTCTGCCTTGACCACGGCAAATACTTCATGGTCAAAACATCAAACTGTACTCTTTAAATGTTCAGTTTATCATATGCCAGTTAAACTTAATTTTTTTTTGAAGTGAAGTGAAAGCTTATTAAGTGAGAATAAGAGGGTGCCTGGGTGGCTCAGTTGGTTAAGCGACTGCCTTCGGCTCAGGTCATGATCCTGGAGTTCCAGGATCGAGTCCCGCGTCGGGCTCCCTGCTCGGCGGGGAGTCTGCTTCTCCCTCTGACCCTCTCCCCTCTCATGCTCTCTCTCTCTCTCATTCTCTCTCTCAAATAAATAAATAAAATCTTTAAAAAAAAAAAAAAAAAAAAAAAAGTGAGAATAAGAACAGAAAAGAAAGGGAAAAAAAGCTCTCTAGAGTGAGAGGGGTCCTGAATGGGTTGCCTAAATTTAATTTTTAAATGAAGGAAAAACAGGGGCACCTGGGTGGCTCAGTCGTTAAGCGTCTGCCTTCGGCTCAGGTCATGATCCCAGGGTCCTGGGATCGAGCCCCGCGTCGGGCTCCCTGCTCCGCGGGAAGCCTGCTTCTCCCTCTCCCATTCCCCCTGCTTGTATTCCCTCTCTCACTGTGTCTCTCTCTGTCAAATAAATAAATAAATAAATAAATAAATAAATAAATAAATAAATAAA
>NC_058413.1:18887156-18944128 GCF_002201575.2 Neomonachus schauinslandi | reverse complement strand
AAATAAATAAATAAATAAATAAATAAATAAATAAATAAATAAATAAATAAATCTTTAAAATGAAGGAAAAACATCGTAAGAAAAATATGATATGGGTGATATGGAATTGGACAAACCTAGATTTAAAGAGGACACTTTTTTTCCCCCAGTATCACAGGACGAAAAGAGAAATACCAAACCCAAGTTTGTGGGTTTTGCAGTGAATAACTAATAGAGTTTCCTTCTTGTGTTTTATATTTTCTCAGTAAAGAGTGAGATCATGGAAATTATAGGAAGAAGGCTGTGAGGTAAGCACTATGGAAAACGGAAACAAGGGTGATGTTTCTCCAGGGGAATCTTCCCTGATCTCCATGCATATGACAAGTCCTCTTCTCAGAGGTCAAATCATCTGCTACCATTCCTTCATAATACGTGTCCCTAGGTGTATACTTTACATGGATCTGTGCAATTCTTTCTTTTACAGCTTTCTCACCCAAGAGACTAGATGGCAGTCTGTACGGAAATAAAGACTATTCCATTTTTGTGAACTGCTGCGTTCCCCACAGCATTCTAGCAGAGTGCATGTGAGAGAGGAGGCCCTCAGAAAATACCTATTGAGTGAATGATTAAAGAAACCTAGAAGGACCCCTGGCAACACTGATGGTGCAGAAGAAACCGGAGATCATCATTTCTCAGTGTTATCTATCTGCATAATTTTATTTTTTCCAATAGTGCCTGGTCAGTCAGAGGTAGATAGGCACTGAAATGATAAACTGCTGCATTGGATTAATTACTGTTTCGCCATGACAGTGCAGTGGAAGAATATCAGTCAAAGACATTGACATGAGATAGATTACAAGTATGTTTTCACAAAACAATCAAATTGAAGATTGAACTTCAGCAGCTATAATAATTTTATAAATACTTGAAGAAATTCAATCAAATTAGCCATTGAAAAATCAGTTCTTCACAAATGAATAATTGAATATTGAATAATTGATTTCTTAAGGCAGTTACATTATGGAAAAATTAGGATAGAGTCCATCTTGAATATCTAGTTTTGTCCACCCTTCATCTGTATATAACTATGGTAAAATCACTAATGCAATAAGGCTCTTTTTTAAAAAAAGATTTTATTTTTTAGAGCAGTTTTGGGTTTACAACAAACTTGAGAGGAAGATACAGGGATTTTCCCAGATACCTCCTGTCTCAAAACGTGTATATAGCCTTTGCTATCATCAACATCACTTACCAGAATGGTACATTTTTTTACTAAGGATGAACCCATACTGACACATTATAATCACCCAAAGTCTATAGTTTAAGTTTTACACTTAGTATTGTATATTCTCTGTGTTTGGAAAATGTATAATGACATGTATTTATCATTATATTATCATACAGAATATTTTCACTACCCTAAAAACCCTCTTTACTCTGCCTATTCATCTCTCCCACACCAACTCCAACCCCAACCCCAATCCTGGCAACCAGTGATCTTTTTATCGTCTCCATAATTTTGCCTTTTTGGAAATTCATATAGTTGAAATCATACAGTACCTAACATTTTCAGATCAAACTCTTTCATTTAGTAATATGCATGTATGTTCCCTTCATGTTTCTCATGGCTTGACAGCTCATTTCTATTTAGCACTAAATAATACTCGGTTGTCTGGATGTACCACAGTTTATTTATCCATTAATCTACTAAAGGACCTCTCGGTTGCTTCCAAATATTGGCAATTATAAATAAAGCTGCTATATACACCCATGTGTGGGTTATATGGATATAAGTTCTCAGCCACTGTGGGTAAATTCCAAGGTGCATGATTGCTGTATGGAATGTTAAGAGTATGTTTAGCTTTATGAGAGATCTCCAAACTGTCTACCAAAGTGGCTGTGTCATTTTGCATTTCTCCCAACATGGTATCAGAATTCCTATTGTTCCACATCCTCAATAGCCTTTAGTGTTGTCATGGATCATATTATGGATTTTGGCCATTGTAATAGGTGTGTACTGGTACTTTATTTATTCTAATTTGCATTTCCCTGTTGACATATGATATGGAACAACTTTTCACATGACTTTTGCCATCTGCTTATCTTTGGTGAGGTGTCTGTTAAGGTCTTTCACTCATTTTTAAGTCAGGTTGTTTACTTATTGTTGAGTTTAAGAGTTCTTTATATATTTTGGAAAACAGTCATTTATCAGGTGTGTTGTTTACAAATATTTTCTCCCAGTCTGGAGTCTGTCTTCTCAGTCTCTTGACACTGTCTTTTGCAGATCAGAAGTTTAATGAAGTCTAGTTTATCAATTATTTCTTTCATGCATCATGCCTTTGGCTTTATATCAAAAAGCTCATCTCCATATCCAAGGTGATTTAGGTTTTCTCCTATGTTATCTTCTAGGAGTTTTATAGTTTTGCACTTTACACATAGGTCTGTGATCCATTTTAGTTAATTTCTGTGAAGGGTGTAATATCTGTGTCTAGATTCTTTTTTATGTGTGTAGATGTCCACTTGTTCCAGCATCATTTGGGTATTAAAGAGGGCACGTACTGAATGGAGCACTGGGTGTTATATGCAAACAATGAATCATGGAACACTACATCAAAAACTAATGATGTAATGTATGGTGATTAACATAACATAATAAAAAAAAAAGAAAAAGACTTTCTTTCCTCCCTTGTATTGTCTTTGTTCCTCTGTCAAAAATCAGTTGACTATATTTATGTGTCTCTATTTCAGTGCTCTCTGTTCTTCCCATTGATGAGTTTATCTGTCCTTTTACCAATACCACACTGTCTTCATTGCTGTAGCTCTATAGTAAGTCTTGAAGTTGGGTAGTACCCATCCTCCAACTTTATTCTCTTCTCTCAATATTGTGTTGACTATTCTGGGTCTTTTGCTTCTCCATATAAACTTTAGAATCAGTTTTTTGATATCCATAAAATAACTTCCTATTTGAGACTGCATTGAATTTATAAATCAAGTTGGGAAGAACTGATATCTTGACAATATCGAGTCTTCCTATTCAGGAAGATGGAATCTCTCTCCATTTATTTACTTCTTGTTTGTCTTTATTCATCAAAATTTTGTACTTTTCCTCATATAGATCTCCTACATATTTGTTAGATTTATACCAAGGTATTTCCTCTTTGGAGTACTTAATGTAAAGATGGTATTGTGTGTATTTAACTCAAATTCAATGTGTTCATTGCTGGTATATAAGAAAGCAATTGACTCTTGTATATTAACCCTGTATCCTGCCATGTTGCTATAATCATTTACTAGTTCCAGGAGTTTTTTGTCAATTATTTTGGGTTTTCTACATGGGTGATCATGTCATCTGTGAGCAAAGACAGTTTTATTTCTTCCTTCCCAATCTGTTTACCTTTTCATTTTCTTGTCTTATTGCATATGCTAGAACTTCTAGTACAATATTGCAAAGGGGTGGTGAGAGGGAAAATCCTCGTCTTCTACCTGATCTTAGTAGGAAACCTTTAAATTTCTCACCATTACATATGATAATAGCTGTGGATTTTTTGTTAATATTCTTTATCAATTTGAAGAAGTTCCCCTTTATTTGTAGTCTGCAACTTTTTAATCATGAATGGTACTGTATTTTGTCAAATTGTTTTTTATTTATTCATCTAATTATGTCAATTTTTATCCTATTAATGTGATGGATTACATTAATTGATTTTCAAATGTTTTTTGTTTGTTTTTTAAAGATTTATTTATTTATTTATTTATTTATTTATTTATTTATTTGAGGGGTGGGAGCAGAGGGATAGGGACAAGCAGACTCCACACTGAGCAGGGAGCCCAATGTGTGGCTTGATTCCACAACCCCGAAATCACGACTGGAACTGAAATCAAAAGTCAGATGCTTAACCCCCTGAGCCACCCAGTCGCCCCAATTTCTAAATGTTAAACCAGCCTTGCATACCTGAAATAAATTCCACTAGGTTGTGGTGTGTAATTCTTTTTATACACTGTTGGATCTAATTTACTACAATTTTCTTGAGGATTTTGGCATCTATGTTCATGAGACAAACTGGTCTTTAGTTTTTTCTTTTTTCGTGTGCTGTTTTCATCCAGTTTTGATATCAAGGTACGGCTGATTTCAGAGAATGAGTTAGGAAGTATTCCCTCTGCTTTTATCTTCTGAAAGAGATTGTAGAAAAATTGGTATAATTGTTTTCCTTAAATATTTGGTAGAATTCACTGGCAAACCTATCTAAACCTATTGCTTTCTGTTTGGGAAGGTTATTAATTATGATTCCATTTCTTTAATAGATATGGGCCTATTCAGGTTCTCTATTTCTTCTTGTATGATTTTTGGAAGCTTGTGTCTTTCAACAAATGGGTCCATTTCCTCTACATTATCAAATTTATAGATATAAAGATGTTCATAGTATTCCTTTATTATCATTTTAATGTCACTAAGATTTATAATGATGCCCCCTCTTTTTTTCTGATATTAATAATTCACATCTTCTCTCTTTTTTTCTTAGCATGGGTAAAGGCCTATCAATTTTGTTGATCTTTTCCATAAGCTAGCTATGGGCTTCAATGATTTTCTCTATTGATTTTCTGTTTTCAATTTCATTGTTTTCTCTGATTATTATTACTTTTCTTCTGCTTACTTCCAATTAAATTTGCTCTTTTTTTTCCCTAGTTTCCTAAGGTGGAAATCTAGATTATTGATTTTAGATCTTTCCTTTTTTCTAATATTATGCATTTAATCCTATAAATTTCCCTCTAAGTCCTATTTTTCCTGCATCCCACATATTTTTATAAGGTGTGTTTCCATTTTCATTTCATTCAAAATACTTTTTTAATTTCTCTTGAGATTTCTTCTTTGACCCGTGTTACTTAGAAGTGTGTTGTTTAATATCCATATATTTTGAGATTTTCTAGTTATCTTTCTGTTATTAATTTCTAGTTTAATTCCATTGTGGTCTGAGAGCAGATATATGATTTCTATTCTTTTAAATGTGTTAAGGTGCATTTTATGGTCCAAAATATGATCTATCTCCCTAACTTGAGAAATATATGTACTCTGCTGTTGTTGGATGAAGTACTCAATAGATATCAATTATATCCAGTTGACTGATGGGAGTTCAAATATGTCCTTGTTGATTTTCTGCCTGTTAAATCTGTCCACTTCTCGGGGGGGTGGTGTTGAAGTTCCCAACTATGATAGTAAATTCATCTATTTCACCTTGTAGTTCTTTCAGTTTTTGCCTCATGCAGTTTGATGCTCTGTTTTAAGTACATACATATTAAGAATTGCTATGTCTTTTTGGAGAAGTAACCCCTTCATCATTATGTAATTCTCTTATGTAAGTCTGCTGTTTCTGAAATTAATAGAGCAACACCTGTTTTCTTTTGATCAGCGTCTATATGGTATATTTTCCTCCATCTATTTACTTTTAATCTATATTGTCTTTATATTTAAGTGTGTTTCATGTAGACAGCATATAGTTAGGTCATGTTTTTTGATCCACTCTGACAATCTCTTTTATTTCATGCATTTAGACCAATGATATTCAAAGTGATAGTTGATATAGATTAATATCTACCATATTCATTACTGTTTTATATTTGTTGCCCTATTCTTTGTTCCAATTTTTTCTTCCACTAATTTTCTATCTCTTGTGGTTTCAAATGAGCATTTTATATGAACTGTCTTCTCTCCTTTCTTAGCATATCAGTTATGCTTATTTTTTAGCTTTTTTTAGTGGCTGATCTAGAGTTTGCCATATACTTTCATAACTAATCCATGATCACTGTCAAATAACACTATATCAAGTAGTGTGAGAACTTCATAATAACAAAATAATCTTAATTCTTTCCTTGTATGCTTTATATCATTGTAATTATTCATTTTATTTATAATAAGCATATATAAGTGCATATGTATGTATATATAAATGTGTACATATATGTGTACATATATAGTATATATAATAGAACACATTCTTGCCATTATTATTTTGAAATAGTGTTTTATCTGGTAGATCAGTTAAAAATAAGAACAGATGTCTTGCTTTGTTTTGTTTTTTAACCTCACTTGTTCCTTCTTCAGTACTTTTCCTTTCTTGATATAGAGCTGAGTTTCAGACCTATATTTTTCCTTATAAAAGTTATATAAGTTTCCTTATATAAGTTTCCCTTATAAAAGTTCTAAAGAACTTTTAATATTTCTTGCAAGGTAAGTCTACTAGCAACAAATTCCCTCAATTTTTGTTTGTCTGAGAAAGTCTTTATTTCTTCTTCACTTTTGAAGGATAATTTTGCAGAGTACAGAATTCTAGGCTTCTGGGTTTTTCTTCCAAAACTTTAAATATTTCACTCCATTGTCTTCTTGCTTGCACTGTTCCTGAGATGTTGAATGTAATTCTTAACTTTGTTCCTCTACAGGTAGGGTGATTTTTTCCTCTGTCATCTTTCAGATTTCTTTCTTTATCTTTGATTATCTGTAGTTTGAAAATGATATACCTAGGCATAGTCGGGTTGTTGTTTTGTTTTGGCCTTTATCCTGCTTGGTGTTCTCTGAGTTTCCTGGATCTGTTGTTTGGTGTCTGACATTTATTTGGGAGAAATTCTCAGTCATTACTGTGTGAAATATTTCTTCTGTTTCATTTTCTTTCTTCTTCTGATATTCCCATTATGTGTATATTACACCTTTTGTAGTTTTTCCGGAGTCATTGGATATTCTGTTCTGGGATGTTGTTTCATTTTTGTCTTTTTTTCTCTTCAATTCTCTGTGGTTGAAGATTCTATTGATCTATCTCTAGCTCAGAGTTTCTTTCCTCAACCATGTCCAGTCTCCTAATAAGCCCATCAAAGATATTCTTCATTTCTGTTACATTTTTTTTAATCTTTAGAACTTCTTTTCAGTTCTTTCTTAGGATTTCTCTCTCTCTGCTTGCATTGGCCATCTGTTCTTGCATGATGTCTATTTTATCTATTAGAATGCCTAACTTATAAATACAGCTGTTTTAAATTCTTTGATAATTCCAACATCCTTACCATGTACAGTTCTGATGCCTGCTCTCTTCAAATTGTGTTTTTTGCTGTTGGTATGCCCTGTAAATTTTTCTTGATAGCCAGACATGATGTACTGAGTAAAAGGAACTGTTGCTGGTGGTGAGGTATAAGGAAAAAGGAAGTGTTCTATATGAGTAGGTCTCAGTCTTTTAGTGAGCCCTGTTCCCTGTTTGTGAAATTCACAAATGATTCTCAGGCATTTTTTCTCCCTATTTAAGTGAGACAAGATGGTTATAGTGGGTTGAAGTTGGGTATTTCCCTTCTCCAGGTCAGTTAGAATCTGGTTAACTAGCTCGCCTGAGGGCAGGCCTTGTTAAGCACAGAGGGTTCTGGCTTATTTCAAAATGGTTCCTTTCCCTCTCCTGCCAAAAGCACAAGGGGATTTTTCTGATATTTACTGTAGGACTCTGGTTGAACTCCCAGAGGTAAATCACATGATATTGTGGAGGCCTTCCTATGACTGTGTATTTTTAACTCTCAAAGTTGTCCACACTGACCCTCTAGCAATTCACCAATTACTGGTCTGGTTTCCCTATCATGGCACTAGATCCCATGGTGATTTCTGCAGCAATTTCTGCCTGTGAGTCTATGCTGTAAAAAGCAGTGACTCCCTATATTCACATGTGTTCCCAGTCTTGATAGCAGTGGTCTGCCCTGCGTCCTCCCCTCTCTTATGGATCCAAGAGGAGGTACCGACTTTTAGGTCTGTTCAGCTTTTTATTTCTTGTTAGGACAGAGAGGTGACTTACATGCAGAAACCAGAAGTCCCTCCAATAATGCACTCTTAATAAAAAAAATATATATATGTAATGGCTTATTTGCAGAAACCATCATGAAGAAACTGCAAGGGGAAATCATCTATTTTGGAAAATGTGTGGTAATTATGTACCTCTCGGTGTATCCTTACTCTTTCCATAAGAACTTGAAGCTTCTCTCCTAAAAATTTTGATTACATTCTTTGTCTCTTAATCTGGGTTGGGTTTACAGCTTGCTTTGGCCAATAAGATATGACAAAATGAGAATGTTGCTGTGCAAGCACAGGCCTCCAGAGGTACTGCACAGCTCAACCCGTGCCTCAGCTGGCTTGCTGGAAGCTGGCAAAAAAGCAGAGCACAGAAAAGTTAACTCAGCCAAACCATCCTGGGCCAGTCCTTTCCCCTGCCAATGGTCTTTTAAGAGGGACAAGAGTGGGAGAGATTTTTCAGCTACAGATAATGACATCAGGATATAGGGGCTGCCAGGGGGAAGGCACTAGGAAAAGAGGAGTGAGAGGGAGAGCCCTAGTGCAACAGTAGCTGATTTCTGCCCTATTCACATCCTGCCCTCAAGGAGGGAAGTAAAAGGTCACCTAACTCAGGAGAAGACTATTTTAAAGATATACTCTTTTGCCATCGTTTTTGCAATAAATTTATGTGATGTTTTGTATTCCTACATTATTATTCTGACATGATGGCATTTTTATAAGATATCTGACTAAAGACTTATAAATGTGTTTTTAAATATTAGATATAATTATCACATATGTTCACACTATACTTTGCTTTTACCATATGTTAAGGACACCTGTTATTTTCCTTGATTCAGCATTCATCCTGTTTTTTATTCACTCTACTTCCAGTGGGAAATTCATTCTGTAATGTTGGAGTAGAGATGAACCCCATATGAATGAGCACAAAACCCAGGCTTGGCTGATCAGACTATCCCATACCCCTCATTGGTTCAGGAGTAGATATATGATCCAACTTAGGCAAAGTTAGTCCTCTATAGGAGTTCTCTGTAGTATTTACTGATGAAGCCTGTCCTTTTCCACTAGGTTACTAACATGGTAAGATATGAGTCTGGGGCATCTAGAGCCATCTTGCCTATTACTTGTGAGAGAGCTTGTAGAGGGAAAGAGAGTGCCCTGACAATATCATTTAAGTCCCTGGATCCAATCCTGGCGGAAGCTTATGTGCCAGTGTACTTTCTAGATATGTGAGCCAATAATTCCCCTTTAATGCCTAATACAGTCTCAGTTGTGTTTCCATCTCTCACAACAAATGATTTCTAACAAATATATCATGGCTTAGGGTATTGGTAACCACCTCCTCTATCCTGCACGCATTAACCTGCTTGATCAAGAAGTGACTGTATTATTCCCTGAAATTACACACTTAAGATACATCTCAAGGGAAAGCACTCCCAGTCAAGACTCTGAAATGGTTAGAGAGGAAAGTATGAGAGCCTATACATGCAAGAAATGTCTCAGAAAGGGCAGAAACAGAAGCAAAATGCAGACTATAAAAGAAGAAAATCTGACAACATTGCCACAAAGAATAAGAAATGATTAATTTAAGCAACAAGGGGCAGGTGAATCAATTTGTGTCATATATATGTTCATGGGTAGCAGTGAAAGTTTGTGGAGAGCTAGTTAATAAGGATCTTACAAAGCCTGATAATTCTAAGAAAATGAGAGGAAACAGAGGAAGGAGAAAGGAACCTGCTTCCTGTAAAATAATGCTAGATGCAATTTTTCTCCATTTGCCCTCAGCATTTCTCTTACTGGATGGCACCATGTCCTGGATGGCTTGAGTGTCCACAGTCTGCAGGGGCTATGCCCAGGAGCTATTTCTATTGTTTTAATCATTATTACATAAAGAAAGAAGAAAGATGGGGAACTGGGTGGCTCAGACGGTTAAGCGTCTGCCTTCGGCTCAGGTCATGATCCCGGGGTTCTGGGGTCAAGCCCCGCATCGTGCTCCCTGCTGAGCAGGAAGCCTGCTTCTCCCTCTCCCTCTGCCTCTGCCTGCCACTCCCCCTGCTTGTACTCTCTCTCTCTGTCAAATAAAAAATAAAAAAAAAAAGAAGAAGAAGAAGAAGAAGAAAGAATCCCAGCACATCCCTTACCAGTCTGTGTCCTAAAACCCTCCCAGAGGCAATTTATGGAAATCACTTCCCTGTAGTCATGTCCCATGGCTTCAGTACAAGGCCAGTGGCAAGTCAACAAAATCTCTCTTGGTCACTAACTCAACAGCAGAGGACATTTCATATGAGGCGCTTACTTCTTTGGGGAAAGGGAAGCTGCACTCCGTTAACAGACAAAGCACTCTTATTATAAAAGTTTCTGATTAATGCAGCTATTTCCATATCCCTGCAGAATGACTCAGAGAATCAGTTCTCTCAACAGAGTCCCTAGAGTGGGAAAGTTCAAGCGGTAATCAATTCTTAAAAGGGAAGTGCCTGGTTATTCACTGTTTATATAAAAATAAGGAGGAAGAAACCTTTTCAAAAAGTCTTACAATCGCATTGTACGTTAGTATTTAAAAATTCAGGGATCTTCAGGGATATTAAATTTGTAAAGGACCCTGAGATGTAGATAAGAAGAAAGATATTATATCCATTTTATGGTTGTAGAAACTGAAATATAGGGAGAAATACTTTACTTACTCAAGCCATAAAGCAAATAAGTAACAGAGCCAGGATTCAAGTGAACATCTCCAGGAGGTACTCATGTGTTCTTTTATTTAATAAACTTCTTGCTACCACTTCAGTACTGGAGATACAAGCTTATGTCTAAAATTACATTGCTTGTATCAATTTGTATTCTGATGTGATTTCTAGAGTGGAAGAAAGGATAGCATTAAAATCAAAATGTTGAGAATGGCTTAAGACAGTATGTTGTTATACATCATGTGCATAACAGAATAAAAGAATATTGGAAGCAATGGACACATGAACAAGTACAGAGAACAGCAGAAACCCTAAGCAATGAATGGTCGATTCTACCTGGTAGAAGCTGGAGAATTAAAAATAAAAGGCCAGGGCGCCTGGGAGGTTCAGTTGTTAAGCGTCTGCCTTTGGCTCAGGTCATGATCTCAGGGTCCTGGGATCGAGCCCTGCATTGGGCTCCCTGCTCAGCGGGAAGCCTGCTTCTCCCTCTCCCACTCCCCCTGCTTGTGTTCTCTCTCTCTCTCTGTCAAATAAATAAATAAAATCTTAAAAAATAATAAAAAATAAAAATAAAAGGCCTTCCCAGCATAGATGAGATATAAAAGCCAGGTCTGGAAATATGAGTAGATTGGGGTTGGAAGTGAATGATGGACCCTAAAGGCAAGAGCAAAGAGTGTGGGGAGAGGCATGGAGATCATATATGAAACCATCAGACATTCATGGAGGGTCTATAAGGATACATGATGAATGAAAGACAAGTAATTCCTCTCTAGGACACGTTAGCACTTTTCCTTAATACTACATTATCCTGTCCCTAAACTTCAGAGAACTTTTTCTTTGGTCCTTAAATATCTATTCCCCCATACTCCTTCCATTAATTGTCATTTTTCTTTATTTCTCTCTGGCTTACAGAATATGAAAACTACAACCGAGAAACCCTACCTAACTCCTAAACTACTAGTTAAAACTAAGCATAACAGTATTTCAATAATTCCAAAAGCCTGGAGAAGAAAAATAAATACTCCTAAAGGGGTATGCTTGTGTATATTTGTGCATAAATATGAATATTTTCTTTTTCTAAAAAAAAACTACCAGGAAACTAAATTCAAGTTAAACCCCTGCCTTGATTGTAAATATAAGAAAGATCATGATATACATTTTGTTTTTGAAGACTGAGCTTTGGGTAAATTAACTCTTATTTAACCTATATAGAGAGAGGAGACTCTGATACCACTTTGGTAAATTTACAAAGCCTCCTGTCATCATGCTTCATATACTCTCTCAGACCTAACCCAATATCATAGCTTTCTAAATCATATCTTCTATAGTATTCATGAAGTTATTTTATTCATTCAAGAAATATGTCTTCAAATCATTTTATATATAAGTTATGGATTTAGGCACTGCCTCTGGTACATTTTTGTGCACCAAAAATGCATTCAGTATCTCCAACTCATCTTTTGGGTATTAAGACAGCGTAGAAATAAATATATTCAGTCACTACCATATATTTTTTTGCTTCTGCAAGAATCCACTTTGGCTAGAGACATGCCCTGAATTAATCAAACACCCTTGACTAGCTCTTAGTGACAGAAGATTAAATATTAACTATTCTTTTAGTTGTTAGTAAAGTTCCTCCATCAAGTTAGATATTTCACATGGTCTCTTGTGTCAGTAGTAATTTTTTATGTCTAGTGTTCTGAAACTTTTGGCCTCAGGACTCTGTTCTATCCCTAGAAATTACTGAGGACCTCCAAAAGGCTTTCATTTGTGTGAATTATATCTATCTATATTTACTATACTAAAAACTCAAGTTAGGACACTTAAAAAATATTTATTTCTAAATTATTTATAAATTCACTTAAAATACCAATAACAAACTCATTACATATCAACATAATAATATATTTATGAAAAATATATTTCCAAAACAATAAAAGTAATTAGTAGGGGCACCGGGGTGTCTCAGTCAGTTAAGTGTCCAACTCTTGATTTCTGCTCAGGTTATGATCTCAGGGTCCTGAGATCAAGCCACACATGGGGCTCCACACTGGGCGTGGAGCCTATTTGAGATTATCTCTCTCCCTCCCCCTACCCCTCTCTCTCCCTAACAAAAAAACAAAAAAAGTGGTGTTTTTGTTTTTGTTTAGTTTTGCATATTCCTTTACTGTCTAGATTAATAGAAGCCTATTAGATTCACTTCTCTGCTTCTTCATTCAGTGTGTTGCATAGCACTTGTCATATTACCTCTGGAAAACTCCTCTGTGCACTTGTGAGAGAATGAGAGTGAAAAGGCAAATAACATCTCAGTATTATTATGAAAATATTTTTGATCTTGTGGTTCCCCACCCACCGCACACATATACACACAAACACACACAAATGTTTCGGGGATTCTAGGGATTCCTGGACCACACTTTGAGAACCACTACCCTATTAGATGCTAAGCCTGGAAAGATTAGGACAGTTTCCATTTGCAGCTTAACGGTCACATTCTGCACAATAATCCTGCTACCTAAAGTTCCTGTTTACTGAGCCATGATGATAGTAGAAGCAAGGCAATTTACACAACTAAAGCACAAAAGGCAACATCTTTCCAGCTCTGATGGAAAAACAGAGGAGACCCATTCCTTGCCTGAACTACCAACTCCTATTACCCTAGGCAACCAGCTACTCTACATGAATACACTTCTGCCTGCTATGAATCCATTTTCCCACAGAGCCACCAGAATATTCCTTTCTTTTAGTAAATCTTATCATGATACCCTCGCCTCTTAAGCCCCTTCAGTAGATGATCTTAATTTCTAATAAGGCTCACAAAGCAGGGCATAACTGGTGCCTACTTACCTCTCTAGTTTTACTTTTCTTTCTTGGTTCCAACAATGTTGTCTTATTTTAATTCTTTGGAAGCAGGCTCTTTTCATCATGGGGCTTTAGCACATTCTCTTCCTTTTACCCTGAATGTTTTTCCTTCCCTTCATGTCTTCAACACTTACTTTTCCTTCAAATCTTCACTTGCTATTTCTTAGGGGATAGTTTCCTGACTCCTTCCTCCAAACCAAGTCAAATCTCTCAACTGCTCTATCATATTCTTCCCCTTCACAGTATTTATTACAGTTGTAGTTTTTAATTTATTTCCCTGATTCATTGCTTAATATCTGTCTACACCACTAGAAAACAGTGGACTCTTGAACAACACGGGCTTAAACTGGGTGGATCCACTTTTACACAGATTCTTTTTTTTAGTAAGTACAGTATGGTACTATAAATGTATGTGCTCTTCCTTATGATTTTCTTAATAACATTTTCTTTACTTCAGCTTACTTTATTGTAAGAATAAATATATAATACACATAACATACAAAATATGTTTTTTAATTGACTGTTTATCAGTAAGACTTCTGGTTAACAGTAGGTTATTAGTAGTTAAGGTTTTGGGGAGTCAAAAGTTAATTGCAGATTTTCAGCTGTGCAAGGGTCAGTGCCCCTAATCCCTGCGTTGCTCAAGGGTCAACCATATAGGCTCCCTGAAGGTAGGAACTTTATTTCTGTGTTTGACTATTTTTCCTGACCATTACACTCTTAATGCCTAACAGCAGTGCCTGCCAATGAACAAATACTTGATAAGTGGTGAATGAATAAACAAATTCATCAACAAATGGTGCATCAAACGTGTGTGGTTTAGAGATGGACAGATCTGAATTTGGGTCCTTTCTCTCCTAAGTATCCTTGGACAACTCACTTTTCTTCTCTGAGCCTCAGTTTCTTCATCCATAAAGGGCAAATAATAATAATTAATCCATTTACACAACAAATAATAATTCAATATGTCTACATTCCTAGTATTTTTTTGGATCTGGGAATTCAGTGGTTAAAATTTAGAAATAACTCATACACTCATTGAACTTATGTCTTCACTGGGGAAACAGACAAGGCACAAGTAAATAGACAAATGCAATTATGATAAGCACTATGAAACATACACACAAGGGGGCTGAGATAAAGCCTCACCAGGGGTAGCTACATCAGACAGAGTGGTGAAGAAAGACATCTCTGGTGAATGTAACCTGAAACTGAGACCTAAAAGTTGAGAAGGATCTTATGGGACAAAGAATTCTAAGCAAAGGAAACAAATACAGGCAAATGCCTTGAGTCAGGAACAAAAATTCAGGGAGATGAAAGAAGATTGCAATGTAGTGAGTATGAGAGACTGTAGCATAAAATGAGTTTGGAGAAATAGTCAGGGACACAAGTATACAGAACTTTGTGGGCTGCCTGCTAAAGTTATCATGAGAGTTAATTGAGAAAATATATGTGAAACACTTCAAGGAGGGAGCTAGCACATAAGGAGTGCTAAATACATGGAAGTGATTAGAGTCACAATCACCTCTTCATCGGTAATCCCAAGCAGACAGCAAATAGATAACAAGGTATGAGAACTGGCACAGGCCTCTGAAGAGGTGGCTCAGTCTCTGTTTGGAGAGAATTTTGGCTCATTAAGGGCTCTAGAGAATTTTTACCAAAATAATTAGTGAGCTTTTTGTTACAGGTAGTCTTTTTCAGAAAAAAAATCCTGGGAGAGGGATTATAATGCTCAAGTTAACATCTTAGAACCCTCACCTCCTCCCTTTCTCCCACATACATGCAAGCACGCACACAAGTGCAAGCACACACACATATGCAGATTAGGGCTTTATTTTATTTTTTCATTTTGTTTTGTTTTATAATCAGGATGAAATGCTTTCTCTCTATTCCCAACCTCCAAGGTCTGGGCTGCAAGTGCCTTCTCTGCAAGTGCACTGTTTTAAAAATGGCCGCATTAAATATGCATTTGCTGTTGAGTTTCTGAGATTGCTTAGGGACTATTTCTTTTCAGAATAAATCACTTTCAACAGCATATTTAATATGAGGTGAGGGTATCTGTCCTACTCATCAGAGTAATAATTTTTTTTTAAGTCTGGAATTGTCCTAAGGGTATTCTCAGCTAAATTCTTCTCTTGTTGGGTATTTTATCAAGCTAGTGATTTTTTTCTTGGGATGTTAGGTTTGATCCCCTGATATTCTGTCTAGTTGATCTGACAATGATTATGTGACAGTTGTACATCCTTTGCATTACAACTTCCTTCACCTCTGGCTTCCACTCTTTCCCCTCCTTCCAGTCATGATAGTAAATCAGCAGGATAGGCAAGGTTATGCTATACTAACAAATAACCCCAAAATATAAGTGGCTTATATTTCTCACTCCCTTTCCATTATCTTCATTCTGGAATCCAAGGTGACTAAGCAGCCTTCATCTGGAATATTCATGGTCTTGTGGCAGAGGGAAAAAGAGTGCAGTGGTCTATGACTGGACTCTATAACTTCTATGTTGCTCAGAAGTTTGTGACCCTAACCCCATGTTACTCTCATTCACATTAATTGGCCAAAACAAATTACATGGGCAGGACTGACATCAGTGGGACAGGGAATATAATCCTTTTACAAGGAGGCATAGTAAACATCTGTGAGAAGTAAAAGAGTATAGTGCAGGAAGGTTTCACCAAGGACCAGTCTATATATTCTGGAAGGAGAAGTTGAAAAAAAGACATGGGCTCTGGAGTAAGTGAGACCTAGCTTTTGATTCTGGCTTTACTACACAGTAACTACATTATCGTTACTACTAACGATTTCCAATTTTTAGCCCTATGTTGCCTCATCAGAAATATAGTGGTAATAATAGTCTCTAAGAACCACTGTAAAGTTGAGAGACAATGTATGTAAAGCAATGTCTAATCCATAGAATTGTTCAATCTATTTTAGGTTTTATCTTGAATTGCCTGATCTATTTTCTCTATTCCAATTCTGAACAGTATCCATTGCAACATGACTTTTCCCCACCATTCTACCGCTCTGTTTAAGGTCATAGCTACTACTTACCTGCCGAAAGGACATTACTTAGTCCTCAGTCTTCTTGACTTCACATTTACCACCACTGATCACTCCCATGCTAAAAGCCTTTCCTCTTCCTCCAAGGCTTATACCGTGCCTTCTACTTTACCAACTGCTTCCCTTCCAGCTTCTCCTCTTTCTTCTTCCCATGTACTTAGTGCTGACTTTGCCTAGATCCAGCCTGGGCTCTCTTCCATCTACACCTCTCCCTTGTGAGACAGATACAGAGGTAAGAGCAGAGATTTCATAGCCATGGAGTCCTGACCTGACTTCTGCTACTTACTCCTGGACAGCCTAATTCACCATTTCTTAATTAGCAAAATCAGAATTCAAAGATCTGTTGGAAAAATTAAATGACAAAATCTATATGGAATAACTAACACTGTGCTTAAACATACCAAGTGCACAACACGTTTTAGCTCCCTCCCCTTCCATACCTGCCTTGAAAATCTTCTGCAAATCCTACCACTTAATTTAATGTAGAAGGTGTTCAAAATCATAGCTAGTGCCTTTTCTATTTGATTATTCCAAGAGGAACAGGTTTCAATAAGTAATGTCAATGTTTACTGAGAATTCCACTATCTTGAGATTATTTGTATTTTGAAAGAAGACTTATACATGCATAAGAGAACATACATAAAACAAAAGAATCTATCTCTAACTGTATTTACCTCAGACCTTAGTAGAGTATATTTTCCATAGTACAATGAACAGTTAAGAGTTTGAGATTTCATACTAACTACCTTGATCTGATTATTGGCTCAAAGAGCCTAGTTCTGTGACCCCAAGCAAGTCATGTAACTCCTCTTTAATTTCCCTCATCTGTAAAATGGGTATAATAATGGTAACAATCTCACTGGAATGTTGGGAGGATTCAATTTGTTACTACGAGCAAAGTGCTTAAAGAATTATTTGGCATGTAATAAGCATTTAATCAGTATTAGCTATCATCATCATCATTCATAAAAATTAAACTGCTGCTTTTTGCCTTATCTATCAAGACATATCTGCTGCATATCACTGCTCAATTAGGAGTTACCCTCATCCCTCACTGATGACTGCTGTGTGTTCTACTTTCCTGCTTTACCATTTTCTCTCCTTCCATTCCAGGATAGCAAAGTATTTGCTTCAGGCCTCACAGGGATGTCAGGAGGATTCATGAGAGAACATCCATAAGGCACTCTGAGCTCCTTAGAAGCAAGGTGTTTGATAAATAAAAGGTTATTACCACTGCTAGTATATCTTATATTACTCTAGCCCTTCTCAGCCCAGAGGGATCCTGAAATGGTTTGCAAAACTTGAAGCACAAACAAGAATCATTCAGTAGCAGCTGAGATGAAGCAGTCACTACACATTCAGCCATCGATTCTTCAGAGCTTCTAGTGATCTAAACCCACTGGTTCTACCAGGGGCATAAAAAGCACTGAAATTGATTCAAAGGATGCTTTGAGATTTCAAGTATTTAGCGGTCAGTTCATTGAGCAGAACAGGAGGCAGACACTGGTTCAGACACTCAAAATTATGTGGAAAAATCCCAAGTCAATGAGAGAAACTAGCAGGTCAAATTCGAGACTAAACAAGAATGAGGTATGGTTCAATATGGAATTCCCTTGTGGTTTCCTGGTCCATATTCTTGCAGTCATATGTTGAAAGTCAAACAAGATTTGCCTTTAAGACAATCCAAATTAAAAAAAAAAAAAAAAAGCACCTGCAAATATGCAAACATTCCCCTAGTCCTTCAAAGTAAATCCTTCTGCAGCACAGTGTTATTTCAGAAACCAATCTAAAGTACATTAGCCTTAAACCCAAGTTGCCCTATATGGACGGTTCACTTAGTTCTGGTTGAACTCTGAGCAGTCCACTAATTCTGCTTTATCTAATATAAGGGATCTTAACCAAACCTTGGCCACACTTCCCATGTTCATTTCAGCCTGAAGGCATGACTCTGCAATTTGTGACTCTTTGGGATTGCTCATTGATATCCAATTACTGTATGAAGGTTCAGACCAAGTGCTGAATTACTGATTTACACTGGGCCTCTTTGCCCTGGGACCTGAGGTTAGGGCTTCTACTATCAACCATCATACAAAAACATCTCTATAACATATGATTCAAATCACTCTACAAATATCAAGTGGGAGTAAGCCAAATGTTTACAGCCAGATGTATCCTATCCTGTATAGTCAAAAGAGTCATTTTAAGAAAAATAGTAAAGTTTTAACTTTAGGCTCCTGATTCCATCTGCCTCATTAAACCTGCCTTCTCATACCTATACCTCAAAGCAGTTTCAAAAATAACACTCAAAATGTTGAAAAAGAAGCATAGTGAATTAATTAGTACTATCTCTCGCCAGTTTTAAAAAACAATCTATTAAAGTATAGTACTTTTAAAAGCATGAAAAAAATAAAAAAAACAACAACAACAACAAATGGGGTTAGTGTAGATTATATTTGGGCATGACAATATTTGAGGAAAAAATTAGATATTTACCTTATAACCTACACCAAAGACAAGTCCACAGAGATGTAAGATTTAAAAGGGAAAAAATGAAGCTTTAAAAATCCTAGAAGAAAATATTGGAGACTTATTGTATGATCTCAGGGTATGTGTGGTTAATTTCAGTGTGACATTAAATCTAGGGACAATATATAAATTTTTTTTAAATATTATTACAGAACATAATAAAACCAGAGCCCATCAAAATGTGGGGGTAAAATGAGAAACAAATGAGAGAAAATTTTTGTAATTTAAATGGAAAACAAAAGGTTAGCATCATTAGAGGAAAAACATGCCTTTAAGAGAACAAGGAAAATTATAAAAACCTAAGAAAAAAATGGACAAAGGAGAGGTAGAACAGATTTGCAGAAGATGAGATATAATATAAATACAAGATCCTTCACATCACTAATAAACAAATTCTATGTAAATTAAAACAACGAGGTGTCATTTTTGAAGAGTGTTAATAGAAGTACAGGGCAGGGGCGCCTGGGTGGCTCAGTTGTTAAGCATCTGCCTTCGGCTCAGGTCATGATCCCAGGGTCCTGGGATCGAGCCCCGCATCGGGCTCCCCGCTCCGCGGAAGCCTGCTTCTCCCTCTCCCACTCCCCCTGCTTGTGTTCCCTCTCTCGCTGTATCTCTCTCTGTCAAATAAATAAAATCTTTAAAAAAAAAAAAATAGAAGTACAGGGCAAAAGGCATTCATATATAGTTGGTAGGGACATAAACTGGTATAATGTTTCTCAAGGTAGTTTTCCAATATCAAACTTTTACATGGGTCTATCCTTTCATACAGCATCTTCAATTCTAGTACTCTATTCCAAAAATATATCTACACAAATATACATGAATTGGGGAAAAGTTACTTATTGAAGCAATGTTGGTAGTAAAGAAGAACTGGAAATCTTAATGTTTATCATTATCTGTTAGAAATGATGCAGAGATATATGTGCATAAGTGACTTGAAAATGTGAAATAAGCAAGTTGAATCCCATTTTTGAAAAAAACAATGCACACACCAACATTATGTGTGTATCTGAGCATGTGGTACGTGTATACACATAATATAAAAATATTTGAAAATATATAAACCAAAATGTTACTAGTGGTCACCTTGGGGACAAAGGATTGCAGCACTCTCACTTTCTGCATTTTAGGGTTATTTTTTTTTTAACTAGTTGGGTTTTTTTTAAGGTTTTTATTTATTTGACAGAGAGATAGCACAAGTAGGCAGAGCGGCAGGCAGAGGGAGAGGGAGAAACAGGCTCCCCGCTGAGCAGGGACCCCCCCCCCCGGATGCGGGGCTCAATCCCAGGACCCTGTGATCATGACCTGAGCTGAAGTCAGCCATTTAACCGACTGAGCCACCAGGTGCCCCCTTAGGGTTATTTTTGTTCAAATTTTTTATTAGAAACATGTATGTTTTTCTAAAACCAATGAAAAATACAAATAAAATGAAAGCAAGAGCATGTAAGCAGGTTATGGGACAGTATTTCTAACAAGACAATATTTGAAATAACATTAAATATCAAAAATTAATATTCTCAAAATCTCTATGGAAATCTATCATAAGCAGTTAACTCTGAAAGTGGAATTATGGTGGGATTTTACCAAAATTTTTTACAGTATATTTATATACTTTTTACAGCATATTATTTTATTTTTATTTTACAGTATCATTCAAAACCAGAAAATACAAAAATGTGATCATAAATGTTGTCCTAAAGCCCATTCTCCCCATTCTCAGCACAGTGTTGGCCACCATGACTGAAGAGTTTTGGGTGACCCAGAGGCATCCTCTTACTTTTCAAGACCCATGTCTCCTTTTCAAGATCACAGAGATATCAGCCTCTCACTACATCTGTGAAACTTAAGGGTGAATTGGAAACAATGCCTTGACTTGTCCTAAAAGCAAGTACTATAAAAATATTAAAGCAACTTGGAATGAACAGAAGAATCAGTAAATATATCCAAGTTCCCAATTCTTCAGGAATGTTGACTAATATAAATAATCATGACTTATTTGAGTGTATCATTAACTTTTATTCAGTCACCAAGACTCAGATGAGTTATCTCTACCTTTAGGGAGTATTTCTGATTTTCCTCCAACCCACCCATCTACCTCACTCCAAGATGGGTGAGCTGCCATGCATCTGCACTTTCCAAACTCTGTGTAGGTCTTTCCTATTCATTTATTCATTCTGTTAGGCACACTTTCATTCCTTCAACATGCTTTCACCAAGCACTCGTATACAGGCTCTTGAGATACAATGGTGAGTAACATGAGAGGCTCGGGCTTCTATAAGCTTACAGTCCAGGAGGGGAAGCCGGCACTAATCAAATAAAAAAAAAATAAACACTTATAAATAGTGATAAATATTATGAAGGAAAGCTACACAGTGCAAACACAAGTGCAGGATGAAGGAACTAACTAGCTTATTTTACAATACTGTAAATTGCTCTTCCACTCAAGTCTAAGGTTCCATAAGACCGACACATCTTTTTGTCTTGGTGTTTTTTAGCTTTGTACCACATCTGATACACAATAAACACTCAGCTTCTGTCTAACTGAACTGAACTGATCAGAATTTTTTTTAAATATTCCATGATGGCCCAATAATCTGAAAAGTGACTGAACCACAGGGTAATCACTGTTTCAGCCATGCAGTCTTGTAAGAATCACTGATGATTCAAATTGAGCCCCTTTTCCTTATTCATATTGATTATTATTCCAATATCAAGTTTATTGTCAGTGGCCACTGTGTTGTAGGTGGACGGTGTGGGGAAAGAAGTGGAGAAACAATAGAAAAAAGAAAAGATACCTTGGTAACAGAATGTCAATAGTAAAATCAAATTTGGCAAGAAAAAAATTAGTATCCAAACCATCTTCTATAGTTACTTAAATAAATATAATCAATTAAAATAGCATATATGCTATGAGTTGCTTAACTTCTCAAATTGTATTTCCTTATTTCCAACATGGGGGCAATAATACCTATTCTTCACTTAAGAATTAAGAAATTTAAAATAACTGAAGTGGGGCGCCTGGGTGGCTCAGTCGTTAAGTGTCTGCCTTCGGCTCAGGTCATGATCCCAGGGTCCTGGGATCGAGCCCCGCATTGGGCTCCCTGCTCAGCAGAAAGCCTGCTTCTCCCTCTCCCATTCCCCCTGCTTGTGTTCCCTCTTTCACTGTGTCTTTCTCTGTCAAATAAATAAATAAAATCTTAAAAAAATAAAATAAAAATAAAATAAAATAAAAATAAATAAAATAAATAAATAAATAAAATAAAATTAAAAAATAAAATAACTGAAGTGGTTGGAGCAGTGACTGACACAAAGGAGGCCCCTGAAATATCAATAACCTTAATAATGTCTATTCCTGTATCCCAATGGTTCTCAACCAGGGGCAATTTTGTCCCCCAGGGGATACTAGGTAATGTCTGGACACATTTCTGGTTATCACAATTAGTGGAGTATATAATGCTGGCATCTAGTGGGTAGAGGCCGGGGATGCATCCACAGTACATAGGACAGTCCCCACAGCAAAGAATTATCAGATGGCCCAAAATGTCAACAGTGCCAAGACTAAAAAATCCTGCTGTATTCCCTCATTCCTTAAATCCAATACCTCATGTCATGAGATAGTTCAGAGGAACTTACAGAAAACATTCTGACAACACAATATAAGAATTCCCTAGAAATCTTCCCATCCTTTCTTCAACCACTACAAGACTCTATTTTCATGCCCCGTATTTACTATTCAAATTATATCACTCCCTTTCCACAGCACCTCCAAGCTCTCTTTTTGTGAGTGCCCACAGTGCCCATGTTCTTCACTGTTGCAATGACTATATTCCTTTGTTCCCCAAGGCCCCAGTCTGTCTCCTTATGGTCTTTAAAATCCAATTTAACTGGGTTAAATTGCTTTTATACGCCTCCACTCCTCCATAACTGCAGCTCCCTCTAATTCTCCCACTCTGACTCTGTCCCTTCCCTCATTCCCACTGTTCACTAATTGAAGTCAATATATTAGCCTTAATTTATTTTGGGAATCTAAACAACACACCAAAGAAGTTAGCTTTTATAGAATATATTCACTTTTTTGCTATGCTGTTACAACAGTGAAGTTAATAAAATTGACACCTAATTACAACTAACAAGCAGGGTCTTATTAAAATAAAACAATAAAGAAAGCCACAAAGATTGCATTACCCATCCTATACACTCTTACAAGAATGACTAGTTCTATCCAGACTATCGTTCAGTGCCCCTGCATGAGGATCCTGATCTGAGTGGATGGGCAGTGCCCACCAGCCACACTGGCTAGTTTCAGGTGGGTTCCAGGGCCAGGAAAGAAACCTGGAACTTCATCAAATGGTTAAAATTGAGTGATAATCTGAAAATGTGCTACAAAAATACTTTGATACTTAGGATTAAACCAAAGAAGTTGGGTATGTTGTCAATATCAAAAAACAAGGGAGGAGCCTCTGTAAAAGAGGTGGCATTGGAGAACAAGAGGGAGAAATGCAAGAACCAAGCAGAATTTGTGGGACAAGCTTTGAGAAGTAGGTGAGAAGAAGAACTAGGACTTTGCTGTGAGCAGGTGTATGTTGCTGAGGCCTCTTTCTCATAGTCTAAGGGTTGAATGGATGTCTTGGTTTGTGTGAGAAGTGTTAGATGAGGACTGAGAAACAGAGAACCTGAGTGTGGGAGAGAATCAGAAGAGGACCACCTCTTCTCTGGACATCTAGGAGGGCATGTTGCCAAAGCCATCTCTAGTACAAAAAAAAAAAAAACCAACTTAAAAAAATGATGAGATCCTGGATTTTCATCAAGACACAGTTTATTCTTCAGAAGAGTAGGAATAGCATTGCTTCAGATTAAAAGCTACATTTCAAAGATCCAAGTTCTATTTCCAGGTACATCAAATGCCAGGTTCTCTAATAGGAGTGTAAGGATAGCTACCGCCTTATAGTTATGGAAACTTCAGAGAGCTGTCACATGCATTATCTCATATGATCCTTACTAAAACCCAGTGAGATCAGAGTTTTAAGCAATCACCTTCCCAATTCAAAGAATGCAGAAACTAAGACTCAGAGTATAGTGACTCCAGGTCACATGCTAAGGACTTGGGTAAAACTATAACTCAATCTACTACTCTTAAAAATCATTCCTATTTCTCCTTGAAAAACAACATAATCTAGACATTAAGGTACAAACTCTGAGCCACATTGCCTGAGTTCTGGCACCTAGCAAATGGGTATGCTGGGATTTGAACCCAGGCAAGTTATTTATCTTCTTTGTGTCTCAGTTTGTTCATCTGTAAAGTGGGTTTAATAATACCACTTATCTCCTAGAGTTGTGGTGAGGATTAGGAGCTAATACATGCAAAATGCTTGAAAGCACTTCTAATGTGTTCCTTATGAATACTCAATAAACTTTAAGTTTTCTTTTCTTAAGCTTTTCTGGTATAAAGTAAAAATTTAACATACTCATATAAGCTTTACTGCTTATAAGGAAGTGAGTAAAATTATCTTCATTGTATAAATGAGAAAACTGAGCTGCCAGGTTACTATTTCTGTATTAACCAAGCTCAAAAAGTAGTGGCATATACATAATAAAAGTCATTTGATTATGTACACAGATTGTTTGGATAAGGATTTGGGACAAGGCACAGCAGAGAAGTCTTATCTCTTCTCCACATGGTCTATAGCCTCACCTGGGGAGACTCACAAAGGTGGAGAATGGGATCTGGTAGCACCTTCATTCACAGGTCTGGGGGTTGATGCTGGCTACCAGGTGGGACCTGAGCTGGGCTGTGGGCTAGAAAACCTACATATGTCCTCTCTCTGTATGGCTTTGGGCTTCCTCTGCATGGGGACAGTTGCAGGATACTGGGACTTCTCACACAGCAGCTCACAATGTCAAAGATCCAATAGAAGCTGTATCACCTTTTATGTCCTATTCTTGAAAGTCACACAGCATTGTTCCAGACACATTCTGTTGGTTGCAACAAGTCACAAGACTGACCAGATTCAAGGAGAAGGAAATTAGACCCCACTTCTTGATGGAGAAATAGAGGCTTTTGGAAAAACATGGGGGATGACAAATATTGTTGCAATCATCTTTGGAAGATGCAAGATGCTACACATAGAAAGAGAGGATCTGCCAAAACTTTTACAAAAAATAAGTGAATATAGGGTGCCTGGGTGGCTCAGGTGGTTAAGTTGTCTGACTCTTGATTTTGGCTCAGGTCATGACCTCAGGGTTGTGAGACCGAGCACCGAGAGAGATTCTCTCTCTCCTTCTCCCTCTGCCCCCACCTCCCCCCAAAATTAAAAAGTGAATATACTAGAATAGAAATGCACAGCTTTTCATTTGTAAATTTCTGTTCTTTCACTGGCCTCCTAGACCTCTCTCATTTGTAAATAATGTCAGTTAATCTTGCACATTCACTGGCAGATACATCTGAAAACTTGGCCCTACAGAGATACAACTGAGGGCGAGCAGATTGCACTGGGAAATCATCCAAATAAATTCAACAGACTTGTAATGGGAATTTACTGTGTTAGTCTTCTTCCTTCCCCATGCCTTCCATATTATCTCCTCTTTTCATCAACCCTCAGGAAGGAAAAATACAAATCAAAATTGGTCAGATTCCAGAGCATTGACTGGACTCCCCTCATGAGTACATAAAAAACTACCTATATAGCTCTAGCTCAGTGCTTTGTCTTCAGCCCATGAGGCTGTCCTTACTTTCTTTCTCTTCTGTCTGGTCCTTCCTTTGTGACCACTTCTCATGTCCTCTTCTATCAGACTGGTCCAAGCCCCCATCATATCTCTTCTGGATTAGATAATAGCTCCTAATTCATGTTCCTGCTTTCATTCTCATATCCCACAGACTTTTCTCAACCTATCAGCCAGAGTAAGCCTTTTGAAACGTAGGTCAGATGGTGACATCACTCCTCTACCTTCTAATTCCCATTTCATTTGGAGTAGAAGCTAAAGTCCTTACAATGTCTGATGTAATCTGGGCATCTCTTTGATCTCATCTTCTTTAAGTCTTTCCCTAGCTCACTCTACTCTACCCATGCTAACTTCTCTTTTAAATATACCACGCAAGAGCCATCATCAGAGCATTTATATTTTCTCTCTGCTGGACTGTTCTTGCACTATATATCCACAAGACCAACTCTCATGCTTCTTTACTGTCTTTGCTCGTTAAGTCAGCTTCTCAGGAAATCTTTCCTTGAACACTGCATTAAAACCATAAATGCCTTCTCTCTGCGGTTTCTATCCCCATCCCCTGCTTCGTTTACCAACAAACAACAAATTTTGTATTTATATTCTCTATTTGTATATTGTGTATCTCCTGCTATCCCTAGGTGCACACTCGAGTGTAAGCTTTTGAGAACGAGATTTAGTTTTTGGTCTATCTTTTTTTTTTTTAAGATTTTATTTATTTATTTATTAGAGAGCGAGTGAGAGAGAAACAGCATGAGAGGGGAGAGGGTCAGAGGGAGAAGCAGGCTCCCTGCTGAGCCGGGAGCCCGACGCGGGACTCGATCCCAAGACTCTGGGACCATGACCTGAGCCGAAGGCAGTCGCTTAACCAACTGAGCCACCCAGGCGCCCTGGTCTATCTTATTCAATGTTATATCTCTAGAACCTAGAGCAGTGCCTGATACAACACAAGTGCTCAATGAGTATTTGTAGAGGGAATGAATGAATACGTGAGTGTAGTAATACTAGATGCACAGTTAGGCACAGGCTAGGCGGTAATTGAAGAAATAGGAACACTTTGATCTAAAGCTATTTCAAAATAGTTAGCCAAAAAAAAAGGGGGGGGGGATGTTTCCCCATGGCTCAGCCCACTTTACTGCAGCAGTGGTTACTGGGGCTCAAGTCCACCTATAAAAATGGTTCTTTGTTTCCCATTTGACTTTTATTTTTAAAGATTTTATTTATTTGATAGAGAGAGAAAGAGAGAGCACAAGTAGGGGGAGCAGCAGGCAGAGGGAAAGGGAGAAGCAGGCTCCCCACTGATCAGGGAGCCCGATGTGGGGCTCGATCCCAGGACCCTGGGATCATGACCTGAGCCGAAGGCAGATACCCAACAACTGAGCCACCCAGGTGCCCCACAAGTTGAATTTTTAAATTTAGCCCAATTCAAGTAAATTCCTACCTATGGCTTCTAATTATACCATTTTCCTTTTATTATTTTTTTATGAAGACTACAGATCAAGAAAGAGCACTAGAAGTTGATTTTTTTTAAAAGGAATGTGTTTTCTCAATTCAAAATAGGAAAGGATTTCAACAGCAGGTCTGTAGATTTTTGAAAATCCTAATTAGAATGAATTAAATGACTAAAATGCTACTAATTACTTTTTAATTTCAAGAGATGTTTACAAAGCACAGTATAATGAGTAATACAGCACTTCAAATGATTACTAATGTTGCCATTTTGTCTGACTTAATCTCAATTAGTATAAATCACATTGTCATCATTGTTAATTGCCATTTCTTTCAAGCAAAATGCTAATTTCTCTTTACAATCTTACAATTGCTGTTTGTTTTCTTCAAAATATTCCATTTGAAAGGCCTAATAAAGAGAACATTTATAGCCCCTGTATTTTCTGCAGTTTGAAGCAAATGCATTTGTTTGTTATCCTTTTTGGAGGGTAGTGGTAATTCCTACTTACTTCTTAATAAAATGAAACTGTTAACTTTTAGCTCTATTGTGGTGCTGAATGTAAATGCATGGGTAGCTATAGTTCCAAGGAAGTCTTTCCCGTCTGAAGGGCAGGTAGAGCCTTCATTAATGAGTGCTAAGGGGCATCGTTTGTTTTACCTCTCTGAAGAAATTCATCATAAAAAGGGAGGAAGCAGCCTTTAATCAAGAGAATATAGAATAGTTCTGGTTTTTTCCTTCAGCTTCTTTCCATTGTTCTTCTACTCATGTGGAAGTTAAACTCCCCCTTGAGGGAATTACCTCATCAGCCATAGGCTATTGGTTTTTCAATCCACTGTGTGATTGGATATCCTTGGGAAATTTCCCCCCCAAGTTTTTCCTCAGTCATAAACTGAGCAATTATTGAATCTTCATGATGAGAATCATGAAGATTCAATAATTCTCCAATTAAAGTCCAACATGACACCGTTGTTTTAAGAACTCTTCTAGATTAACCTTATTTTTCTTTAAAAAAAAAAAAGTTAGGAATTGAATATTAACAATTTTAAGTATTTTTTTCCATTCATAAGTCTTTGGTGCCTGTTTTACTATCACATAGTAAACTACTCCAAAACTGATTAGCTTAAAAAATAAAACATTGTTTTCACTCATAATTTTGTAAGAATCTGGGGTAGGGCTTGACTGGATCATTTGTGGCAACAGTGGAGGCAGCCGGAAATGTAAGGATCCACTTCCGTAAGGACCTCTTCCTGCACACATCTGGCAACTTAGGGCCTTACTTCACATAATGACCTGTCCTTCAGAGTCTGTTCACGTGGTTTGGGCTTTTCAGAGCATTATGGCTTCCATGTGGATAAACGTCTTTCACAGAAACACCAAGAACAGGTTTTCCAAAAGACTGGTAGAAGGTGCATCGTAGAAGTTCCAGGATGTCCCTTCTCCCAAATTCTATTGTTCAAACAAGTTATTAAGGTCAGCCAGATTCAAGGAGAGGGGAAGATACTCTCTCACAAGTGGAGAGTAGCTAAGAATTTGCTTCCATCTCGATTCTACAGCTTATATGCAAGCTAACAATAAAATAAAATGATTTTAAATGCAAAGACATTCCTGGAAAATCTTAATAATGTTCTTACTTAGTACTACTCCCTCAAAAAGCTAAAGCTCATGTGTTACAGATCCCCCAAAACTCATATGATGAAGCCCTGACTCCCAATGTGACTGTATTCAGAAACAGAATCTTTAGGAGGTAATGTTTAAATGTGGTCATTAAGGGTGCGGTCCTAATCCCATAGGATTAGAGGCCTTTTAAGAAGAAGAGATTGCTCTCTCTGCACACACAGAGGAAAGACCATATGAGGACAAGGAAGAGAGCCTTACTAGAAACCAAAGCGCCTTGATCTTGGACTCTGGAATTGTGAGAAAATGAATTCCTATTTTTTAATCCTTCCAGTCTTTGGTGTTTTCTTATAGCAGCCCAAGCTGACTGATATATCATGTTTGGGATTTTATATGATTTACATGATAACATCAAAATTTTTGGCAGGTAAATCATGTTTCAAAGTTGAGAGTTCTGTCACTTTTTGCCTCTTCAATATCCATTTCTCCTTCTTCTGTTAATAGCAAACTGATTTTTCTTTAAGAACTCACCTTTCTCCCTCTGGATGCAGTATTCTGGGACTGTCAACCAAAGACCCTTTTGTTATCATTGGCCAAGAGGTGGATATTTTACTTGATCTAGGACAATGAAATGCTTTCCCCTAGAATTTAAATTATGAGAAGAGTGACACAGAGATGAGAATTATTTGATCTTCATACCTCCTGATGTTGGTATCCTGCAACATCAACACTTAATCTTCTCAAGCACCTTTACTATAAGCTTTCCCAAACATGGTCCTTTAGGGCTTTCCTTTGATTATGTGAGCTACTTTGAGTCTTCCATTTTTGTTGTTGTTGTTAATGCTGCTTAAAATAGCCACAGTTTTCTATTTTTTCAAAACAAAACCAAAAACCCTAACAGATATAGAAATTGGCACAGTGGGGTTACCCATAAATACTAGAATAAAAGATCAATAAGGATACAAAAATCAGGAATCATCAGGCATGAATGATATAACTTCAAAATACATTAAGCAAACACTGATAGAAATTCAAGAAGAAAATAAATCCATAGTCATAGTTGGAGACATAGAACTCAGCAATAATTAATAGAGAAAAGAATAAGTCAGCATGCAGGTTAAATTAATATCTCATAACTTAAAATCCAATCTTGTTTTTGTTTAGCCTTTTAGCTTTCAAAGCACTTTTACATGTGCTCATTCATATCCTCTCCTTACTTCTCTAAAGTAAACCAGGTGAGCAAGGAAAAACGTGATTTGCGGAATTGTCAAAACTGTTTAGAACTCAAGTCTCCAGCTTTTAAATTGTATTCTTTTCCCTCTACTTTTGGTTATATAGCTTATTTTCTTGGTTATAGCAGCCAGCTCACTATTCCCTGCCCATGACTGAGATTTCAAACCTCCTAAATGATGATTTATGAGATAAACTCACAGACACATCAATCTAATAATGTATAGAAGGTGTTTGGCCTAGTCCCTGGCCTACAGTTGAGTATTCAATAAATGGCAAGTGTTACTATGCTGAATACCATGCAAAGCTCTCTATGATTTCCAAGTTGATTTTTCCTCTGTCTCATGTTTCAATAGTCATTTGTAATATTCAAAGCAAGTACTCGGTGGTCTCAAAATGCTCTTCTGGATGGGATCTCAACTCCATAACCTTTCTATATGGCAGTCAGCTTTGACAGACCCTTTCATTAAATGGTAAGAAACATGGATCTAGGGTGAAAACAGAGAAGGCAAATCTTCAACAGTAGAGCAGTTGCCAAGTCTCTGAATTTCTCTCTTAAATGCCCTAAGGTTACCTTTCCCTCTGAATTCTGCTGATCCAGTATGAAAGAAAGTTCCTTCAGACAGCACCCAGCATCTGAATTCCATCAGAGCAGCTGAGTTTCTTTTGCAGCCACTACTAGCTGGTACTTCACAAAGTCCTGTCTTTGAGGCTGATTCTAGAACCTGGTTGTAACAAGAGTTGGAGTCCAATAAAACCAGTGATATTTACTCCCTAATGCAGTTCCTCTTTCCAGGGTATGCTTTCTCTGAAAATTGATCACAGTTTTTATTGTGTGAGCTTGTAAAATGCAAAATGCTTAAAGGTGCATCTATTTTTTTAATCCCATCTCTGTCATTCCTGTAGTCAACAGTGGCAGAGTCCTGGTAGTTTCACATACACTTACATGAAAGGTCAGGTTTAGCCATCAGCACTGAAAAAAATCTTAAAGGACAAAATTGCTGCATGGTAATGGGTTTGGGGGAGCACCTTCGAGCTGACTATAAGTGGAAGGATTTGTGATCTTTCAGAAAGTTCCCCATTTCCTTTCTCTTCCCCAGCATGAGCCTAACTCAACAGATCCATTTCCATACCATTAGAGAGCATGAAAAGGAAATATCATCTCAAGAGCCATAGTTTGGAGTCATTCTGTTGAAGTCCTGTCCATCTTCTTGGGCCCCAATGTCTCCTTCTTTGACATTCCAGGATACTTCACAGTTTTGACTTCCACCTGGATTGACTCTCACTGCTGGCTGCCAAGGTCTCTCACCCTTCCTTTCTGAACTCAATTCTGCTCATCTCCTCTTTGTCCCAGATCAAGCTCCCCAACTGCACATTTCATTTAGGAATTTTATTGTGACAGGAAAAAGAGCTCAACAAAACTGTTGTGGTTGGAGAGTGACTGAAGTGAAATTGTGAAGTGAGTATTCTGCATGGCTTCTGCCATAACTTCAGGCAACACGGTAACAGTTTTACTTCTTTCTAGATGGCCTCGAGCAACCAAAGAACACACCCATGTTCCAACTCTCCCCTGCCCCATCTGTTCTAGAGGACAATCTATTACAATCCAGGCTGTCCTTATTGTAAGAAGCAAACTTGGGCTATAGCATAACTTTGGCATGGTGGGAACTGGGTTGAGAAAGAGTCCAAGATCATTAGAGAGGAAATAAAGCCAAGGCTGTAATCTTAGGCATAAATATGGAGTCACAAACATGATACAGAACCAAAAGTTACAAGCTAGGGCATCAAGGGTGTGAGACAGGTTTTTGGGGGAGGGAGGAGGTCGTATGATTGGGGTTCAAATCTCAGCACAGCTATTGACCAACTATAGGACTTCAGGTAATTTTCCTAACTACTATAAGTCTCCATTTCTTCATCATTTAACTGGGTTCAATCTTACCTTCCTCTAACATGATGTTGAACATTAAGTAAAATAATGGGTACCTATTGGGGAGAATATTATTTAAAATGTTAAACTCATATAGAAATAAATGAAGACCAACCAAATAGAACAAGCACAAGCTATTTATTTAGAGCTTTCTCTATCAAGGAAGTCAGCTACCATCACTTGCATTTGGAAGAAAATCAACAGCAGGCAGAGGACTGGGAAAGCTTTATGGAAAAAAAGGGAAGGCTTTAGGTGTGCCATGATTGGCAGCTGTTGACATGAGGAAGCTATAAACAGGCTAGGTAGAAGCAGGGTATCCTATATGATGAGTTAGGGATGCAAATCTGGCTATTTCTGGCTGCTCCTAAGTTGAAAGCAGGAACAAAAGTCAGGGAAGCTGTCAGTTATTAATCAAGTCCTGGCCATTTTAGGCCAATTGTTACAGGGGTTATAGTTTGGTTTCCTGGGCTTGTTGCTAGAGATAGTCTGACTTCCTAAAAGTCTGACTTAATCAGGCTGGCTTCCTAGGTTGGTTACAATACATAATGGACTAATTTCCTGGGCTAGTTGCTGCCTGTCAGGCAGCATTCTATTTTTATATATGGTCCGGCCATTGTCTGTTTGCATATTCAGTCTACAGTCTTCTATAGTTTTCATTTTTCTTAAATAAATGACTACATGGACCTCCTCCACCAAATCTCACAGTCCATTTCATTGTTTTAGGGAGTAAGTGGATTAGGCTGGAAATAATGAGGCTATTGCTCAACTTTTGTTTTTAAATTATTTTGTTCTTGTAAGTCCACTAAGAGACAACAGTCCCTAGATTCCAGCTTTTGCAAAGAGATAAAAAAAAGAAAGAAAGAAAGAAAAAAAAATATCTACATTCTAAAAGACCTCTTCACATCAAGTTGTGATCCCAAATTACTTAGATTAGGAAATCCTCATGCCCAAGGGTGAAGGGTCTTTTTGCAGTTTTCTCCAGGGCAAGTGAAGGAGGAGAAGAAAGAGGAGGAAGATGAGGAGGAGGAGGAGGAGGAGAAGCCAGTGGCTGCAGTGGAAGTGGTGGGCAGCAGGGAGAGAGCTTTGTGCCAAGATGATTCAATGGGCTCCTCCAGTTTCCATGGGCATCCTAGGGTCATGAACATATTTGCCAAACTGAAATCCCAGGATATTCAGTATAGTTATATACTAGAGGAATCTCAGTTTCTGGTATTGTTCCCAAAAATAGCTGAAATTCTACTATTAATGAATCATCCTGGAATGGAATGCATTGCTCCCTCACATCCTCTTTTTTTTAAAATGTCAGGACTTTATTGTGTTCGGTGGTTACTACGCAGTAGATTTAGGAGACATTTACACAACAGTTAGGAGGTCAGCCATGATATTGAGGAGAGTCAAATCTATGTCATATTAGAATGGAAGAAAAATTTCTTAACATCAGTATCATGCCATTTGGGGCTGGATAATTCTTTACTGTCCTGTGTACTTTTTGGATGTTTAGCAGCATCCCTGGCCTCTACTCACTAGATGCCAGTAGCACACTCCTGTTGAAATAACCAAAAATGTCTCCAGATACTGTCAAGTGTCCCCTGGGGTTGCAAAAATGCCCCCAGTTGAAAATCCCTAGAAAGTAAGATTCCTATACTCACAGAATCTCCTGAAGAACTTGTTTAAAATAGTTGAGTCCAGGGATCCACCGTGGTGATTCTGATTCAACAAGAACAGAAAGTTGTATTATTTTAAAAGTTCCACAGGCGCCTGGGTGGCTCAGATGGTTAAGCGTCTGCGTTTGGCTCAGGTCATGATCTCAGGGTCCTGGGATTGAGTCCCGCATCGGGCTCCCTGCTCCTTGGGAGACTGCTTCTCCCTCTGCCTCTCTCTCTGTCTCTCATGAATAAATAAAATTTAAAAAATAAATAAATAAATAAAAATAAATAAAAGTTCCACAGAGGTCTGATGATCACCCAGTTTGGAAATCACTTTTTGGCTACTAACCATGGGCAAGAAATGACTCAAAGGAACATTACAGCCATCTTCAAATACACAAAAGTTTACCTATAGAAATGAGATTCAACTTTTTCTGAGTAGCTGAAAAGGGACCTCTGACCAAATTACAAAACAAAAAAGAACAAAAATAATTCTAACAGAACAGCAGATTCTTAATCACTGAAGGCATTTAAAGAAAAAGTTTAAAGACCACTTGTCAGGAAAGTTGTAAAAACAAATCATAAATCAAGGAGGATTCTAAATATGACCTTTAAGGCATATTCTAATTCTGAAATTATACGATACTATTTAAATAAATTATCCCTTAGTGTGAAAATAGCCTACATGGAAGTAAAGTAAAAGGAGTTAATGTTATTTACATCTAATACACAGTTTCTCAATCCTTAGTAAACAACAGATCCACCTGTAGAACTTACAGGAAACACTTAGGCTCATGGGATATGAGAATCATTGTTTACTCTGTGTCAGGCTCTCCTCAGCTCAACTCCTAGTCACAGGCTTATTATTGTGCATTTACAGATGAGAACACTAAACAAAAGTTTATACAATTTGCTCAAGGTCACATGACTTATGAGGAGTGGTAAGACTGTGTAGGGGCCAAGGATAGGCAGCCCGAAGATGGACCACTTTGGCATGAATATTATTTTCAGTTAAAAGAAAACAAAACCTGGCAGATTCAGAAAAAGCTCTTTACCTCCACCTCAACTGCCACTGGTATCAGGAAGAGAACTAATTTTTTTAAGGTTTTATTTATTTATTTATTTACTTGAGAAACAGGGAGAGTGGGAGAGAGAGAGAGAGCTCACAAGCAGGGGAAGCTGCAGGCAGAGGGAGAGGGAGAAGCAGGCTCCCAGCTGAGCAGGGAGACTGACATGGGGCTCGATCCCAGGACCCTGGGATCAGACCTGAGCCAAAGGCAGCCACTTAATCCCAATGAGCCACCCAGGCACCCCAGGAAGAGAACTATTAACAGAGATTCCTCTTTACCTAAGAAACTTATCAACACAATAGCGTGATCTTTATTTTCCAAATATCTCCTCTCACTTTCCTGCTAATGGTCTTTCTCCTTTTTGTTTTCCCTTACCCCTCTCCTTAGTGCATATAAACCTCATGTTGCCTCACTGTCTTTGGAATTTCCATGTCTGTGTGAATTCCTGTAAGTATGCTATTAAATTTGTTTTTCTCCTGCTCATCTGTTTCATGTCAATCTGCTTCTCCGTCCAGCTAGAAGGACTTTGAAGGGCAGAGGAAATTCTTCCTTCCCAACAACTGGAACCTAGTTCTGACTTCAAACCCTCATGAGCCTCACAATGCCTCACCAAGGAGAAAGACAGAGGGCAGATATTTTTGAATGGCTGCTGTCTTTTAGGCCTTTTGTGGACCACCTTGGGAAAAAAAATGTTAAGATGACTTTTGTCTTTTTGACAGTTTTATCTTATATTAACCAAAGGGCAGAAATAAAATAATGATAGTCAGAAAATATAGTTTCCATTGAAAAGGAAGAAAAAAAATTAATTAAAAAGTTACCTTAATTTCTCAAAGAGCATGTCTCGAAAAAAGAAGGAGGTGTAGCATCATGCAGTTCAGCAATGAGGAGTCTATTACCTAGCATGGTTTATACAAATGTCTTCCACTGCTCACAGATGTATGTCAGACTTCTAGTCCCAAGATATAGCCCCAAAATATGAATCTTAATCAGAGTGAGAAATTAGCTAAGATTTCTATCATATCCTAAAATATGCTGATTTGACCCCCAGTACTTAAATGTCTCTCTCATGATGGAGTTTCCATTCGTTATGATTAGATATGATATGATCGTGGAGGAGACTAAGAGGGGAGAAGGGAGAAGAATCAAGTTGATAATGTAGTAGAAGTCAGTAGTAGATAATGTAGTAGAAGCCATTTGCATTCTAGGATGCTCTCAACTCACATTCTAGCTGATCTGGAAGGATAAGTTCAGCTCCTTCTGGAATCAGATTCAAAGGTCTTTAGTTTGAATACAACTGAGCAGATGGGCAAGCTTTCTAAGATTCTGAGTTTGTTTCAGCAAAAGTAAGAGCTGAAAGCAGGAATGGTTCTAACCAGACCAAGAGGTATTTCAATTTTCTGCCTGAGCATCCAGGTACACTCAGTGTTTACTCAGAACTTCAGAAAGTTGCTGCATGCTAAGAGCTGGCACCCACAGGCACGGAAGCTGTCCCAGGGCTGAGATTTCAGGACTGTTGTGAAGACAATCCCTAGTGATAAGTGCTTCCTCTTGCTGAAGTGAAACCCTCATACTTTATTGCTTTACCTTGAGGCTTGTTTTCTATTAAAATTCAAATGGCCCCTTTTAAGCTGCTAACAGAAACCAGTCAAGCCCAGCAAAATCCATTTAAAGCCGTCTAAGCACAATCCTTCTATCCTGGGACCAGACACCACCCACTGAATAGAGGATGCAGCTCCCATGGTGGTGGCCTTCCCTTTACTGCCTACAACCCTGGTAGGCAACCCTGTATTCTGCTCTGAATCCTCCCACTTCCTTAGCTCCCATACTTCCTGCCTCTTTAGTCTTCCTGCCTAGCACATCTTCAGGGCTAACTCTTGACCTCAACTGGAGCCCTCCTTCCCATGTTACTGACCCAAGCTGCCCTGAGTAAAATATATTCTCAATTTTCTCATCTCTAGTCATCCCTACTTGCCCACCTTCTGCCTCCAGATGATAAGAGGGTGAGACAACATGAACTGGGAGGTGGACATTCCACAGAGTATAGTGTGAATGAAACCTGGAGGCTGAGGCACCAGAGAAACCAAATGAGATTGTTAGCTCTGTATTTATTGAGTACCACAGATGGATTAAAGTTAAAAACAAACCAGCAAAACCCAAGGTGTTATGTTGGGCAATGACAGTGTAATTATATAATCTGTGCATCTGCCTATGTATTAAATCTAACAACAATGATGACTGCAAAGACAAAGTATCCATTTTTCTTTTTGTTGCATAAACTATGTTCACTTACGTGATCTTATTCAATGTCTTGTGCAGCCCATTCAAATATACTGCCAGGTAGGAATTACTATGCCTATTTTGGAGATAATGCAGTTGAGGCTTAGGGAAATTAAATAGTGAATGCAAACTTAGATGGTAATACAATCACAATGGAATCTAAGGTCTGCCTGTTTCTAAATATCAGGCTTGTTCAGATCATCCCCTGGCCCTCTGCTTTGATTTTTCCCTTTTGACAGAGTCTGAATGATGATGATGGTACCTCTCTGATGGGTAGGACCAGAGAAGCAGGAGTGTGTAGGAGTGAGAAAGGGAGCCCAGTTGCCTGGTATGGATCCCAGTCCCCTCCCCTCACTTTTAATGGCTACATGAATTTAGTTAAATGGCTTAATTATTTTGTACCATTATTTCATATACTCTTAAGTTAAAACTGGCACCAACGTCAGAAGATTCTTGCATTAAACAAGAAAATTAGAGAGAATGTGGCACATGGCTCTCACAAATAAATGTTTATGCTATAATTACTCATGCTACAGTGGCTGTTATTATTAATATAATGGTGATTATGAAACTCCTATTGAGATCCTATAGGACTTGGGCTCTGTGAAGTAAGGATGCCTTCAGTGCAGAGCAAAAGTGGTTTTTGAGGCCTAAAAGTAATTTTAGGATTTAAACTGAAACTTCTTTTAAAACACTAGCTCAGAAGGATAATTTCTCATAATTTCTTAATCTCTCCATACCAGGCAACTGGGCTCCCTGTCTTAGGTGACTCCATTATCTCTCCATTGGCTTGAACACTCCTTAAAGACAGGGCCATCTCCAGAAAGAAAAATTGATATCTGAGGTGCACCATAGTCAAACTTGTGAAAAAGGACAGCAGCCTCCCCTCCATCTCAAGCTTTCTGCCTCTCAGATATCTGCTGTCCTTGTATATTATGCCTCTGCTATCCAATATGGTAGCCACAGGCTATTAGTGCCTATTTGAATTTAAATTAACTAAAAATAAATAAAACTCAAAATTTATCTTCTCAGTTCTCACTCGCCACTTTTCAAGTGATCAAAAGCCACATGTCACTAATGGCTACTGTATTAGACAAAGCAGAAAAATATTCCCATTATAGGAAGTTCTCTTTGGGGCACCTGGGTGGCTCAGTGGGTTAAGCATCTGACTCTTGGTTTCAGCTCAGATCATGATCTCATGGGTTGTGGGAAAGAGCCCTGCATGGGATTCTGCACTCACTGGGGAGTCTGCTTGAAGATTCTCTCCCTCTGCCCCCCGCCACTCTCAAGCATGGTCATGCACGCTCTCTCAAATAAATAAATAAATCTTTAAAAAAAAGTTCTCTTGGACAGAGCTGGTTTAGACATATCCAAACCTCCTTCCATAAACATGAAAATGCTAATAAGGTTCTGAGATTTAACTCTCAAGAAGATACGTGCTTTTTAACAGGTACCAATGCCATGAAGCTCAGTGAAATTCTAAAGCATTTAGGTAAAATACTTTATGAATGTTCCAGGATCCCATTAACAGCACTATCTTGGCATTGCTTAATTAAACTAAGGAAAACCACCACTTATTAAAAAGGAATTAATGACAGCCCTCAGAAACATATGTTTTCCATAAATATCTATCAAAGGGAAGGTCTTCATGAATAGGGGAGAACTAGAAACAACCAAAATGTATGGCAAATAAAGAATGGTTTATTTAGCTGTGGTAAATCATATAATAGGTGGTAACCATTAAAACTGTTTTTAAAAAATAATTCTGGAACTTCCACTTCTAACATGATAAAGAATATATATACTTTTCCCAATTCCTCCTACTAATTATAAATAAAATCCATGACATATATATATATAACAGGGGGATATAGAAGGGATGATATGATTGGTAAGAGAGCCTTGCTGCTCTGTTTGTTTGGCACCCTATAATGGAGAAAACACTTTCATATAAAGGATGGATGAAGGGCTATGAAGATTATAGAACTAACCCCCATCCAAGCCACCCTTGACATTGCTACTTTGGGAAGCAGAGCTGACCATTTTATGTCAAAGTGCTTTGAATCATTAACATGAAGAAATAGGATGGATTTTCTAAAGAGTCTAAAATACACATTTATTACTTTCATAATTAAAAATAAGCATCTCTTTTTTTTAACATCTATATGAAGCATGTACACCTTAAGTTAAGCCCAAGTATAGCCTCATTTATTTCCATGGATGCTTTTAAAATCAAACATCCTCTTAATACCATTGCACTCTGTAGAATAAGTCCTCTGCCATTTTGGTCATAGTTTCTCAAGTTTAGCAAAGTGATTTCTATCCCATACAAGAATACAATTGTGGAGGGGCGCCTGGATGGCTCAGTTGTTGGGCATCTGCCTTCGGCTCAGGTCATGATCCCAGGGTCCTGGGATCGAGCCCCACATCAGGCTCCCTGCTCCACAGGAAGCCTGCTTCTCCCTCTCCCACTCCCCCTGCTTGTGTTCCCTCTCTCGCTGTGTCTCTCTCTGTCAAATAAATAAAATCTTTAAAAAAAAATAAAAAATTAAAAAAAAAAGAATACAGTTGTGGAGAATTCCATACTGGCCTTAGTAAATAGAGTCACCATGAGAAGCTTCTGGGTATATACCCAACAGAATTGAAAGCAGGGTCTCAAAGAGATATTTGTACACCCACGTTGACAGCAGCATTATTCACAATGTGCCAGTTTCAAACTTGGGCTTCGAGAAGACATGCCAGTTTCTGTTTGCTTTCCTACCTTTCTGCCATCACCATGAGAATCTCCCTAGGCTAGCCTATTGTTGGAGGATGAGAGACACATGGAACAGAACTGAGTCACCTAAGACATTCCAGCAGAAACCAGCCAAAATCAGCAGGAACACCTATTCAATCCAGGCTGAACACATATACATGTGCAATAAACACTTTCTATTATATATCATTGAGCGTATATGGTTGCTCACTCTACATCAAAGCTAATTGATAAAACTTATAAATTCCCTCTAAAATGTTCTTCAAGTTTTTCTTTATGACAAAGCAGTAACAAGAAAACTGCATAAGGGCGCCTGGGTGGCTCAGTTGGTTGGGCGACTGCCTTCGGCTCAGGTCATGATCCTGGAGTCCCTGGATCGAGTCCCGCATCGGGCTCCCTGCTCGGCAGGGAGTCTGCTTCTCCCTCTGACCCTCCTCCCTCTCATGCTCTCTGTATCTCATTCTCTCTCTCTCAAATAAATAAATAAAATCTTAAAAAAAAAAAAAAGAAAAAGAAAACTGCATAACAGGAAGATCCCCCAGTTTACAGGAAATTCTATGGTGAGCTTTTGTTTCCCCTATAGACATAGCTACCTGATGAGTCAACTCTGTCATGCTCCTGGCTCCTTTGCCATATAAGATATAGTTGATTTTCCTCTCAACTGGTTATTACATGATCAGCTACTACTAGACGGTTTAAGGGGACTAAACACCTTCATGTATTAAGGGAACAAAATTCATTTCCACCTATTATACCATGGAAGTCTATCTGAATACAACACAACAGGTATAACAACTAGAAAATAAAGTGATTTTCCTACTCAGCCCAAGATTCCCTAGAATCAAACTCCTTAAAACACATACAATACCCATTTCAGCAAAACATTTTATATTTTCAGGTGTTTCACACTGGCCATGTAGATGTTCAGCTGGGCTCTGTGCTGCACTAATAAAAAATGATAATGAATGCTTTTACAGTCTTAAACAATTTGACCTCTTCTCATTGTTTCAAGAGTGTACCAGGCAGGCTTCTTGTCTACAAGCAAGAGAAACTCCCCTTCACCAAATTAACCAAAAACAAAGGTTTGGGGAGGAATGTTAGGGGGCTGGAAGGCTTAATTCATAAAAAGAGAATGTGATATAGGATGAGTTTTGTCTGAACACCAGACACCAGGCGGCTGCCAGCACAGCACTTGAACCCTGGCTACTCCCGCTGTGGCTAGAATGAATTCTCCACTGGCCTCTTGACATCACTGAATACACAAATTCTAAGGTAGTAGCATCCAATTTGCCAAATATAGGAAACATGCACTAACATCCCACAACTCAGAGAAAACTTGAGTCCCAATCAAACCTAGACAGTGGTTACCCCACCTAAGGCAGCTGGAAGAATAAACATCTGATGCTTTTGCTTACGAGCAGTAAGTAGGTCCTTGTATACCTCTGAGATAATGTAAATCAAAGATTTCCCTAAATAGAGTAAGAGCATTTTAAAAAATGACAAATGTGTACCACACGGATAATATTTCATTTAACACTCAGGAAAAATAAACATGAGATTTCCAGGGCAGGCATTATCATATCTGATGCATAAGAAACTAGGAATCATTTATTAACTCATTCAACAAAATTTTTTTTTTAATGTGCCAGGCTTATGTGAGTTGCTTGGGATGCTTATGGAAAAGACAAAATTCAGGAGTGCATACTATAGTCAGAGTGCACTCCTTCAGTAAATGAATTTATTATATCAGATAGTAACTGTGAAGAAATCATAAGTGAGGTAAGGAAAGTGTGGTTAGGTGGGGGAAATGAAAAGGTATCTATTCTTAAATTGGCAATCAGGGAAGTACTGTCTGAAGAGGTGACAACAAGCAAATCCTGAAGTGAGGGTACAAGTATTACAAACAAATTGAACAAGAGCATTCTAGGCAAGGGAGAAGCAAGAGTAAAGACCCACGTCTAAAGCAAACCTGGCATGTTTTAAAAATAGCAAAAAGACAAATGTTCCTGAAGCAGATGAAGCAAAGACTAATGAATATAGGATTTGAATAAAAAGCTGCAGTTATAAACCAGATCATGAAAGTTCTTATAGGATGTGGTAGACCTACTTTATACACAAACTCAGAGAGCTCAAAAAGAAGCATTTGAAAATAGGAAGCTGAACTGTAATTAAATTAAGCTGCTTGTCAAAACAGACTCCCACAATCTATAAGGGAAGCCAAAAATATCCAAACTCTCAACACCATATGCACAATGTCAAGTATTCAATGAAAAAAATAAGATGCAAAGAATCAAAAAAAAAAAATGTGACTAATAAACAAAGAGAAGTCCATCTGAAACAGGCCCCAAAATGACAAAAATGATGCAAGTAGCAGACAAGGACTTTCTGTTACTGTAAATATATGCAAAGATGTTAAGTACAACATGAAACCTAACAGACAGAAAAATCCAAACTCTGAAAAACAACCAAAAGGAAATGCAAAGCTAAGATATGTATGTTATACAAAATTGAAAACTCATCAAGGGCTCAGTGGCAGAGGAGGCTCTGCAGAAGAAAGATCAGTAATCTTAAAAACAAGGAAATAGAAATTACATTTGAAATGAAGGACAAGAGATAAAAAGTTGAAAAAAAATAGGAGTCTCAATGACCTGTGGGATAGTATAAAGTAGCCTGAAATATGAGAGTCTAAGAAGTAGAGGAGAGGAAAGAAAAGCAAGGTCAAATAATATCTGATACTAATACACCAAGATTTATAATCTATTTTTTAAAGATTTATTTATTTATTTGAGAGAGAGAGCACGTGCACAAGCAAGGGGAGGGGCACGGGGAGAAGGAGAGAAGCAGACACCCCTCTGAGCGCAGAGGCCAACACGAGGCTTAATCCCAGGACCTGATCAAGGAAACCAAGAACTTATCTAAGGACCTGATCATGACCTGAGCTGGAATCAAGAGTCAGATGCTTAACTGACTGAGCCACCCAGCTGCCCCAAGATTCATAATCTTGGATAAAACTTATAGAGCTCACAGATATTGAGTTTTGGGAGTTTTTTTTGGGAGGGGGTGTTTGAGTTTTTGGGTTTTTTTAAAAATAAACCAAAGGTTTGTGGGAACCTTACATCAAGCAAGTCTATGGTGCTATTTTTCCAATAGCATTTGTTCACTTTGAGTCCCTGTGTCACATTTTGGAAATTCTTGCAATATTTCAAACTTTTTCATTATTATGGTCAGCATATTTTTAGCAAAAAGGTATTTTTTTAATTAAAGTATGTATATTTTTTAGATATAATGCTATTGCTCACTGTAGTGTAAACATAATTTTTATATGCATGGGGAAGCCAAAAATTTCATTTGACTCACTTTATTGCAGTATTTGCTTTACTGCAGTGTTCTGGAACCAAACCCTCAACATCTTTGAACTATGCCTGCGTAGTGATAAAACCAGTGATTACACCAAGATGTAAGATGTACTATGTACCAGAAACAGTATAGATACATATCAAAAGACATCTAGATATATCACAGTAAAATCACTGAAAAACAAAAACAAAGAGAAAATCTTAAGAGCAACCAAGAAAGTGTGGAGGTTGGGGATGGAAATATTACTTCAGAATTTCAGAAAATTCCAAGCAGGATAAAAAGCATGAATGCATGTGTGTGTGATATGTTTGGAGTACAAAGAGAAAAACACTGTCAGCCCAGAATTCTGTATCCAGTGAAAAGATACTTCAAAAAAATAAAGGTAAAGTAGGACTTTTCGGGTAAATAAAAACTGAGAAAGTTGTTAGGAGGCTTAGTATGCAGCAAAGGGTTAACTCAGCTGGTGTGGGGTGCTCACTGTGCAGTAAAGAGTTAATTCAGTGGACTTGGGTGTTCAAACCCTACACATCTCAAAGAAAGGTCTTTCTTCTGGAAGATAATATCTAAGTCCTTGCAATATTCTGACTGGAGTGTCTTTGTATACCCAGGGTCTTGAGCCATTCCAGAGAGTTTATTGTAACAATATGATTTATGGTGGGGGCTTTGGGCCACACTGTATTAGTGTGACCTCTGGCAGGGCTGGAGATTGAGTAACTGAGGTCAGTCCCATGAGTGCTCCATGCCTAGTGACTCATCCCCAATAAAAACCCTAGGCCACTAAGGATTGGTGAGCTTCCTTGGTTGGCAACATTTCGTAGATAAGGTCCCACATCACTGCTGGGAGAATTCATCACTGTCAGTAGGACAACTGGAAACTTGCACTTGGTCTCCCTTAGACTTTGTGCCAGGTGCCTTTTACCTTTACTGTTTTGGGGGGTTTTTTTTACTTTTGTTGATTTTAATCTACATCCTTTCGCTGTAACAAACTGTAATAACAAACTGTAACCATAAGTATTTTCCAAAAGTTCTGAGTTCTGTGTTTTTCTAACAAATCATTAAAACTGTGAGTGGTCTTAGTGACCCCCAACACACCTGTGTTACAAAATCTATATAGAGAGAAGAGATTTCTCCAAGCAAGTAGAATGTGATACCAGAAGGAAACCAAGAACTTATCTAAGGAAATAAATGAGGAAACCATGTATATAAGAGTACATATTTCCATGGATTTCAAGTTTAAAAACATGTTAGTTACATGTATGTGTTGACTTTATAAAGTCATTAATTGGGGCACCTGGGTTGCTCAGTTGGTTAAGTGCCTTCAGCTCAGGTCATGATCACAGGGTTCTGGGATCCAGTCCCATGTCGGGCTCCCTGCTCCGCGGGGAGACTGCTTCTTTCTCTCCCCCTCACCCCTGCTCATTCTCTCAATCTCTCTCTCTCACTCTTTCTCTCAAATAAATAAAATCTTTAAAAAAAAATAAGTCATTAATTCCATCCTTCCAGTTGTAGATATTGCACACATCATGCTTCTAAACCTGCTTTCTGTGATAAATATGAATTTGTACTTGGGTCAGAAGAATCAAGGATGTCTATGAAGGAGTTCTCAGAGCCTTTGCCTACACTCTTATACTAGAAAGTCTACTTAATTGTCTTCCAAACTTTTCCAATAAGCTATTTCTGTCATTTAGGAAGTATAGTTAATTTTTGTGTGTCTGTGTGTATGTGTTCATTTTTATGAGGTACTGTACATCAGAATATATAGATCTTTTGCTTAGATCATCCCTTAATGAGGGGACATGGTAGAGTAAAAAGAGAATTGTTTTAGGTTCAATTCTACCTCTTCCACCAATTAGCTGTCCAGACAAATCACTGAATTATTTGAATCTCATGTCTGTTAGCTCAAAAATGGAAATAATGCCACCCACCTCACTGGTTGTGAAAAGCAACAGAAAAGACCTACAATCTTATCTCTCAACTCCCTTCTTTCTCACTTCCTGGAAAGGAATAAAGCGATATTCACTGATCAAAGGACAGGGGGAACCAATCTAAAATGACTACCAGTAAATGAGATGTTTCTTAATCTACCTTAATCTAAGATCGTTTACCTCAGGGAGAAAAATAATCCTGCTGCATTGCATGAGACCCGGACTGCATATGAACATGCAAAAGCAAAACATTCATTGTTGTTGGAAGTAAATGAAGTGGGAATAACTAAAAGAACTGCTAATTCAATAATAATGACCAATGGGACACCCATGAGTAGAGTTTAAATAAAAAATAACTTGTTATCAGTCCTTACTTAGCAAAGACCAGTCTTTCATAGGATATGCTGTTCTTTCCTTTAGCATGAGATGCCAATTTTTGGAATGGTCTCTTAGATTAATGTATAAACACGAACTTAGATATGTAATGCAGAAGGAAAAGAAAAACAAATGGGGCAAAATAATGGGTGAAAAGATGCAGCCTGCCTCTTAAAATTAAATAATCCATATATTATGTCCCACGTTCATTATTTTTAGAAACATTTATTGAGCTTGGAGTCAGACATTGAACTGGATGTCAGAAATACAGAGATTAATAACATTGTCTACACCCTCAGAAAACTGATAGTCTAGTGGGGCAAAGAGGTAATGAAGAAGACAATTCTACTATGGCATGCTTGTGCTACAGAAACAGACTGAGCTTAAGGGAAAATCCCCAACACAGATACACCTGCAACACATGAAGGAAGTTAGACAAAAGGGTAGATAGAGGTCAGAGATGAAGATACGGGGCAGCATAGCATTCTGGAAAATAGCAAGTAATTTAGCGTGACTATAGAATTTGGGTAAGAAAGGAAGTCTGGAAATTGAAGAGGCTAAAGAAGTTAGTAGGGACAAGTCACAAAAGCCCTCTTATGCTAAGTAGTTTGAATTTACTTTTTTAATGAAGTTGATAGGAAAGTATATAAAAAAACATGTATGTTTCAGAAGTGAGTTACGTGATCAGGCTTACTTTTTAGTAGAGCATGCCTCAAAGCCAATGGTCTTTGCACTGTCCACTGATGTTTGAGTCAGGGTACTGGAATGAAAGTGAGGAGCAGACATAAGAAGATAAAAATTCTGAACTCGGTGACCAATGAAACAAGAGAAATGAAGCAGATACCTGATCATAGGAATTATTCAGCTAATCTCTTCTTTGATTAGTTCAACACACCTTTATGTCATGCCACAGAATACAGTTTATACACTCTTATTTTGTCATATACAGGTTTTACTGTATAATTAGGCTATGGTTTTTGCTATCCTTAAATATATCAAAACACCTTCACTGCTTTTGGTAGAGAGGTCATTTTTCTACCCCAAATAATTACTAATCCAATAATTTAATTCAAGTCTCCAGGGCTATCTTCTCATACAGAACTTTCCTAATTATCTAAAACAAATTCTCCTGCCATCACTCTCTCCTTTTAAACTGTTTTAATTTTTCACAGAATTTATTAATACCTAAAATTAAATCATGTGATTATTTGTTTTCCACCAGAATGTAAGCTTTCTAGAGCCAGGGTTTTGTTGTGTGTTTTTTCCCCTTCCACCATGACTGTATTCCCACCACTAAGAGCAAAACCTACCACAAATTAGTAGGCATTCAACACATAATTATTAAACATATGAGATGTTCATATGTTTTCTGCCTTTCCAATTAGGTAGCACATTTCTTGACATTCTATAATATTTAAATCAAAGCTGTCACTGGAGTGAATCTAAACAAACCGTCTTATTTTCAAGATAAGGAAATAAAATCCTAGAGAGGTTTTATTACTCCTTCAAAATCCAAAAGCTAGTTAATGGTAAAATTAAGGATTTCTGATTCCTAGTGTCAAATCTTTTTCCTTTTGATCATTCTCTCTGCTGTGGTTAGAAATCATACCTTGTATTTTGTCTAGTTTTTCTCCTCCACAGCACCTATACCCATACTAGGTACACTGAAATGTTTACTTCTAATTGAACAATCAAAATATTCAACGTCTCTCATCCTTGATAATAAAATTAGCTCACTGATTTTAATTCTACTTGAAATTATGACCCTTTTCCTCAATAATAGTGTCTGCAGTTTTAATTTTAGGAACAATATTGCCTTTTCTTGAGCACAAATGTCAGAACTACCTCTGCTGGCTTTCTATGGCTTTGGGGTAGAGTAAGGAAATACTGCTAGTAAGAAAATCAGGTTGTAGTCCTTCATGAGTAGAAAGAACTTTGAAATGGGATGAATTTAAGCTATTACTCTATTTAAACTATTTAGTATGAATAAAACTAGTAGAATATAATTTATCTATGAAGTTCCAATGGCCTGAACATTGCTTTAAATGATAGCTATTATTTCACAACTCAACGAACAGTTGCATTTAGCTTCCCAACTGTCAATGGTCACAGTCATTTTGCACTCCAGAGCTACAGGTCTCCTTCAATTTCAGTTTAAAATACTGCCCCAAAGCTTAATATATTGCCCCCCAATTACACAAAAGAATATTGTGATTATCATATCCATGCTGGACAGTCATATGTAAAGATGTTGCAGCCAGGTTTCAAAGACAGAAATAATACTATTTCATAGGTTTATCATTATATGGTGCCAATACCACCACAAACACCTCCTACATTTAACTTGTGACCTTCATGTTTCTAGGCTTACTGGTTGGCAATGCTTTTCCAATAAGTTGCATTTTGAAAAAACAACAACAAATAGCACAGTCTGAATTAAGGACCCTCACTCTAGCTTCTTCAAAGTGCCTTATGGTAGTTTAGATTATTCAGAGACTATTCACTCCCCTCCTCCCACTGTGGATAGAGTGTACTTCTCCAGCTCATTGTTACATAGCTGGACCACATATCTTGCTTTAACCAGTGGAATGTTAGTGGGTAGGATGCAAGCAGAGACTGGAAATGTGCTTGCAAGGAGCAGGGGGGATGCTTTCTGACATTTCAAGGATCCACCATGAAAAAGAGCTTCCCCTGAATAGCTTCTGCTACTCTAGCTTGGGCTCAAGAATGCAACAGATGGAGCCAACTTGAACTCCACCCCCCGCCTGAAGCATAGCTGCCCCAGCTGACCAGCAGACCATGAGTAATAAAAATAAATATTTATGTTGAAGGCCATTGAGATACTGTGGTTGTCTGTTAAATAGTAAAATCAGTTAATATAGACTACATCCCCAATCACCTGCTGACATTCGAAACCATTCAGATGATGCTTGCTATGATGTCCATAACTGGGTGCAAGGAATCCGAAAGCAAGGTCAAATAGTCTTGAGTTTAGTTCCTAGCTTGGTCACATAGAAATTTCTATAGAATCAGGCAAGCCACTTTCTGTGGTTCCACTTCAGCTCCCTACCTACAACATGGGACTAATAATATTTTCCCCCAAGGGTTATTAGATAAGAGTTTTAGAGTATTAGATAAGTTAGATAGGTTCCACAAATCAACTAGCACAAGGACTGCTCAGGAGAGTGTTGAATGTGGGGACAGACTAACTGTGTCCAAATCCTAGATCTTATAACATCTGACTGAAAGTAGATGACTTTGAAATAGATAAATTTCCGACTGCCTACATGCATTCTCTCCCTCTATCCCTTCCTCCATGAACATCCCATTTTTGGTGGGCAATATATTCCATGTAGTTTATGTGAAGTTCGCCTTGAACTTCAAAGGCATGTGTATAACTATGACCTACTAAGTCAAAGTCCTACCCCATTTGTGACACCATGATTGGATCATGGATGGGCACACGACCAAAGCCTGGCCAGTCAGGGGTCTTCCCAAGGCTTTTTCTGAAGCTATCGAGATTGAGGCACTCTGTCTTTTCTCATGATTGCATGCTGAAGTAATGCAGTATAAACTTAGAGCTAAACTGGCCATTACAGACAACATACTGGAGGAGTCTATGTTGAGATGAAGCCAACACAGAGGAAATGAAATCAAGACATAGAGGGAAAGTAAATTCTGATTACACTAGTTAAGCTTCTGAGTCCTTCTTGGGCTGTAGACAAGACCACCAATAGGCATTTCAGTAATGTGAGTCAACACACTCCCATTTGCTTAGGTTTATTTGAGATGGGCATCACCACTTGCAAATAAGAAAGTGTGATCTTGGAAAATCTGACTACCTTCTTTGAATCAAATTAGTTTCCTAATCTGTAAAAATGGAAACAAGAATAGCATTACAAGAATAATATTTAAGTGTGTTTCTGTTGTGGGTATAAATGAGGATGTGCCTCACACATAATACGAAGCCACTAAGAATTATCGGTCATTATCATGATCACCACCACATCCTCCTATTTTACACCGGCTTTGAAAAATGTACAGACTAATAAACCAATAAATACATGTTTTTCACTCCTGTCTCTATTGGTAGACAGATGTGGGGTGTGGTGGAATTCTATAGAAATGTTCAAAAGTATGGTAAGAGAATGGGAACAGAGAGGTGTGATATGCCCCCAAAACTTTGGAAGCTAGACCAACCTCAAAATGGCTACTCAGATAGAATGTGAAGGGATTAAAAGAACCAATAATTCCCGAGATGATCCTGAGTCAACCCACAGAGAGTTAACAACAAGAGCCCACTGGTGGGAGAAAGGCTAAAGGCATACAAAGAGAAGCCTGCTTATATCTTGTTCCATTTCTCATCCTTTCAGCCTATGAGAAAGACAAAATGCCACCTAATGAAAGCAACAGGCTTGAAGACCTGCAAAGTTGTCAATCCTGAAGATCCCTGCCAGCCCTGAATGATGGATGTCAAAGTTCTTCAGCCTTAAGGAGGCAGCAATAACCATATGTCATCCTCTGCACTAGAGGAAATTGGTAGCTCCTTCTGAGTAAGCTTTCCTCTAGACCACTTAGAAAGACAAAGGCCAAACCCCAAACTATTTCTTTCCAAAAGACCCTTGTACCTTTGGCAGACAGGTCCCCATCTACACACACAGCTCTGGTGGAAAGCTTCCAGTTTCTGGTATATTAGAATCTCTCACCCCGTTGCCTTTGAATACAACAGTCCACCTGTATATCCCCTCCATGCTCCCTCTCCTCAGCCAAACACTTCCTGTGTAACCACACCCCTCCTTCTTCAGCCTCACTTTCTCAGCCACAGGATGCTGAAAAATCAAGGCCAACAGAGTTAAACACCCTCAACTCTCCTTATCTCTCTAACTATATATATTTTTTTCACTTCTACTCTTTCTATCCAGTGTCAGTGCAAGTGTTCCAAATATGTTGCTCAGTTACAAGGAAAATTCTTCTCCCATAATTCCAGTATCAACTCCTCTCATCGCTCCAATGTTCTTTCTCATTTTCTTCTTTTCTCCTTCTTTGCCCTGGCCCCATTCCTGGGCTATTTCTCTTCAGATTTCAAATCTCCTAACCCACAACCAGACTAAAAAAGGAAGAAAAAAGTCAGAACAGTTGCTACCAATAACAGAAAAGTCTTTGGAGCCTGTTATTCTATTTGACTATCATTTCCTCTCTGTTCTTCTCATAACCACCAATAATCTTTTTTTAAAGATTTTATTTATTTGAGAGAGAGACAGCAAGAGAGAGCATGAGTGGGGAGTAGGGAGAGGGAGAAGCAGGCTCCCCACTGAGCAGGGAGCCCGACGAGGGATCCCAGGACCCTGAGATCGTGACCTCAGCCAAAGTCAGACACTTAACCCACTAAGCCACCCAGGCACTCCTACTACCAACAATCTTAAAGAGCAGTCTATTTTTCTCTGTTACATCTCTTTGAACCCACTCTCACTGCTCACTTTCTTGAGATCTGAATTATATTACCTAATTCAAACTACATAATGAAAGATGTTAGGAACAGGAGAAATTGGGGGGATGGTTGAAGAGGTATATTAAAACTATGCTTTGTGCTCAACGTTTCTGTAAACATAAATTGCTCAAAAATGGTCTATATTAATTTAAAGAAAAGATAATGCCATCATACATAACACTGCATTAAAGTCAGCTAAGATTCTGAGGCATTAAACAGACACCCAAACACACACACACATACCTGAAAGTCACTGATGATCTTCTAAGCACCCATTCTTTTTTTATTTATTTACTTATTTTTGAGAAAGCGAGCGAGCATGAGTGGGGGAGAGGGGCAGAGGGAGAAGCAGGCTCCCCGCTGAGCAAGGAGCCGGATTTGGGGCTCCATCCCAGGACCCTGGGATCATGACCTGAACCGAAGGCAGATGCTTAACCAACTGAGCCACCCAGGTGCCCCCTAAGCACCCATTCTAATGGCCTTTCCTTACACACTTTCTTCCTTTACTTCTGTACTCTTAGACACTGCAAGAATATTTTCAAACTGCCTGGAATATAACACCTGGATGTCTGATGGCTTTTTTTCAATCCTGTCTTTATAACAAAATTAATAGTAAAATTCTTATGTAGCAGTTGAGAAAACATTGGTTCAAATACATCATAGTGCTAGTAAGTGGTAATTGAGTAAATAAGCATGAAAATTCACGTACTCTTTCCCAGTTGAGTACTCTTTCTTCTACCACTATTAAGCCTGAAACTCATTCCTCCTCTTCACTACCCTATTATCTATTAAAGGCATAGCTATTCTCCTACTCACCCAAGAGCAAAAGCTTAAGAATCTTCATTAACATAAGAATTTAAGGTCCCTTCCTATAACACCATGGGCCCCTGGAGGCTACAGTTCACTACTACTCTAGACTAACTTATTTCTGTTTTAGATAGGGAAGCTGAAATTTGGGGTAAGGGGGGTGATGGGAAGGAGGGACTATGATGTTGTTATTTGTAACTATAGATTTGGGATTAGAACTTTAGGATTCCTAACCTAATCTGCCCTAACCTCATCAGGCTATAACTCAGAGGGAGAGGAAAGATAGACTATATTGTGGGTGGCACCCTCCTGGGGCGGTGAATCATTCTATCGGTGAACTTACTGTCCTAGAAACTCTACTTATTTCTAAACACTTGACTCTCATCAGTTTCAAGTAATTGGTCTCTTGGTACTTTCTACTTCCTACATTTATAATGATCAAATTTCCCCAGGGTTCAACTAAATTTTGTACAATTAGGCAGATCATCCTTAGGTCAACTTGTGGATATTAGTTTCGGTGCCCATTTTTTTTTTTTCAAATAATGCCCAAGAATGCCCTCCATCCCATAGGAATCATGAGGCCAAAATATATGTGAACCTTTTAGCTGAAGTCCTCAGTATAGCTTGAACCTGAACAAAGCTAATTTCTGATGAAAAGTGGAACAATGTAGAGAAGTCATAAGGGACACTCACTTGAAGAATAAGAGCATCAGCAGAGAAAATTTAATTAATTTCCTAGTTATTTTCAAATGGCTACATGTCCCATACTATACTTGCCATAAAAACCATGACTCCAATATTTATTCATGTACTTTTAAAGACTGGTGGGCTCATAAATTTTATGCAGTCCCTTCATTTTATAAATGAGAAAAGAGAACTTCTTATTTGATAAAGGCCAATTCCAAGGTCAAACCAATGCAAAGAGAAAGCACTAGGTACCTTAGATTATTATGGCCAGTCCTGGCTTTCTTTCCCCCCGTGAAATTTTGTGTTTAAACTTAAATAGTGTAATAAAAAGATGCACAGAGGAACTCACATATATACATATGCACATAAATACAGCATAGTTTTGAATTGCTTAGAACTTTTTTTGGGGTGATTTTGTTCTCTGGGTTTTATCCACCCACAGAGCTGAACCTCGTTAGTCCCTATAGTACCATTCTTCTCTCTTTCCTGTAGTTGGTAACATTCCCAATTTAGTAACATCTGAAAGCATAATTAAAGTGTCATTTATTCACTTTTATATAACATGAACTGATAAAAGTAGAAAAGCTGAAAACTCCTAAAAACAATTGGTTTTGTCTTTAGGTTCCTTCCTCAGTACCATGGAGAATACAGCTCTAGTGTCCTATGTGGTCCTGATGTTCTTTTGAAAAAGATGATAATATGAATCCAAAGTAAGGGCGTGTCCTATAAAATAGAAATCTTATTTTGGCTGAGCTGAGAAAAATGTTGGAAGATGCAGCACTAGAAGCATGCAAAGGAAGGCGATCATCAAAATTAAGTATGGAGTCTAGGGCACATGTGGAAATTAAGAAACAGAGACATCAGCCAAGTTCCCTTTGAATTCAAATTATTGAGAACTATCGGGGGAATGGACATGATCAAAATCATAATGTAGGGCAAGAAATAAGGTCCCAAAGATAAAAATCACATCAAGATTAAAAAGAGGGCGCCTGGGTGGCTCAGATGGTTAAGCGTCTGACTTCGGCTCAGGTCATGATCCCAGGGTCCTGGGATCGAGTCCCGCACCGAGCTCCCTGCTCCTGGGGAGCCTGCTTCTCCCTCTGCCTCTCTCTCTCTCCCTCTCTGTCTCTCATGAATAAATAAATAAAATCTTTAAAAAAAAAAAAAAGATTAAAAAGAGAGAAGAGCGGGCGCCTGGGTGGCTCAGTTGGTTAAGCGACTGCCTTCGGCTCAGGTCATGATCCTGGAGTCCCGGGATCGAGTCCCGCATCGGGCTCCCTGCTCGGCAGGGAGCCTGCTTCTGCCTCTGACCCTCCCCCCCTCATGTGCTCTCTCTCTCTCATTCTCTCTGTCTCAAATAAATAAATAAAATCTTTAAAAAAAAAAAAAGAGAGAAGAGCTGTGGGCTAGTTTTTGCACTGAGTATGTGTTTTTACTCTTCCCTCAATTTGACTTTCAGATGTTCCATCCTTTGTCCTTTCAAACACTAAGTCAGCATGCAGCTGTGATCACTGTATTTTATAAACCTCATTTGATAATTTTACAAATTAGGAAATCAGGCATAAAAACTGGTTATATCCTCTCACAATTCTTCCTTCAATGAGATTAAAATAGAATGACTTTTAGGGGTTATGGGGCTGACGGGTCACTCCCATAATGGGCAAGGATCTCACAGGAGATAACTTAAATCAGGAAGTCATCCTCAGAGTGAAATATTACCCATTTCTCTAATGAAACTTAAACGAGATGAGAAAGAGTAGTCATGGGGTGTTCCCATAATGGTTAAGACTGTCAGTAGAGACAAAGCTGAAACAATATAATCACTCTGGGTTGTATGGTAATCCCTGAGATAAATTTATATGTCAAGGAAGATGATTTTAATAAAGGAGGAATTCCTAGGAGTAGGAATTACCCATTATCCTTTTCACAAAATTAAAACTGCAGTTAACGTAAGATTTTCAGATAACAATCCCCTAACATCGTATGGAGTCCTGTGCATACATTCCCCCAAGAGGTCAAGATTTCAAAGGAGAAAAACTTAAAGCAACATTCCTACCCAAGAGTTTTAAGAAGAAGGGAAATGCTGTGATTTGGGGATAATGGTGATAGTCCAATGTCAGGAAAGACTCTCAGTGGAATGCAACTCAAGATTGAAGGTTAGGCAGCCAATGCCTCCTTCCATAACAAATAAGGATTTCAAAATCAATATAGGACAAAGGGCAAGATTCTCACTTCTGAATCAACCATCAGTTACTCTTTTTTTTTTTTTTCAGTTTAAATACAGATAAAAGGATATCAAGATAATGCTGGGGAGATAAGAAAAATAAATATAAAACTGGAATACTTGCCATATTCACAAATGTCAGATGACACTATCCAAAAAAATAAAACAAAAACAACAACAACAACTAAAAGAAAAACCCTGTTTCCAGGAGCTTCAATGGGGATGTGAGACATGTCTCATTCCTGAACTCTTGTAATAGATTCCATGGTATTCCTACAATGGCTGAGAATATGAAAGGAATCCAATTCCTCAATCCCATCCAGGAATGGCTATCATCTACTCTATTCTCTTTAATTTTATGTCAAGAGGCATGAGATTGTCTGGTGGCTTGTGGGCATTCTCAGGATGGGTCAAACATTTGAGAAGAAATAACCACAGTTAGGAAGCCCTACACCCACCCCCTTTTTTTAGATGGATACCTCCAATGACAGGGACGAACCTCAGAGGTGACCAAGCTAAAAGAAAAGATCTATCTAGGAATTTATTTTGAACTAGTCTTTCAGTCAAGTTATAAACAGAGAGCTTCACTGATAGCTGGTGCTAGTTGTCACTTTGGGTAAACTCCAGGTTGTCAGAGGAAATCAAGAAAAGACAGAATTGCCCTATCTTAATAACCCACTTCATTCTTTCTGATTTTCAAGTGGATGGATTTGAGCATGTTAACATGCCTCTGGGTATTATTTAATATATACAATTATACCGGAGGTGAATTTTGAGAGGAGGAACAATGAGAAATAAATCATCATTAATTAATTTCTCCATAATTTTAAAGAGGATCCAGGTTAATGGTTTTACATATGTGTGTAAAGGTAAACATGTATATTTATTTAATTATTTATATTTAATTTTGTTTGATTTTAGCATTGCACTTTTTCCTCAAGTGTCCTAGGCCACAGCATGGAAAGGTAAAAGTTTTGAGAATCCCCAGTCACTATTTATGTCATCCCAGGATTGATGGGAAGTGCTAAATAGCATAACTACATTTACTCATAAATTGTGATTATTACTTTCCTTATTTGACTGTGTGTGTGTGTATGTATGTGTGTGAAGCAGCTGCCCCTTGTAGATTTAATGTCCTTGGCTCTTAATCTAATGCCTTCTGAAGATAATGATTAGTGTGTGCTCATTTCATCTTGCTCCTGAGATTTAGATTTTAATCTGAATACGTGGATTTCTTGAATTAGCATCTAAGAGATTTACCTAACTCAGAAAGAGAAACATTTCTACCCAACAAATTCATTAAATTTGGTATATAACTACTAAATTCCTCACCATCATGAGCTAAACTAATCATAATATAAATCTCTAGAACATAGAATTGTAGAGTATGATTCTTCATTCACCATATTGAAATATTGTCAGAGGTGCAGGAAGTAATCTGTGCAATTCACATTATGATTACCATAGGTTTGAAAAACTTTTCACTGATGAAATTCTCTCCCTGAATTAGAACACAGTAACCTCAAACCAGTTAGATGTTACACTGTATCCATAGTATTAATAGAGCCAGACCAGAAAGGAATTTCCCTGGATGAAACACACAAGACCATTGTTAAAGTGAAGTGAGAACCTCCTCAGGTAGAAGGTCCTGAAAAACAAAGGAAACAGGGGTGCCTTGGTGGCTCAGCCATTAGGCGTCTGCTTTCGGCTCAGGTCATGACCCCAGGGTTCTGGGATGGAGCCCCCCTGCTTTGGGCTCCCTGCTCAGCGGGAGGCCTACTTCTCCCTCTCCCACTCCCCCTGCTTGTGTTCCCTCTCTTGCTGTCTCTCTCTGTCAAATAAACAAATAAAATCTTAAAAAAAAAAAAAAACAAAGGAAACAAATCATATTTGTAAGAAGATGAGGGCTACAAATTTGGTCTTAAGTTTCCTCTCAGGAAAATACATAAATAAAACATTATTAACTGAAAAATCTTATGGATTAAAAACAGTTGTGTCGGGCGCCTGGGTGGCTCAGTTGGTTAAGCGACTGCCTTCGGCTCAGGTCATGATCCTGGAGTCCCGGGATCGAGTCCCACATCGGGCTCCCTGCTCAGCAGGGGGTCTGCTTCTCCCTCTGCCCTCTTCCCTCTCGTGCCCTCTGTCTCTCATTCTCTCTCTCAAATAAATAAATAAAATCTTTAAAAAAAAAAAAAAAAAAAAAAAAAAAAAAAACAGTTGTGTCCCCACAAAGCAGTGGTCTTTGCTTCCTTGTCTCTTCTTTTTAGCTCTCCTGAGTTTTGCTGGATCAGATTTCTTGTCTGGAGTCTCATAATGTCCATGTTGAATCATGGCCTATACTTGCAATAACATTTCTACAACAACAAAAAAAGGGAGTTATGCTGCTATTTTTCTAGTTTTATCTGTTGCTGCAAGCTGACACATAAACTAAAACACTCAATTTCAAGAAAGAAGGAAGGAAGGAAGGAAGGAAGGAAGGAAGGAAGGAAGGAAGGAAGGAAG